>NC_136057.1:1176865036-1177392536 GCF_964261635.1 Lissotriton helveticus
ATTCAGAAGGACAGGAGGCCACATCGGAAGGTTTACCCAGCAGCATGGAGAACATGAACATTAAGTGCAAACCCACTTGGGCTTAATTTGGTCGAACTGTGACAGCGCACAGCACCCCACTGAGGGAAGATACTACGAGTACCAGGAGGCTTTTATGGTATTTACTGGGCGGGGTCCTGAAAGAAGATAAAATGCTCTGCAGCTGTTTTAACCACCATGCCTGTGATAAAGTGATTGAATTCACGAAACGCGTCGGCATTTTACTTGGTGCAAAAATGCCATGACTTCAAGCTGCTGCTTCTGAAATAAACGTGGAGAATTACCCTCCTGTGTGTGGCTCATCTGAAAGGGTAACTTTGTATGGCTTGATGTTTACCGGCTGTCCCAGTCGGGGATGCAGCCCCGCCGCAGAGCAGAGGTCCGAATTTGATGCCATTTAAGCATTCAGAAGGACAGGAGGCCACATCGGAAGGTTTACCCAGCAGCATGGAGAACATGAACATTAAGTGCAAACCCACTTGGGCTTAATTTGGTCGAACTGTGACAGCGCACAGCACCCCACTGAGGGAAGATACTACGAGTACCAGGAGGCTTTGCCGGTATTTACTGGGCGGGGTCCTGAAAGAAGATAAAATGCTCTGCAGCTGTTTTAACCACCATGCCTGTGATAAAGTGATTGAATTCACGAAACGCGTCGGCATTTTACTTGGTGCAAAAATGCCATGACTTCAAGCTGCTGCTTCTGAAATAAACGTGGAGAATTACCCTCCTGTGTGTGGCTCATCTGAAAGGGTAACTTTGTATGGCTTGATGTTTACCGGCTGTCCCAGTCGGGGATGCAGCCCCGCCGCAGAGCAGAGGTCCGAATTTGATGCCATTTAAGCATTCAGAAGGACAGGAGGCCACATCGGAAGGTTTACCCAGCAGCATGGAGAACATGAACATTAAGTGCAAACCCACTTGGGCTTAATTTGGTCGAACTGTGACAGCGCACAGCACCCCACTGAGGGAAGATACTACGAGTACCAGGAGGCTTTGCCGGTATTTACTGGGCGGGGTCCTGAAAGAAGATAAAATGCTCTGCAGCTGTTTTAACCACCATGCCTGTGATAAAGTGATTGAATTCACGAAACGCGTCGGCATTTTACTTGGTGCAAAAATGCCATGACTTCAAGCTGCTGCTTCTGAAATAAACGTGGAGAATTACCCTCCTGTGTGTGGCTCATCTGAAAGGGTAACTTTGTATGGCTTGAGATATATATATATATATATATATATATATATATATATATATATATCAAAAGATCCCGACCGCCCTTGACTGCGGTCATAAACGGGCACGGACCTCCTCTCCTCTTACTTGCGAGCCTTAGTCAAGTAAGAAACGCCAATACACCAAGATAGTGTAGCAGTGCAGAAATGTATTCTCAGTGATACCAGAGCAAGTGCCCTCCCTATATATATATATATATATATATATATATATATATATATATATATATATATATATATATAGAGAGAGAGAGAGAGAGAGAGAGAGAGAGAGATATACATACATATATATCTATAGATATATGCACCCAGTGGTGGTTGCACCTGATAGTTATAGTTAGGAAATAGAGTTTTTGGTTTTCTAATAACTTTGGCACCAACTGACAAATCATCACGAAACAATAACAAAAAAAGTCTCAACCACCTCAGCTTCTTCCTGAAATGTTTCAAAGTTATCCATTAAGCAGGCCGAGAAAAAAAACACGACTCGGTAGGAGAACATAAGAGTAATGTGCCAGAACTATAAGGAGGCAGTATGGACAGCCAAAAAAAGATCATTCAGAAAAGTTTTGGGCTAAGGTGTTCCATACATGTAAAGCAAATCCTAAAGCTTTTTGGAAAATTATAAATGAAATTGGCAAGGACCCAACATCCCCTTACAATACAAACATTCCTGAAGAATCATGGGTTCAGCACTTGAGGAAGCATAATTCCATTACACAATCAACACAAAACAACAAAAAAATACCTGGCATCGATCTATAAAGCAGCACAGCCCATACTTTTGCCGCAGAAAAATGCATAAAGGAAGTTCATAGTCCAACAAGCATGTTCCCAGGAGAGGCCTTGGTCGGGATTGTGTCCCAACTGTCTGGCCGTTGTTCTTTTTAATTCTAACATAGAATATTAGGCAAAAAATCATAGCATCCAAAATAATCCAGTGCTTGAGAACCAGTTGATCCCAGACTCATGGCATGGATCAATAATACACCCAATATACAAAGGAGGCGACAGGAGCAATCCTGGCAATGATTGACTAATAGCACTATTACACCTCAACTACAAATAATCTGCAAGCCTAGTTCTGCATGATTTAGCAGTGTGGGCCAAATCTTTGGACCTCATTCCATGGAAAAAATCAAGTTCCCGCTCAGGGCAGAGCATATTGGTAAATCGCACTGCCTAAACATCTGTATGAGATCTGCCTTTGCTTCCAAAATCACGCTTTGCACCTGTTTTGTAGATTTTAAGCGGTTTTCGATAGGGTGCTGCAAGATCCATTATGGCAGAAATTAACCTACGCTGGGATCACCATCAACTCCTTGAGAGCAATTCAACTTGTGTATACTGACACATGGCTCAGTGTAAAGATGGGAGATAGCATCAAACTCTCACAGAAGATAAATACGACAACGGGTTTGAAACAGGGGTGTGTTCTCGCTCTGTTGTTGTTTAAGAACTACATCTCAGATTTATCAAGTTTTAAGCTGCTTAAATGCTTGCCCCCCAAGACTAGGTGGTCTTCCTATGACAAACACTCTATTTTCTGACAATTTGCTTCTACTGAGCCTGACATCGGTAGGGTTACAGTGCCTTTTAAATAGTCTCTTTATACGAAACAGAATACATTTGAAGTGAACCTTACAAAAATGAAAGTGGTGAAAATCATGAAGAAAATCAGAACACTGGGTACCTGGACTATTGGCATTCCCTTCTTGTGTGTACTTCATAGTACAAATATCTCAGAGTGGTGTTTGACTCCAGAGGCTCTTTCACCCCGCATAAGGAGGGCATGAAGTCAAAGGCTAGCTCCTAACGTCAAGTTTTCGGCAGCTCGCAAAAACTTTGCATGGTCCCATTCTTGGACCCCTACAGAAGGTGATGGCAGCTAAACTCTTGCCCACCACAGCATATGGTATTGAAATTGTGGGAGAGAAGATGGCAAAACTCTTAGACCCTCCAATTGCCAAGACCTATCACTTAACATTCAAAACTGACAAACCATATTATGCAGGCCCAGCTGCTTCTTGAATTTACCCTTATGAAACACAGGTGAGCTATTAAAAATGTTTTGCTGAAGATGTGCCACTGCTTTCGCCAGGCTGAAAATAACACCATGTCAGCCCGGGTCTGGCTGGAAATAAATACCCTCAACTCAAAGGCTGGCCTAAATGACTATCTAAAAGACACAATTCACTCCCTCCATGCGAGAAATGTATGGAATCTACAACTCTCATCTAAAGAATTTAAGAAACATATTAATCAAAACACCAGGTTACATGCTTTAGGAGGAAAAAAGCCACCCTGGTACCTTCCCTCAACCAAGGATATCCATTTTGTGTGAAGTTAGCATTTATGCACCTGAGTCTTGGGGCCTAGCCAACCCTGGACTAGATTCCTCTTTGGCAGTGGCGGCTCCTCCACTATGGCAGAGCGTCACACCCCGGCCAGCAGCCTCAAAACGGCAAAAGATTAAAAAAAATATAAAAAAGGCTTATTATCATTTGGATTGGCCGCAGGGGAGTCTGGGAGCCTGTGCTACAGTGGACTGGAGCCAGAGACGAGCAGAAGAGCACGATGCAGCAAGCAGCAGGTAAGTTATTTTTTTTGTGTGTTTGTATTTTCGTTGTCGTCCCTCCCCCTGCCCCGCCACTCTTCCCTGGCACCAACTGCTACTGCTACCTGGTCTAGAACTGAAGGCGATGAGTGCAGGCTTTGTGGGACAGGAAAGGAGATGATGATTCATGTCTTATCTGTCTACCTGGAGTTACACAACGAAAGAAGAAAATTACTAAGTAGCCTCCTCATGCCAGGATAAGAAATTATAGAAAAGCACTTGTGCAAGGCCTCAACCGTGAACACACATGACTGAATATAAGGGTTGTTAAATTTGTAAAGTTATTTATGGCAAAAGTAAAGGCCCATACAACGAGAGCACGACAAAAAATCACACATGAAAACTACAAATGAAATGAAGTAATTAGCCCATTTGAACTGGCCACATATTAAGCATATGTAGTAATGAGACATTGCTATCCTGTCGACTCATTGTGAAAATCTCATGACCCCAACACATTAATTGTTTTACTATGCTGCAGTTATTGTAATAGTTTTAACATTTACTTAAGTGTAATAGTTTTAACTAATTATGCACTTTACCAATAAATCAGAATCTGAATCACAAAAAGCATGTTTTGGGATCAAGATCTAGCTTCCTGCCAAATTTGGTGTAATTCCATTCAGCTACTTTGGCTCTAGCTGTGTTAAATTTACCTACTGAAAATTACATGGGGGAAACATGTTTTTGGATCCCCCTTTTTTATCACGGCCTCCAACGTAATATTGTTTTTTTAATTTACGGTATTCCCTGTGTAGTGAGTTCTTTGCTATAATAAGCTATTTGGTTATCTAGGGTAGGGTTTCTTTTTTATGGTTACCGCATGCGCCAGCGATTTTATTCTGACTGAACTACCTTAATATAGTTTTAGAGTTTCGTTCCCACTTTATGATCGGATTGTGTTCTGTGACCTTCAGCTGATCTAGAAGCTCTATGCATGTTTGCCCAAGTTGTTTATGCAAATTTCCTTGCCACCTTGGTCGCCTCAAGTTGTGTGCAGAGGTATCAGCAATATAAATGTTGGGGATGTGGTGTATGCAAGGGCATAGATTTAACATCGTTGGCTGGAGGTTATGATCATTATCCTCACGTTCCTCAATTCAAATGCTGCCAATATATTTGAAGAGAGGTAGAGTAGCAACAGAATAATCTATTGTAGACGTTAACCTATGTGAAATGTGTGTCCAGGACGGGGTCTTATTCTCTATGTATCTTCCATTCAAAGTGCAGAGACCACAGCTTGCAAGTAAGCATGCGAACTGCAGGCCCCGGTGATCATTTCATCTTAATGCAGGTTTTGTCTGTTTTGAGATGTTCCAATACTAAGGGCCCGATTAGGATGGCGGACGGACCAGCGTCCGCCCGCCACCCCCGAGGGTGGCACGCGTGGTACATGCGGCATAGTCACAACACCTTGGGGCTTCTTTCACATGGGTTCTTTACTGTCGCATCATAGTTTTTAAGGAGGATTCACTATATGTAATTTCATTTAGTTCAAATTCTTGGACTGCTGTGCGTATTCTTGATTTTTGTTCTTATGTAACCCTGGGCGTAGGACTACGCTACGCTTGCAGAGCGTGTGTAGTTTGCGCAACTACGCCCTACGCGAATTGCACATAACACAGTGCAAAAATGTGTAGCTTAGCGGGCATTTTTTGTTTGCTCGCGGTCCTCAATGTCAAGTTAGTGACTGCAAGCGAGCAAAATAACATTCCAGCAAGACTTTTTCCTCATTCGCGATCAGCAACATCAAGTTGCCGATCGCGAACGTGGAAAATAAACCTCCCGGCGAGATTCTCAATGTGGGGAGGTGAGGTTTCTCATCGCGAGTGGTTGCGTATGCTCGCGACCGCTCGCGATGAGAAATTACCAGACCGCGTTGAGAAAGCTTCTGCTCGAGTACAAATCTACTCGAGCAGCAGAAAACGACTGCTTACACTGTGCAAGATGCAGTTTGCAATGATGGCATAGTGCGGACAAGCATCCGGCACTGTGCAATCAGTGTGAACAGCCTTTTCCCTACCGCACTACGCAGTTCACGTAGCTACGCGTGGCTTGCGTAGTGCGAAGTGCACTTTGCGTAGCTACACGTAGTGCTACTACGCGAACTACGCCCAGTGGTATTCTTATGCTTTGCCATCATTTTCCTGATTGTGACGATGCTTCAGGGACGGGACAAGGTACATTTTCTTCAGTTTTAATACCAGAATATAGCAATAGCGTGAATGTTTTGTGCGATTTTAGATGGTTCTCTGTCTTATCTGTACCAGCCAGTCGATGGTTCGTCCAGTCTGCCCTTTGCCTTTTGTTGGCATTTTTATTTCGGGGATCTTTGATCTGTGGGTTTCTACAATTTTACCATACTGCACGTGTATCCTGTCTATTAAGTCTCCTTGTATTGGCTAAAGTGCCTTCTTTATGGGTAGAGTTAGCTATTCTAGTACACTTTCTAGTCTTGGCTTGGGGCTTCCCTCAGTACAACGTTTTCTCAGGTGTCCCGCGAGTCACTGCTATTGTCTAGGTTGATAATTTCCCTTTTTATACGCTTCCCTGTGCATTTAGGTCGATCTTTCTTATAGTTTCTGATCATATTGTTTATTTATAATGTTTATATGTTTGACAAATGAAGTTTCAGAGGTGTCTCAAGACCGAGTCTTAAATATCAATTCCTTATCACCATCGCACACACACTGCACCATCCCACCACAGGGCATCCTATGATCGATCCATTTGCTGTTTATCCTTTCCTGTGCAGGCATGGCCTTCCCTGCCTGATTTGTCCACTCAAGAAACAGAATGATGTAGATTCCAATCCACTTTCAGTCTCCTGAAATACAGACCAATCCTGTGTGAGAGTGGCCCGAAATCCTGGAGGGTTAGTCTGTGCTCCTCTGGAGTCAGCTTGGGATCACAGCAAGCCAGCTTAGTGTAATACCTAATAGCACACATTCCACCTTTCTCGGTGTGGGCGCTAGTCTCTTGAAGGCTCAGAACTTACGCAGTCATCGCACTTATTGTATAACTTTCAGTCCTCGCTGCTCCACAACATGGCCAAAAGACAGTGACAAACTCAATAGCTCTGGAATACGGAATAACTATTGGCTTTGCCAATGCTTGTTCCTAATAAGCTGCGCTTTCGACTTTTCTATATGTATTGTTTTTAAGCAGTGCAATGGAACATCATTGTGGTTAAACATGGTGTGATATCACTTCTTGTGAAGTCATTAGCAGGCAGGACGTGATATGTCACTTCTGCTGCTACATTGCTATTACATTATTTTGGAATTAACACCATCTTTTCAAGATTTCTTTATACCCACATTATCTAGAGCACAGATTTTGCATGGATCCTCATGACCACAACGCAATCCAGATACTAATCTTAAAAATAAAATCACTAAATAATACTCAGTGTAAGAATGGATAAGGAAAATATAAACTGCATTCAGAAGTATAAAACACATTTTTTCCCCACCAAATGTCTCCCTTTTGGCTTTGCATTCTCGTACCACAAAAATGACCATTGGTATAACAGAAAGAAGCTAAATAAACATAAAATGCTCGCATATTTTAAAGTGCTGCACATTCTTTTATGACCCATTTCATTAATCTTTTGATCCAGGACTAAAAAGCGCAGACACGTTCTTCTAGGCTGTCTGCTTTGAAAGTAGGATTACATGTTTCCCTAAACACTCCCTATTAGCAATGGCAAGTGCATGTTTTTTTATATTTAAATATTTTAACATTTTGGTGTACCTCTTGTGCCACTAATAAAAAGTGCCGAATATGAAAATCTAGGTAATGCAATTTACAGCCAAGTTTCCGTTTTGAAAAGGTAATTTATCTGCATAGGAAAAAGAAATCCACTTCGCCTTCAGCTATATAGAGTAATCACTGCTTTTTTGCCGTGCCTTTCACTGCAGGCGAATTAATTTTCAGGCTTTATCTCATGTACAATGAAATATGTGCCCTTAGAGAAATGTTCACATTTATTAAATCCTATTTGAAGTATCTCTCTTGCACAAATTATCCTTGCATTAGATTCTGCATCACAGTCATATACTGAAATCATATACGGAAGAACGAGTTAGGTGTAATAGCAATTCATTAAAATGGACCCAATTATCAAATCTTTCTGTGCACCTAGGTTTTCTTTAGGGGTATCACAAGTGCCATCTGCTAGCACAATGGCAGAGCCTGGTTCCTAGAAGAAGAATCTGCCAACATGTATCCTGACAAATAGAATTCAATATTGTAGAAAATCTGCAAGATGGGTAGATTTTCCGAAATTATAGGGTTAGTCTCAAGAGTGAGAAATAGGGGTTACCTTGGAAAGGAAAGTAGACGGGGCCACTGGGAATGTGGAGGAGTTATAATGTTGTGGGAATTCATGAATATCCACAATCATATTTTAGATGTTGCTTGCACATGTGGTTCTAGTTCATAAAAGACATTTTAGGGTATGTAATGTAGTGCTCCAGTGGGACTGCTTCACGTGATACCTAATGCAATTGTCAAACCGATAGCCGGAGATCTACACCTCATTTGTCATAGGTATATGTGTTAGTAGTATATGTGGGAGGGACAAGGCGGAGTGGAGAGAAAATAGGGAATACACACAACTAAATGGTAAGGGTTTGGGAAATGTAAGGAAAAGTTTGGGTAGGTACATGCTAATATAACACAAAACACAGCAGGGCCACCTGGTTCTATATGGAGTTTTCTGTTCCTTTGCAGTGCGAGTTAGCGCATGAGGCTGCTTCCTTATTGAGAATATGTGACCTCCCTTGAGTGTTTACCAAGGTAGAGTTGTTATGGATTACCTGACTAAGTGGGTAACACTGCCAACAGTTGACCCATGTTAGTGTGAAGATTGACTTCAAGTACTGGTTGAGAATTTCTCATCTAAAGGTTGAGAATCGTGTTGCAAACTATGCATAACTGCTTTTTCAATTAGTTGCTGTTTCTCACTTTTTATGGTCACTCTTTATATTTATTTGTAGGTCCTAATAAAAGCTGCTGCATCTTCACGGATGGCAATAGGCAGAAACATGTTAACCAACACACATCTATGACAGAAACCTCTCATAGTATTTAGATTTTATTCCTGACCTATGAAGGCCCCAATAAAAGTCGTTGGCCTACCCAAGCGTTAGTTTTATCTCACACACATCACCCCTACATGTTAGTTCCCACCACACCCCGCCTACATCATTGGTTTTAGGAAACCTCTCTGTGATCACATTGAAAACATCCCTGAGCTCCTCCCTCTCAGAGAGGGGGTTGTAGCCCACATCGCAACTAGGTTGCAATGTGAGGAGGTTCCCCTATGATGAAGCATGCCACCTTTTGGTGGATGAGGGGAATCGTCCTGTAACAGGGATATGCCACTTTCTTCCGTCTCTATACTCTCTATATAGACCCGGGTGGCCCTGCTGTGTTTAGTGACATTGTGATTAGGGGAGCCGGCCCGTGCAGGTCTTTAAATCTCCTCAGGCCCTCTTTTTGTGTGTTACGTGCTATTATAAAACACACATCCACATAACAATAAAGGCCTTATTACGAGTATGGCGGTCCTCAAGAGTGGCATACTCGTGGTGGCAGTCCGACTACCGCCACACTGCAGGTCTGACCGCAGTATTCGGAGTGTGGCAGTCAGACCGCCATGAGACCGCTGGCTCCACCAGGATCAAAGACTCTGGTGGGCAGGCAGTCTGCAACCAACATAAATATACTGGCGGTGCCACTGCTGGCACCGCTGAACATATTACAAGTTGCCTTTTCACCGCCCTCTTCATGGCAGTGAGCCCGCCATTAAAAGAGGGGCAGAGAGGCAACTAAGAGGGCCTTAACAGGGCTACCTGCCGGAACTGGGCCAGGGGGTGCATGCGAGGGGGCACATGTTGTGCATCCCATTTCTTCATAGTGTGGCATGCATGCCACACTCTGCAGGAATATGCAGATGGCGCTGTCACAGCAGCAGGCTGCATGTTAGGCTCTCCTATGAGCCTGATCAGCCCACCACCGTGAGGAGACTGCTGCAGCACCGCGCATATAAAAATACACCGACTCACCCAAAGCCAATAGGTCTCGCTCATGTGAAAGCTGTTGACTTTGTCAATGTTTTTAAGACATGTTGCACAGCAGCATGCGCTGCTAAGTCAACAAAAAAAAAGACACTATGACTTGGCCAGCTTTTACTGCATCATAGCATTTTTAAGCCACGTTGCACTGCAGCCTGCACTGCATGGCAACATGTTTTTAAAAAGTGGGGGGGACGGGTAAGCAAGATGAGTGGGAAAAGTGAGGGCAAGAAATCAGCAGTAACTGAGAGCGGGGTGGTATAATGAAAGTAAAACAAGGGAGGAGGCAGGGACTTCCAGACAGGGGCAAGGGTAGCAAGAGGGGGGATGGAGGAATAGTATTTCAATCACGCTGAGAGCAGAGGACGGGCCCTGATTAAGTAGAATCAATCTGTGGTTGGTCCCTGCTCCACAGAAAGGAACGGAAGTGACACTTGTCCTGTACTGGCTAATTAGGAGTCTGCAAAGAAAAGTGACACAGAAGCCAACATATGGCAATCGATGGGCACGCATCAACCGCTTTACTGTATATAACAGTGTCTCGCAAGATAGAGTCCAAGCAGCGCTTTGAGCGCATGCACTGTTGTAAGCTGAAACCAAAAAACAAAGAATTCTTGAAAATGAAAAGCCTACAGTGCAATACGAACAAAAGTGAATTTTTTTATATAGTTTCTTGCAAAAAATTGACTAGGAGGAAACAGATCTCTCAAAATTGTGGTGATGGTGAACATCTATTTGTAAAGCATGCTGTAACAAGTGAAGTATTCTTGGCGCAAAGATGGTGGCAGAGTACAAAGTTTATGTTTTTTTCTCACACAGACAGAGGAAGAGTTGAGACAAAACTAACCTGGCAGTGCATTTTAGACCTTTTTAGACAAGAACTGTTTTCAGCTACGTAAACAGAAGAAAGGCAATTGAAGGGAATGTGCCAGGCGCGGTGCGTCCATTGGGGCGTGGGGGCGTAGCCCCACTAAGCCCCATGGACCCACCGCGTCGTCACGAAAATACAAATACAACAAATACTGAAATAATCTTGCTCGCTACCTGCCGCACGGGAATCCGGGAGACACCCGACTTTTCCGTGCGGGGGGGCGGATGGGCCTGCTGCATCTGCGCAAGTTGATTTATGGGCAGAATCATGTTCGCGCATGCGCAGATTGATTCCCTGTGTATTTCCCCTTAGAGAGAGGACCTGGGGGCGGGCCGCAGCCCCCGGGGTTAACCAGGGGGACTGGGCGAGGAGTCATGGTGCCCCCCCAGCCAATCCTGGCGGTTAGTGCGGCCGACTTTGGTGCTGGGAAACCAGGTTCGAGCCTCTTATTGTAAATAATCGTGAAATGGGAGGAGAATGTATAGATTTGTGTCAGAAGAATTGGCACATATTTAAACTCGAAGTCTTATTGTTTCATCGTGAAAAGTAGCATTCAATGGGATTAAAAATGTGGTCGGCAGTGAACTGCTTCAGAGAGCAGACGCTTCAGAGAGCAAAGCAAGAAAAGAAGTTCAGGTGGAAATCAGACGTATGAATTGAGGCCGGTTATCACTGTCACGCTGTAGTCGGAAGGATGTTCACACTCTTGTCAAAGCCATTTTATTCATTCACCTTGTTACTCTTATTGGACTTTATAAGCAGGAGTCTGCCCGATTTACCAAGACAAATAGGGCTCAGTTTGAGCAAAGATTTACGCTTCAATAAATCACGGAACTTAAAATAAAACAGAAAAAGAATGTGGGTTTCTGAGGAAATAGTAGCATTTACGTCACCCATCTGTATGCGTGTAACTACACGCATACAGATGGGTGGATGCATGAATGAATGATGGATGCAGGATGGATGGATGGGTGAATGGATGCAGGAAAGGATGCAGGAAAGGATGCAGGATGGATGGATGGGTGGATGGATGGATGATGGATGCAGGATGGGTGGATGGGTGGATGCATGAATGAATGGTGGATGATGGATGGGTGGATGGATGGGTGGATGCATGAATGAATGATGGATGCAGGATGGATGGATGAATGGATGGGTGAATGGATGCAGGAAAGGATGCAGGGTGGATGGATGGATGATGGATGCAGGATGGGTGGATGGGTGGATGCATGAATGAATGGTGGATGATGGATGGGTGGATGGATGGGTGGATGCATGAATGAATGATGGATGCAGGATGGATGGATGGATGGGTGAATGGATGAATGGATGCAGGATGGATGATGGATGGATGGGTGGATGGATGGATGGGTGGATGAATGAATGATGGATGCAGGGTGGATGGATGGGTGGATGCATGAATGAATGATGGATGCAGGATGAATGGATGGATGAATGGATGCAGGAATGGATGCAGGATGGATGGTGGATGGGTAGATGCATGAATGAATGATGGATGCAGGATGGATGGGTGGATGGATGCATGAATGAATGATGGATGCAGGATGGATGGATGGATGGATGGATGAATGGATGGGTGAATGGATGAATGGATGCAGGAATGGATGCAGGATGGATGGATGGATGGGTGGATGCATGAATGAATGATGGATGCAGGATGGATGGATGGATGGGTAGATGCATGAATGAATGATGGATGCAGAATGGATGGATGGGTGGATGCATGAATGAATGAATGATGTATGGATGCAGGATGGGTGGGTGGATGGGTGGATGCATGAATGATGTATGGATGGATGCAAGGTGGTTCGGGCTCACTCGCTGCGCTCGCTCGCTGTGCTCGCTGCGGTGCAATATGCAAATTAGTTTACGCCTCACCACTTTCAAATGTCACCAGCCGCCCCTGTGTGCCAATGCAGTTTTGATATGAGAAAAGGGGGGGGGGCGGGGCCACAAATGAAACATTATAACTTGTACTTGCTCTCAGCTTGAAACCAGTAAAACAGAACAACTGAGATTTCATACCCATTAAGGACGGAATGCAGAGAACTGATTGAGTAGCTTTATAAATTAGGCAGTATAATTCACTTTTCCATATTTTCTATACTTCTGTCACCAGGCCTAGAAGCATTAAATAGTCGAGGGCTTATGTCCTGCTTTGACTATACTGGTAGCCTAGACACCTTACCTTATATTTCAGCATTCTTTCTACCAGAGTGTAAAATGACAGAGGAGAATGTGTTATTTGTAAACATGAGCAACGGTTAACTACATTGCTGTCTTACGCCATTCACGGTTCAGCACACTGCTGAGTAAGATTAACTCACAGTTACAGGTGCACAAGGAGAAAAATAATTAGAGTTATTTCTACTCACCTCAGACCTTTAGTGGTTAATTCAGCCACTGGCTTGAGACTGGATGATGCAAATGGCTGCTATCTGAGCCTTCTGGCTAGAACTTTGCACAGGTAACAGATGATACAACACCTGCTGGTGAGTAGTGTTCAACCTTCTCAAACTTCATGGGGTGTTTAAGGCCCGGCAAACTATACACTGGCTTCCAGTTGAAAGACAAATCCAATGTATAGCTTGATGTTATTGTCATAAAGCATGTTACAGCCATAGCTCCCTGTTCTTTCACTGATTGTGCCCCTATTATACATGCTGACCTTGTCTTCAATCTAGCATGCCAACTCTGATGACATTTCTGCATTTTGCTAAGGCAAGATCAGGTGGTCTCTCTTTCAATATGTATTTATTCTGTTAAGGGCTCTGAGGTCATTGATTTGTTCGCAATCAGTTTTAGCACCTTGAAACTTTAGGGTATCCATATGTGCTTTATAGGTAACTCATTATTTCATTCATTGACACTCCATTCACAGAACACACACCATGTGACTGATCTTTTACTTGAAGTTAGTTGCTGATCCTAAACAATTAATAGGGTGATTTAATACAGACCTGGCATGACATACAACAGGAAATAGGGAGGTTCATCCACAAACCTAGAGAGCCTTCAACAAGAAATAGAAAGTTTCACCCCTGACCTGCATTATGAACAAGCATTGGCAAAGCTGATGTGTTTCTCCTTTAAAAGGCACCTGCTAGCCTATTGGCTTGTGTTTTGCCAATGTTTTTGTACTGAAGCTCCCAAACCGTCACTTTTTATATTTACTTTATTGTTTGAACAGGAAGGAATGACTTTTTCATTTTGATGAGAAAAAGAGAGGGCCTTGTTAGAGTGAAAATACTGATTATTCTGATTAAGACAAAAGAAGAAAACGACAATGAAATTTAAATGTGCATCTTGCATGTGTGTAGAAAAACAATACTAAAAACGAGTTACATTGAACCATCCAGCACCGGAAAAGTGTGCTTGATTAGTTAGAAAGTGGTAGAATTAATAAACAGTGATTTTAGGATGATTTAATAACTGATTACCTTATATTTCTAACAAAGATGTTGTAAAGATGAAACATGAAAAACTTAGCGTTTCTTAGCTGAGTGACTTGATAACATATATATCCGTGCAAAACGTTTATGTTACGTGTTAGAGCTTTGCAATTTGAAAGTACAGATGTCTAATATTATAAAGGTTCTAGATTTATGAAAACGATTTTACTCAAATGATTTTTTTAAATATTTTACATGTTGCTACATTTGAGGATGTAGTAGTAGGCCATAATCACAGTTGTACATTTATGTGTATTAATCACTGATAAACTTTACAGAATGCTTATATGTGATATATTTGAGTGATTTTGTAATGCTTTTTAACATACACTAGGAGTTTTACCCTAAATTAAGTATGAGTTTTTAAAAGATGTTTAAATTGATTTTTCTCTTTAGGCTGTGTCTTTTCCAGTTTGACACATGTTCAAATGGTGCTTATTTGTTCCAATCATACCACATTCCTTTAAGAAAAAGATGGACACTTTTCCTTAATTCTCCTTTGTGTGGCTTTTATGTGAACCTAACCTTTTGACCACATCCATGGACAGCAACAATATTACAACTTTTTTTCAACAAACGTTTGAGGATGCAATGCACTGTTCTTTCTCATGAATAGCATGGGAAAATATACTGGAGTATCATTTTAGATCTGCTAAACAGAAGAGTGATCACATGAGATCACTCCACAGTAGGCTGACAACTTCATGATGACAAATATGCACTATAAAGACTATTAGATTTAGGAGGAGTGGGCTCCGGTTTTCTGCTCTCTCTCACTTACCTGTTTGGCTTCCTGAGGACTCTGTTGGCGATACTCTTGAGAACTGTGGCTGTTGCCATTGTTCCATTACTTCCTTGACTCCATCCTTCCTGCTAAACAATCTAGTTTTTGCCATTTTCATATGCCAATGAATTTATCTGCTGGACTATTTGGAGCTGTCTTGTGATGATCCAGATTTGAACTTTCTGATTAAATGCTCCATTCCCCTTCGCCTATACTTATGGACTTTCCCCTAGTGGGCTTTAACTTGAATCCTGTGTCCCTTTGAGAGGCTTCTAATTGAACCATCCTGTTACCTTGGAAACCATTCTTTGATTTAAATAGACTAAATGTTTGGATTTTTGTTGCATGCATTGGTATGTATAACATGATTGCTAAAAATGTTACTTACTTGTATTAATTTTGAATCTCTAATACAATAATTATTTTATTTTAAGATTTGTTGCGAGTCATTTATTGACATTTTATGTTCTTTTTCAGAAACTGTGCTTGGGAGTTGGCTACCAATTGATGGTCTTCAATAGGCAGACCAGCAGTGGGTTACCCTAGATTTTCACCCCTTATTACGACGAAGAAAGGTCCATCAGAGGATCAATGCCTCTGTGGTGACGTATAGCAAGTATATTTGAAATGTAACACTCCTATAGGCCCAGTGGTAGACACCACTACCACAGTATCATTTACAATGACCACCAACTTTTTCACAGTCTAAACTGAGGTAGGACATTACAAGCTAGCAGTCCAGCAGTAGTCAGAGCCCCTGATATCAGAACCTCAGTTTTGTCTAAGTTCAATTTCAGACAGTTGCAGAACATCCAATCTGCCATCACCCCCTATCCAGTAAAAAGGTTGACACATGCGTCTGCGCATTGGCACCTCTGGTCTTACAATTATTTGTGTGCCAACTGCATGATGAGGCATGCAAGATAGCTGGAAGCCCATGATCAGTTTAGCTAAAGGAGCTGCATCAAAATTGAACAGGGTAGAAATAATACAAGGCAATAATGGCTTTGCGGCCTCTTCACTGCAGTTTTCCACTAAGAAGAACAGTCAGGGGTCCTTGCCAAGTGGCAAAGTGTTCTCCAATTGGTGTGAAATATGGCCTCTTAATCAGTACTTAGTTTGTAAATGAAGGACGGCTGGGCCCCAAAGTTTTTCCCAGAAGACTGCCCCAAGCGATTCTCGAATGTCATGGTTGCTAAATCACCTCATTCCTCTTTCATCAACGCCAAACACTTTCTCTTCCTTTATCTCACTCTTGCAGATTCTTTTTCATCGCCACTTTATCTCTTTGTCTCTTTTTTTCGATCTTCCTCCTTCTTTCCCCTTTTTCTGGCTTTCTTTTGTTCTTAGCCAAAGACTGCTGATGAAAAATAAGTTCCATTCACCCAAAATGAATGACTGTGGGCCCAACCTACAAACAATTGCTTAAATAAATCACTACCCATAACACCTTAGCAGGGATGCACTGATCGTGGTATGATCACCTAGTGGGTAGAGACTGCCTAAAATACCCTTTCTGCACAATCTAGAAACAGGCTTCACAGCTAGTGTGCTGCAACTTCTGGCGTTTCTTTCAATGGCAGTGAAATACTCTTGTACACAACGCTATTATGTATCAATTAACTGTGACTGAACGTAAACCAGCATGATAAATTAATTATGCATTAAGGAGACAGGGAAATAAAGATAAACGACACCCTCTGCTCTTCCTTGGCAGTGACATGAAAACAGAAACTTACAACCTGTTGCTGCGAATTCCAAACCACATTTTACCTTCAAGTTGTTTGTATAATAAAAAGAGGTTCGAAAATTTAAACACAACATCTGTAAAGTAAACATTTAAATGGTTTGCCTCGCAGCTACACACTATTACTCCCGTTAGGACGTGGGGTGAGGGTTAAATCACATCACAGTGGCTTGTAACACACAAATGAAATCAAAGGCGGGAGTCTGTTGAATATAACAAAATTAAGCTGGTTGAAGCGACATGGAGCTCATCAGACTCTTTCAGCTCTGATTTATGGATGGTTCAGGTCAGATGGACCCTTGGGGAACAGGGCAGGATGAAAAGCAGGCTCTTGTCGCCCCACCATGCAGAGTCTACCCTGTACTGCCCGTGGAGCTTAAGGGACTGGAGAGAGAGGGCAGGAGCAGAGGGGCAATGGCCTTACTGTGGAGGAAACAACTACTTGGAAAGATAACCTCTCAGTTGTCATGTGTCTTAGTTCAGCCCGAGAAGAAACCCTGTCTTTTTTGCCATGCACACGTTTCCTAAATTGCCTTTCCTTTCACACAATGACTGTTAACACACATTTGCGTGTGTGACAATGCTGGATTTCGTTTCTTTGAAACTGCTTCACTTACAGATTCCACTTAGCGAGAACATTATCACGACTCCTTGAATACTACGTACAAGGACTTGACAAACATTGTGCAAATGTCGTTCTATATATCATCCAGAAGGCGACACTGTTATCTATAGACCATAACAATGCAGGCTTGCCTAAGGTCTTGCAAGGATGCTTTCCATTATAAATAAACAAGTATTTCCGGGTTTTAGGCAGAGGAGCACTTTGCTGCCATTTGCGAGATCACTATGCGCTAAACCTTCCGTCCAGCTGTTCGCTGATCCCTTGGTGAGGGATGTCCAGTTCATGACCAAGACAAGGACTTACATTCTTTCCCTTCAGGTAATGGGGTTGGACCAACCAGATTGTTTTTTTTTTGGCAGAACACACACACCTACACCCTAGGTAGCTAGGTTAGGGAACGCATAGTACGAGTATGACTAATAGAATGTATATATATATATATATAAATATATATATATATAAATATATATATATATATATATATATATATATATATATATATATATATATATATATATATATATATATTCACCAAACAAAGTTACCTCCTTGGACCAGCACACACACAGGTAGGTTAATAAATCCGTTTATTTACTGGAAGCTGCAAACAGGAAAGGCAACCACTCCGCATTAAGTTCAATTGCCTGACGCGTTTCGTGAAATGGATTCACTTCTTCAAAGGCGGGTGATAAGACATACGCTAAGCATGCTGGGCACTTTTTATACAGTCCCGGTACCCTCCCAGTGGTTGCTGGCAAAGCCTGCTGGTACCTGTAGTGCCTGCAAGTGTTCCTTCAGTGAGGTGCTGTGCGCTGCCAAGTACATCAATTAAAACACCCCAGTGGGTTTGCAAGAGGTCACGCTCCTCCTGGCTGCACCATGATTCTCCCAGTATGGCCTCCTGTCCTGACGAACACCATCTGGCGTCACCTTCGGGCCGCTGCCATGCGGCGGGGCTGGTCCACGGCTGGGTCAGCCGTAAAACATTTCACCAAACAGAGTTACCCCCTTGGACCAGCACACACACAGGTAGGTTAATAAATCCGTTTATTTACTGGAAGCTGCAAACAGGAAAGGCAAGCACTCCGCATTAAGTTCAATTGCCTGACGCGTTTCGCGAAATGGATTCACTTCTTCAAAGGCGGGTGATAAGACATACGCTAAGCATGCTGGGCACTTTTTACACAGTCCCGGTACCCTCCCAATTGGACTTAATGCGGAGTGCTTGCCTTTCCTGTTTGCAGATTCCAGTAAATAAACGGATTTATTAACCTACCTGTGTGTGTGCTGGTCCAAGGGGGTAATTCTGTTTGGTGATTGATATATATATATATATATATATATATATATACATATATATATATATTTAGACATTGAAAAAGCCGCGAGGCGAAACGCGTCTGTCGAAAGGGGGGGTGGGAGGCTATGCACCAATAAAGCATTGTTTTGCTTTGAAAATACTTTGTGTGTGCCTTTCATCTATGAACCAGAGGAGGTGTTCGTCGTGTAAGAAAAAAAAAAATATATATATATATATACATATATATATATATATTTGCCTGCATTTGTACATTGTTTTAGCAAGATGGTGGAGCTCTTTGTTCTGTTCACTGTCTTTATATTGCTAATCAATGTTATCTGCTTCTGTCTATTGATCATTGCAGCACATATAATCTATACAAGAATCACGTTGGCTCAATAAGTATTGAAAATGCCCCATTTTGTATTCTACGTATATTTCTCTGAGAATAAGAAGGCACGAGTGACTGAGAGAAAGGGCTCTTGATCTGTTACCATGATCCCTGAATGAGATTCAGGGTTGTCATGTTCTGTGGTCGCCAAAACCATTTTCCTCCTATCTAGGTTTATGGCAGCATCTAGAGGCACTGTGGGCTAGCTGGTCTCTAGGATGACATATCCTTTGATGGTGCATAGAATCCGTCTGGCACCAATTCGATGTTTTGTTGCCCACCAACAGGATTGTCACGCTGTTGCTGCTGTGTTAGAACCTCTGCTGCCTGCTAACAATTTTAGGAGCATTTTGCTCGTTTTTTAAAATTTGTTCGTTTTTTACAGTGTCTGTATTGTGGTGATATACTGTATGCTGGGATAACTAACAATTGTGCCCCACGCTCCCCCTATGTTTGTACTGCTCAGAAATTAGCAAGACCTGACAGAACTCACCATTTTGGGTAAACTCAGTGCTGCCTCACTCCCGACCGCCATTTTGGGCGTGGGCTCAGAAGCGCTTCAGGGGCTAGCGCTCTAGTGTTTGCAAATACCTTTCTGCCACACACTATTTAAAGATCAGTATGCTAACGCGCAGCGCTCGCGCACAGCGTCGCGCCGGAGGAGCGCCAGAGGAAAGCCCGTCTGTGCCCGTCCTTGTCACGGACGGGCTTAGGGCTTAGTCCGCTGCTGGTTGCAGGTACTCCAAGGACGAGCTATTGGCCATAGGTAAGAGGGTAGAGGGAAAGGTAGGATCCTGACTGGATTGATATGTTATAGACCACCCAGTGCGGATACACAATACCAGGCACTGTTTGACACCATTGCTGCTCTTGCCCTGACCCACTCCAGACTGCTGATTCTGGGAGATTTTAACCTATGGGACAAAGGGTCCCTGGGGAGTCATCTGAGGGATCTGAAGGACATATGTGGAAACTGGGGTTTGGATCAGCTGGTACTGAAACCAACTCACTCAGGGGGACACATCCTTGATATGGTCTTCGCCAAACCGACTGAGACTAAGATGATTGAAATCTTACCTCAGTGCTGGACCGACCACTCCTTAATCCATTTCCAGATCTCCATACCCATGGAGGGCAATGGAAGTGAGTGCCCGGTGACTTATAGGAAGGGACGGTTTTGGTCTAAATTACCAAAGGATAAAACAAAACCTACTTTTACTGGCAACATATCCTATGATCCAGTGGAATCGGTTGACGTGAACTACCAAAAGTATTGCAATCACATCATAAATCCCCTGGATAGATTTGCCCCTTTGACAAATATAAAGAATAAAAGGAAACCATCAGCCCCCTGGTTTAATGAGGAGCTGAAATCCCTACATAATGCACGCCGGGAGGCAGAAAGGAAATGGCGTAGAGGCTATTTAGAGCCGGATAAAATATCACTTAAAGTGGAACAGGCAAAATATAAAGGAGCCATTGCCAAAGCTAAGGCACTCTTCTATGCCACTACTATTCTTCAGTCCCCTAACAGTACTAAAACCCTTTTTAATATCATAAGGGATCTCTCGCACCCCACCTGCATGGGTAATAAGGTGGTTGCAACTCAAGAACTATGCGATGAGATCGCGATCTATTTTGAGGAAAAGATTGCCAAAATTGTGGGGGGCTGAAGGAGGAAAGGACCAGCTGCAAAGATGTAGTGGCACAGACAGAAGAAGAGGAATCTCTACCAATATTGTCATCGTTGGAAGATTTCACCCCTCTTACAGAGGAGCTCTTTTATAGTCTGGCCCATAATGTGGCATCAGGGTCGCCTCTAGACCCCCTCCCGCATAGGATCTGGAAGGAATATGGGCCAGAGCTGTTTCCTTGGATGCATCGGATCTGTCGCCAATCCCTCGAGGAAGGCATAGTGCCGGAAGCATGGAAGCAGGCAGTGGTTACCCCCTGCTTAAAAAGCATTCACTGGACCCTACTATTCCGGCGCACTTCAGGCCCATATCCCTCCTGCCCTACCCGATAAAAATAGTGCAAAAGGTGGTTAGTAAGTCCCTGTCAGGATATCTGGAAGACAATGGCCTATTGGACAGGGACCAATTTGGCTTCCGCCCAGGCCACGGAACAGAAACTGCATTGGCAACCATGCTGGACACCCTTCGAATGCGAGCCGACAATGGCAATTCCTCAGTCCTGGTGCTGTTGGATATGTTGGCCGCATTCGATACGGTTAGCCATGCGGTTCTGTTAAGTAGATTGGAAAAACTGGGCGTGAAGGGCAAGGCCCTGAGGTGGATACAGTCTTACCTAACAGACAGACAACAGGTGGTGACCTTAGCACCCTTCTCATCTTCCAAGTCTACGGTCTGTCATGGAGTTCCTCAGGGCTCCTCGATCAGCCCTATTCTTTTTAATCTTTATTTGCAGCCTCTGATCCCCATGATCAAATCCTATGGAATTGATTTGATAAACTACGCCGATGAAACCCAATTGGTGTTCTCCCTAGAAGGTAGACCGGCAGTGACCATGGAGACCTTTCAGGACTGCATGTGTAGGGTCTCCAGGTGGCTGAAAATAAACTCCCTCCAATTTAACGAAGGGAAGACGGAGGTGGTTTATTGTTCGTCAGCCAAACTGAGTCACCAACCTTCTTGCGAGATCAGGCTTGCGCCGGGAGCTGATCCTTGCATCCCAGTGAAGACCGTGCGTAACTTAGGGGTACTGTTTGATGCGGATCTCCAAATGACCTCCCAGACCAATAACACCATCAGTGTCTGTTTTGGATTGCTGAAAGCACTCAGACAGATTTTGCCCCTTTTGCCTGATGAGTCTAGACCGCTAGTGGTCAGGAGTGTGATCATGGCCAGACTGGACTATTGTAACTCTCTATATCTAGGGGCCCCCTCATACATCCTACAGGGGCTCCAGAGGGTCCAGTCCATAGCGGCTAAGCTGGCTCTCAATAGACCTCGTAGTTCTTCCACTACGTTGGCGCTTAGAGATTTACATTGGCTGCCAATCGGGAGAAGAGTCGCTTTTAAGTCCCTATGTATTGTGTATAGAGCCCTGCACAACATGGGACCTATTCCCTTACAGGAAAGGCTCTCCTGGTATAAGCCTACAAGGTCCCTGCGCTCCTCTAGCCTGGGTCTGGCAGCAACTACCAGGATTAGGAGATCGAGGATGGGAGGCAGAGCTTTCTGCACTTCTGCATCTAGGCTGTGGAACAAGCTCCCCCAGAATATCAGGCAAATGGACACCTTGTTGGGGTTCAGAAAGAGCCTGAAAACATGGCTGTTCGTCAAAGTTTGATTCTTCTTGAGTCCATCTAACAGTCCAGGCGGGTTTTTTTTTGTATGACATGACAGCCAGTGTATTGTTGTTTCCATCTGACTATTTTCTGTTGGCGCCAGGATACCCGTAGGGTGACAGTTGCGCGTTATAAATAATAAATACAAATACAAATACACCAAATGTGCAGTTCCTGCTGGAAACTGGGGTACTGCATGTCACAGTGAAAAGCCCTTTCATTTTCACTGCATAATTTCAATCAGGAGAAACTTACAGAACACGGGCCGTATTACAAACAATGCCCTCAGTGCACAAATGACAGCGTCTTCTGTAATAAATGTCCTGTTTCTTGTTGCTGACCAGCCCAGGACTGTCTTAAATCTTCCTATTTCTTTTCACAGGTCAATTCAGGCGCGTGATCAATCTCCCTATTTCCTGTTGCAGGCCAGTCAAGTCTGTTCTATGGCCAAATCTTCTGCTTTCCTATTGTAGGCCAGTCCAGGCCAGTGTGAGAATCTCCCTTTTTCCTGTTGCAGGCCAGTCAAGTCTGTTCTATGGGCAAACTGTCTGCTTTCCTATTGTAGGCCAGTCCAGGCCAGTGTGAGAATCTCCCTTTTTCCTGTTGCAGGCTAGTCCAAGCCTACATTAAATCTTCCTATTTCCTTTCCAAAGATAGTCTAGGCCAAGGTGACTCTCCCTATTTCCTTTTGAGCAGTTTGGGCATGTGGGTAAACTTCCCTATTGCCTGTCACAGGCCACTCCAAACTGTAGGTAAATATCTCTATTCCTTTTGCAGACCAGTCCAGGCATTTGGTTGAATGTCCCTATTTCCTGTTGTTGACCAATCCAGAACTATTGCATAGCTCCATATTGCCTTTTGCAGGCCTTCCACGCCGGTCAATTAATCTCTGAATTGAATGATTAAGGCCACACCAGGCCTATAGGTAAATATCCTTTTTTAGGACTCTCTTACAGACAGCTTAAGCTGACCAGCAAGAGCTCATGCCATCACACACCACATACCCATACAGAGTACACAGATAAAGAAAGAGGTTTTTGGACAGCCCCTTTCAGCCATTATCTACTGCATTTGAACTCAATTTAGCCATTCACTTTATGATTTAGCATTGGCATCACTTTGTGGATCTTAAGAGTAGCTCAAGCTCACATTCCCTTTAAAACCTTTTTGCATAGGGCCCTTTTGTATGCTTAGAGGGCCTTGCTTTGTCATTACATTCTGAAATGGACTCTCTAGTGAGGCTGAACACATTCTTAAGAAAGGAGCAGATGGTTAGCTGAGGAGCTTGAAGAATCAACGAGAGCTGTTTCTGTTGTGACCTGTAAGCTCCAGATTATAAAGAGGCTTATCAGCTCTACGTGTAGGGCGGATAACTAGACTACATTTTAGTGAAAGCTATCTTGGGCCCGAACCCATGCACAAGCCTATGCTTTCATTCAGCTACTGGAGGTGTGGTGTGTACATTTACAGTTATTGAGGAACCTTCCTTTTACCTATTTACATACTCAACGTTCTGAAGGTTCTCATCAGTCAGTGAATGCTAATTTTGCTGTGCAGTTTGCGATTGGCTTGTGCGCTATCTGGTTGAGTGTTGCTGGCAATCTTACCGTTGTTGCTTGAGCTGTTGCAGTAGTCAGGTCAACCTCTATCTTTTGGAATCTTTGCCGCCATATCTGCGTGCTACACGTCCTCAGCTCTGCAAAGCTGCCTGCGCAAGTCACACTCTCAGTACAAGTTCCATGTACTCAACGAGGTCACGCTAAGTGACCTTATGTAGGCTCCATTTTGAATTGAGTCAATTTGTAAGGAAAACATGGATTTCCTTCATAGCACAATTTGTATGTTTACTGCGGAGTGCTCATCAGTGTGGGAGCATACTTTTAGCCTTTATCAACAGTTACAGAGTTTTAGTTTATTCCCATTACTTGGATTGCAGGTGAGAACGTTCCTTCGTGCTATTAGACATTTTTCAGCACTCCACCCCTCAAAATACCTCTGTGTACATGTCAATGGAGAAGTGTGAACAGTGAAATAACCCTGAGGGTGAAGAGTGGACACTCAACAATTCTATTATATGTACACAGAATTTTAGTATTAGTCCACCGAAAGCTTTTTGTCCTGCTGATGCAGATCCGTAATTGAAAAGGGTGGAGTGGAAGATTTGCTTTTTGAATTACATCACTGCTGTGATGACGCTGGGAAGATGTCTGCATATCAGAGGCAGAATGCCACAGACATGCATGAGCCATCCAGCAGTAACACGTTGACGGTGTGAGTGGTGATGGGGGACTAGTTCCCCTTTTCCCCAGGTTGGTTTTTAATACCAAGTGGTATTCCGCTTAAATATAAAGGTCTGTCTGGTATATCGCAGTGGTTTTTAATTTTTCTATGTCACAGGTCCATTCCTAGTTATATGCGCCACCCTGATCTCCAGGTGTAGGCCCGCTCTTCATCAAACCGGGTTTTGAAAGAGCATGGATAGTCCTATGACGGAGCATGACACCTGGTGGTGTGTGAGGATATCCCATCACATTTTTGTGTATGACCAGAGATAGGCTGTTGTTAGGTGTAGCATTGATGTAACTAGTTTCTCGGGTGGCTTAGTTGTGTTTAAACAGTTGTGATAGGAGGCCAGATCATCCTTGAGGCCCCACAGCTTCTAGTTCCCTACAGTGGATAGAGTCCATGGTTATTTGTGTATTGCTGTGTTTGAGTGTGCCACTTCCGGATTGAGAGGTTTTATCGCTGAAACCAGTGGTACTGCTGTGGTGTCTGGAAGCTCTGAGTTAGAATTGAATATGAGGTTGGAGGATGGTGTGAAAGATCTAGGGGTGGATGAGTCTAAGGACATCGCAGAGTCATGATCGAATGGCAAAAGGGTCAGGAAACCTCCAAAGTGGTTGAAGGACTACATATAGGGTGAAGATATATAGACCATGTTCTTGTTGTATGATATAATTTGTGTATATTATTTTTACTTTGTCAGTGTACTATTCATCATTATTATGGAATAGTTGTGTGATGTTTCACTTATCGTTATCATGTAATAGTGATTGTTACATAAAGGAGGATGTGTTGTGTGCCTAGAGGGGGAATGCTCTGTCATTAAATTCTGGAGTGGAATCTTCATTGAGGTTGACCGCATTCTTGAGATAGGAGGAGGTGGTTAGCTGAGGAGCTGGAAGCAGGGCCGGACTGACCATAGCGGGCATCGGGCATTTCCCAGGTAGGCCGCTAGGGTGGGGGCTGGTTTTGGGCCCCTGGGGGGCCGTTTTTGTTACCGGGGGTCGGCAATATCGGCCCCGGTAACAAAATCGGCCAAAATCGGCCCTCGCAAACTGCTCGGCTGCACTCCCCCTCACACCAGGGGGGGTCAACTGAGCAGTTTGCCAGGGCCAGTTTCTGTTCCCAGTCCAGCCCCGGCTGGAAGAATCGTAGGGAGCTGTATCTGTTGCAACCTGTAAGCTCCAGCCAATAAAGAGGCCTAGCAACTGTACGTGTAGCATGGATTACCACACTACAGGCTGTCAGCACCTCTGTGGTCATGTTATACTTTGTTCAAGCTATTAACTGGCACTGTATTCCTGGAATTTTAAAGGCTGTCACCAGCCTATGATTCAACTACGACAACGTTGCCTCTCGTTCTTCTCAGTTATGTAAACACGCGGTTCCAGAGCTATTTATTGATCAATGGAATCACTGCCTGCTGTCTGCACAGCCAATGAATATCCTGAAGCGGACGTACCACTGAGTCTCTGGTGTGGAGCTATGCAACATGGTTCATCGTTGCATCCTGTGGCTTTTGGTGTCTGACAAAAATGATGGTGGGACATAAATACAATTAAAAAACCCCACAAAAAACATTTACAAATGAAAAAATAGGTTTCACTTACCTTAGCCTGCAGCATTTCCTTGATATTTCCCAGTCCCGGCTCCAGACCCCTTCCAGCGTGAGGTCCCACAGGCCCCTATCTAATCCAGACACTGCCTTTATGCTGCATGAGTGAACCATCTGGATAGGCTGGAGCAGGCTGCCTCAGCGCTCTGAAGGCCTGTGCCTGCTCCTCAACCCAGCTGTCTAAGACAACGAGGTTGGAGAGGTTGAATTGTGCATGTCGGTTTTTCTGTAGCAAGAGACCCAGTTAAACCAACATGCGCAATTCATACTGAAGGGGCCATTCGTCATTGCTGCCAATCAGCAACAATGACGCACTGGCCCACCTTGCCCTCTCTGTTTGGCTGCAAGCCAGAAAAATAAAATGGTAATAAAATCCTTTTACTACCATTTTATTTTTCTAGCTTTATGCTCAGCAGTGTGGGGGGCGGTGGTCCTCTGCTTCCGTGGAGGAACCGCCACTTGTTGCATTATTCAGAACGAGACAGTGCAGGTCAACCAGGTGTACCTGCCTGAATGGGTGGGGTTCTGCTTAAAATGAATAAAGAAATGATGATGTCAGGAAGAGGAGGAGCAGCAGTCTGTTTTTGTACAGTCAAAAGGGGCTGGGGAGAGACTATGCGTTCTGTCCTGCAACAACATTGCGGTGAAGGCAAATAGTGTTCATTTAGAAAATAATGCATTGCAGCTGCTCTTAGAAATTATTATACATAGGGCACACTATCCCAGTCTGTGCCAGGTATTCCTGAGTACACCCTATTATCATGAATGTGCTGCCCCTGCAGAGCCTTATGGAGGTCGTTATACATGCCCTTTTCCGCTTAGTCCAACTAAGGATTGTTCACAGATCGTCCCATTCTAGAACGCTCCTACATCGGCTAGGGAGGTGCGATACTGCCCTATGCAACTGGGGTTGTGGTATGGTGGGTTTCCTTCTTCCACATACTGTGGGACAGCCTAGAAATTCAACATTACTGGAGAGGAGTGTTGCTAACTATGGCCCGGGTTACTGGACTCAACGTGTCGCTGGAGGCTGGATGGTACCTCCCGAATGTAACGTGCAAGGAGTTGTGGCCCAAAGGGTAACTAGACATAATATGGAATCCAAAATATAGAATAGCCATAATATCGAAGTCAAAATATAGAATGGACAAAATATCGAATGGACAGGATAAAGTGGTGAAAAATATCGAATTGAAGGTAAGTAATATAATATCGATTTTTAAAATATAGAAAGTCAAAATATCGAAGTATATAATAAAGGTATTAAAATATATTGAATTTTTAATAATATCGAATTTTTTAAAGTGTTTTGTATGTTAATATATGTGTGAAAAGTGTATATTATTTTTTTAACTTATTTTAAGTAATTCATTTTATGTTATTTATTTTTTCGTAATTTAATTCTGTAGCGGGTTGTGGGTTTATAGGGGAATAGGGTGGGAAGTAATTTAATTATATTAAATTAAATATTAATTTTTAGAAATTACTAAGTATTTTTAATTTAATTTTGCATTTTAGTTCTGTAGCGGGTTGTGGGTTTACAGGGGAATAGGGTGGGAAGTAATTTAATTGTAATAATTAAATATTTTTATTTATTTATTGGTATTCATTTTGAATTAATTGTTAATTAGTAATTTTTATTAATTAATTAATTGATAATTATGTTAATTGTATTAATTTATTTTATGTAGCGGGTTGTGTGTTTATAGGTGACTAGGGTGGGGAGTAATTTAATTGTAATTAGGTAAATCATTTTTATTTATTGGTATTCATTTTTAATTTATTGTTAATTATTTGTTAATTAGTAATTCATTTTTATTAATTGGTAATTAATTTTTATTAATTCATTAATTGATAATTACGATAATTGTATTAATTTATTTTATGTAGCAGATTGTGGGTTTATAGGGGAATAGGGAGGGAAGTAATTTAATTGTAATTAATTACACATTTAATTTATTTTTATTAATATATTAAATCATTAATTTCCCTACTGTTAAACTCACTAGAGAGGGAATAGTAATTTTTACCCCCATGCTATCCAACGCTTTCCTTACTGTTGCACTCTCTGGAGTGGGAATAGTAATTTTTACCCCTAAGCTATCCAACGCTTTCTCTACTTATGCACTCTCTGGAGTGGGAATAGTAATTTTTACCCCTACGCTCTCCAACGCTTTCCCTACTGTTGCACTCTCTGGAGTGGGAATAGTAATTTGTACCCCTACGCTATCCAACGTTTTCCCTACTGTTGCACTCACTGGAGTGGTAATAGTACATTTTACCCCCCTACTATCCTACGGTAAAAATATTGTATATTTTGTATTAATATTACTTTTATATATATATATATATATATATATATATATATATATATATATATATATATATATATATATATATATATATATATATATATATATATATATATATATATTACCAAGCAAATGTCCCAATATATATATATAAAATTGTATTTTTTTCTCTATAACTTAAATTAATTATTTAATAATTTGAAGGGACTACGGAAATATTCCGTCCCCTACTCTGTGAACCGTGATGCTGCGTGGTATGACGATGGGGTGTCCAGCAGGCATGCCAACGGACTGAAAGGTGCTTTTTTGAACAGTTGTGCAACGAAGGGAAACGGAGGGTCTCTGGCGAGGCATTTATTATCATCCAGACTTAACAATTGCTGAAGTGAACCGCCCGAGACTGTGGGGATTTCCTGTACCATCTGGTAACAACAAAGACACTAATTTTTCCCCGTGATTGCTCTAACCAATGGGAATGCTTCCCTGCAGTCAAAAGCACCTCCTCGTTGGCTTGTCTGCATTACCAAACGAGCTGGAAGAAGGCAGACACGCCGAAACGTGTCCTCATGTAAATAAAACCCATGGACTGAGAACCCCGAGAGTGCAGTGTGTTTTTACACGTGAGCTTGGATATATATATATATATATATATATATATATATATATATATATATATATATATATATATATATATATATATATATATATATATATATATATATATGTATATATAAAAATTGTATGTTTTTTTTATAACTTAAATTAATTATTTAATAATTTTAAGGTTATTTAAGTATTTTTAAATATGTTTTAGTTAATTATATTTATTATTTCATTAATTTTAAATTACTTATAAGACATTTAAAAAAAATCGGTATTTTGACTAACTATTTTTTACAACGATATTTTTGATTCGATATTTTTCCGGTCCAGGGAAGGCATGGCTTGGCAGTTTGGGCTGGACTGTTCCCATGAGGCACAGGGTCAGACTGATTTGCATATAGCCATGTCTGAACTGGGGTGGCAGAGTGGGCTAAAGAACGGTGATGGATCAAACCCAGATCTTTTGACTGGGTGTGAGTGTTTGATTGGTTCCGATGCTCCGTCCATCACCACCCCCTTTTGTACCGCTGTAGATAGGAATTCGACATTTTTGCATTCTATATTTTTTCATTGATATTTTGGTGATTCTATATTTTTGTATTCGATATTATGTCAGTGAGCCCGCCCAAAGATCAGACATATGGTTAACATTGGCGGTGGGGGTCACTAAGCGAAACATAGCACAGCCCTGGGGGCAGGTGGCCCCCCACATATTGCAGACTGGGAAACTGATCTGGATTGGTGTTAAAGAGCGGAACATGTGGTATACCAGAGTCGGGCTGCCCTAGGAAATAGGAGAAAGTTTTGGACAATTGGTGTAACTATAGAAAATTGTGAGTTTTACCAAAAAAGGATGAGTGACACCTTAGGGGTCAGACCAGGGACATTGATTAGATTTTGTCCTAATGTGATGTTTACACATGTACACGTTGGAGACTTTCCACTCGATCCTGGTTGTTATTGTGATTGTACTGTGATGTGTTTCTTCACGAGGCCTATTGTGCAAATGATCAATCATGTTTGCTGCACATTCAGCAACTGTTCAATAAAAAGATTATTTTTTCTAATAAATGAAAGTGCTGCCTCCAGAGCAGCCGGAAACTCGTGCCTGCTCTGATGGGCAAAGTGACAGGAGGAGCAGCTGCTTACACGTAACTTAATATTTCACAGTGCAGGAGGCAACTGCCTGCAATTTAAGAAGGTGACGGAAAACCCCCTCCAGGCTGGTGCAGTGAGTTACTGCACCTCCTGCAGGGAGGTCTCAGGCCGGTCCATGGGACCTCTTTTTCCACCTCCTAAGGGACTGTTTGCCTCTGCACCCACACCTTTAAAAAAGAGCCGGTTAGGATGCAAAGTGATTCCCTCATTTTCATGAGGCAAGCTCCCATACGAATGAGGTTATGCCCTCTTAAAATAGCACTGGTGCTACATGTACATATGTTACAGAAGAGGCAACACAAATAATATAGTCCCAGAGCATGAATTATAAACAGGGGGCACTGTCGCTGTTTGGGCCACGGTGCGCTTTTAAACAGGTGTGCCGGCAACTAACAGGGGCGGTGTTCTACTATTACAATGCGCTACACCCACAGCAGCCGACAACTCGTGCTACCCTCAGGGCAGCGGATTAGGTAAATACGGAGCAGCTGTTTAAATCAGCCACTCCGTCTTTTTATTTTATAAGCAAGTTTTTATTGTTTGCAGTAAGCAACAACAGGTCACATGAACAGTCCATACAGCATTACATTTTGTGACAGTCACAATGGGCTGCAAACCCAACATTTCAGTCAGTCTAACTGTAACATATACAAGAACAGAAGGTAGAGTAATATTTGTTGCGTTCTCATTCTGATTTGGTGTCCACCCCAGAAGCCCAAAGCCATTTACTCCAAATCTTTGTGTGTTTAGCAGGATATCCTCTGGCCTCATACTCAGGTTTTTCCTGTCACGCTCACCAGTCTACCCCAAGCCTCCATAGTGCCAGTGACAGTGCCCTAGGAGCTTTCCAGGGAGCAGCAATATCCCTTTTAGCCACCACAAGCCCAGTACTCATCAAAGCCCTGTCCACACAAGAGCCCCCCACTCCATGATCCACTCCGAAGGGGATCCATACAGGGGAGAGTTCCAGTGCCAGGTCCAATATATTCGAAAGCACAGCCACACGCCGACCAATAACGGGTTATGATCGGGCAGGACTATACTATATGGAAAAAATCTGCGGGTATGCGGGAACAGCAGTAGCATTCAACATCCTGACAGAAGTAAGATAGGCATAGTGTAGGTAATATGTTCACACCAAATGAAGCTTGGAGGAGATCATGAGAACCCTAGGGTCTATCAGCACATCACACCAATCATTGTCCTCCATTAGTCCTATCCACTCCTCTCATCGGGCCCTTAGGGCACCCAGTGACCCAGGGGCATTAAGGACCAAGGTACAATAGATCTGTGAGGCCCCCTCCCCCTATACCTAGGACCTGCATCATTAATTTGGCCTGTATGGGATGGGCAGGTCGGAGGGAATATGTGTTTGTAACACATGGCGTAGCTGTAGAAACTTGTAAAATTGTGGGTTATATAATGTATAGGTCTGTTGGAGGTCCTGGAAGGAGACCTAATGCGAGCCTACCCAGACATCCCCTAGATGTGAGAAGCCTCTGGCGTACCAGTGAGAAAAGCCTTCTGATGCCACCACCTCCCCAACCATGTACCATGCCATAACTGTGTCCAGTGGGTTTCTATTGACAAAGAGAAGGGGGACTATGGGGGGCTATTTAAAGAGGTCCAGACTCCCGGTCATTTTCAGCAAAAAGAGATTGGGGCAGTTCCTCTATGATTGGTGTCACCTACCAACTAATTAGTGGTGGTGAGGAAGGAGGGGGTTGAGGAGGTAGTGGGATCGGGGATCCCGCTTTGGCGGAACTAGGGTCCTCACACACCCAGCAAGCTAGGTGTCATGCTTCATCATCTGGACCTGCTCCTTGTTGAGCCGGCGCTGCAATGCTAGGTGTCATGCTTCATCATCTGGACCTGCTCCTCGTTGAGACGGCGCTGCAATGCTCAACGGGCACCCGCGAAGGGGCTCTTTGTCGGAGATCTTTTGTTCCTTTGCCTTATGATGAAGTGCGGGTATGTGGCCCATGTGTGTGTAGATAAAGTGGTGGTGCAGTGAGTGCTTATCTATAAAAAAGGTCAGATATTCCAAATAAATACGTTTATTCTGATTGGTAATCCACCTTAATAAAAAGGGTATATGTATACTAGAGTGGCAACAGCCCAGATGAGGGATATTTCATGGATCTAGTGCTCTACTCTATGGGTCGACATGTTTCTTGCCCTGTTGGTCATTAAGTACCGTGACAATTCTTCAGGACCTATATACGTGCAATATGTGAGAGTAGCGTGGTGTTTAGTATCTACACTAAGTGGTGCTTCTAATTAGTTGCTACCATTAATGGTTGACTACATGTCCATGCTTGTGTAGTCAGAGATTGAAGTACCTCCCTCATTGGTAAGAGGTACTTCAACATGGGCTGGCGGGTCGCCGGGGCGCCTCGTTAGTAGGAGCCTTGTTGCTGGATTGGTCCAGGCCGGTAACCTACCCTCGCCGCCAGTCCCACAGCCGCTGGTATTGTATGAGGTATGATAGTACCATAAAGCAATGCCATAATTCATGAGAAGCTCAACATGTCAAGCTCCCGCTTGTAGGCGGAGTCCGACCTACCCTTGGTGAACCAGTCGTTAATGATCAAGAAATGCCCGGCCAGTCGTCTTGCTATATACCTGCCTGTACTTTAAAGCCCCTTTTGACTTCTGTGGACCCCCACTTAATTATTACTATAATCCGTGGCCCCTCCTGAGTCATTATTGGAAGCAAGGGGCACCTTAAAGCAATGCACAAAAGTACATAAACAAGTATACACTAAACAAAAGCTCAAATATTGAAATATTGCATTTAATTTACAATCAAATATAGAAAAAACGTTTTTATTTGTATACACTATTAATATTAATACTAATATTAATATTATTTGAGACCGTTGCGAACTCCCTGAGTAGGCATTGCAGACACCCAGAGGTCCTCAGACCGAGCGCTAAGAACAACTGCTTTAAATAGAGCTTCAGTGAGTGGCTACACTCGCCTGCAGGTGATCGTCCAGGGAGTCCATGGGACACCCATGCAGGAGTTACACTCAAGGGGCACACTGACTGTAAATGTTGTAGTACTTGTATAGCGCCCGAATCACCCCACATGGGGTCTCTCCGGCGCTTGTACGCATACCGCCGAGGAACCCTTCCTGGCCTTTCCCTGTGAGGAGCCCACTCCTGGGCACCCCCAAGGTGCAGTCAGGCATCCTAGCGCTGTTGGGGCCGTTGTGGAGATTAAGCAAGCTATTGCCCAGAGTTGCAGAGTGGGACCCATGATTAGAATAGGCTCCGAGGTGAGAATTATCAGGACCGAGGAAATTGAGCCCAAGACGCGCCGAGGCGGTAATTGAACCCTGGTCCCGGGACAGACCTCTGCATCAGGGTCTGCCGCTCTAACCTTTTTGTGGTGCGCTTTCATTGAGCCACTTTAATGGCCTCTTTGCCTCTGCACCCTCATCTGTAACAGGGCGTGGGCACAGACGCAAAGTGTTTCCCTCCTTAGCCTGGGGCCACGCCCACATGCTAATAAGGGAACATTCCCTGAAGATTGCACTGAAGCTCTATGTGCACCAGCACTGTCTGTATCATGCATGCCAGAATTTTGGAAAAAGAAAGTGGGAGATTTTATAATAAAATGCGGTAGAATGTATTTACTTCTTTTGAAGGAGAGGCAAGTTCAGGCGGAAGAAAGCCAAAATAAAGACATTTTTGCATTTTATGCTACAATAATCGGGTCTATTACCATGTATGCTGTATTGCAGACCTGGATAGGCCTACATCAGAAAATAGGGAGAACCTATAGTTGTGGACTGACCTACAACAGCAAATAAAGAGATACATCTAGGGGCCGATTCCGATCCGGTAAAATCCCCGTCCGTACGAATCGTATCCGGAGCCGTTTCCGTACGACTCGTACGGACGCCGTACGACCGGACGATTCCGATCGGGCGACCAGGACGCGATTCGTACGGTACACGTCGATTCGTACGGAAAAGCGCACGATCACCTACACACCGTACGGCGCGTACCCCCCATGATCACAGGGGTACGCGCCGTACCCCTGTGATCATGCGGGGTACGTGCCGTACACCCAGCGTACATGGGGTACGTGCCGTACACCCACCGTACATGGGGTACGGTGCATACCCCATGTACGCTGGGTGTACGGCACGTACCCCGCATGATCACAGGGGTACGGCGCGTACCCCTGCGATCATGGGGGGTACGTGCCGTACCCGGGGAGGGGCGTTCCGTACCTTTTTTGGCGCGAACTCTGCGTTTACGACTGTTTTCAGCTCCCGTAGGAAAAGGGTCGTACGGTGCGTACCCGTCACGAATCGTACTTGCTGGGTCGTAAAAACCAGCCGCGAACCGTAGTGATGTCGCGTACAGCGGGTTCCGAGTGAGACTCGTACGGAGATTTGATTCGTACGGAGTCCTGTACGACTCGTACGGAGTTCGGCTCCTGGTACGGATCGTACTTCGTCATACGTACGGGACGTTTACGGGTACGATCCGTACGGGGAAAAAACGCTCCGTACGACGATTCGGAGCGCATTTTACCGGATCGGAATCGGCCCCCTAGAGACCTGGACTGGCCTAGAACAAGAAACTGGGATATTTACTTTCAGGCTTGGTCTAGGCTACAACAAAAAAACAGGAGAAAAAACCACCCCCCTGGATAGGCCAATTACAAGATATAGAAAAATTCACCCACAGGCCTGGAGATTCCTTCAACTGGAAATTAGGGAGATTAACTACAGGACTTGACTAGACTACAACATGAAAAGGGTAGACTCGCCCACAGGCAAGGTCTGGCCGATCACAGATAAGAGGAAATTCGCCAATAGGTCCAATTGACCTGCAAACGGAAAGGGGGATATTTGCTAACATCTCTCAACAGGCCTACATGCAAACTGGTTGATTACGGTAGATTAACTCTCAGACCTGATCTGGCCTACAACAGGAAATGTGTAGATCTTCCCACAGGCATGACTGGCCTACTGGAAGACAGTGAGATGTAACCAGAGGCCTGACACGGCTGACACGGAAAAGAAGCAATAATTATAAAGATTGGGGTCTTGTGAGGCAATGTCAGCCAGGCTGTCCAGGCAGGGACCTCTTAAGACCTGATGGGACTGGAGAAGAGGGTAAAACTCAAGACAAAAGAACATGAAAGGGTGGGCTAGTCAGTAGAGATAGGGAAAGGGCAGGAATTCAAATAATTGGGCAAACGGGATGATGCCGCAGTGCGCTTTCGCTCCAGCAGTGTATTGTCCTTTCTGGCACTTGAAGGAGGAGGGGCTAGAGATTTCTTGGGCATAGAGGACGCCCTTGGGTCGACATGTTCATGTATTTTACAGTGGATGCTTTGCTTCTAATTGCAGTAATGCGTAGGATTGACTTGGTAGGCAGGTCAGGGATACGGCCACCTTCTCTGTATTCTCAGCAGTGTTGTGTCTCTGTAGTTAGCAACCATACCTCATGCCAGGGTGAAGGGAACAACTACCCCGCATTTTGTCAAGTGAGGAGACGGTTATAGGGAATTATTTGAATCTGGCTGAACACAAAGTGTTACACATGATTATAAAAGTGTAGAAAATACACAAACAAAAGTAATCTCTGTAGCCTTGGTTCATCCCCGACAGGAGATCTTCGAGTCTGACTCAGTACACTATCTGATTCTGAGGTACGTGGACCTTCTCACAGCTGATAATAACCCCCAGTCCAGTCTGGGTCACCCTCACTATTCCTGAGGTGGGAGCCATGCAACAAACTATGCCGTGCATCCGAGCCCTCACCTGCAGCTGGGACCCCTGTATTTGGAATTATTGCATGCCTCAAGTGGTGCATAAAAATGTATAGCCATTATTTGACTGTGCAGCTAGAATGTATGTTTGTACGCGGTTCTAGGTCAGTGGAAGGCTAGCATCACACTGAGAACAAAGCTACCCTGCTCTTTCACGCACGCTTCTCGCCCGCCACACTGACGTCACCACGTCACTGCCCAACACCCCACTCTTTTATGCACTAGACCACAGCCTACATGCTTTATAAACGCCACTTTCGTTTCCCGCACCCTCCAGCCTACAATAAAATATAACTCCGGATCTGTCCGCGTGCTGTTTCCCTTTCGAGATCACGGCAGGGAGGGGGAGGCGTCGTGCATTCATGCTCTCTTGAGGCATGCATCGGAACAAGCTCAGACAAGCTTGCCTGGTGATGTCAGCCACTGTGAATCTGGACGTGTGTTGCGCTTGGGAAAGCAAGGGAGTGTAAATGTTCGAGAGGAGATGAGTGCGCTTTGTCTGCGGGAGGAGGTGTGGTCTGGTGACCTTGAAACTTGGAGATGAGCTCTTGCATCTGGCCAAACGTGTGTATTATGTGTGTGTTATTCACTTCCTCTACCAGGGGCGGAGAGAAACTAAAATCAGCAGATGCAAACATTTTCAAAACCAGTGATACAGTGCACAAGACCAAGATTAGTATGGGTCGTGGGCAATGGGCTTCAGCCCTCCCCCCCTGTCGTGTGTGTCAGCTCGGCTGAGACAGCTTCCTGTGCGCACACACAGCCGCACCTGAGTACTTCTCAGGTCTTTAAAAGATCATTTACTTGTTAATGAGGCTTTGTTGTTTTTCACCCTTCATAGAGCCCCTGCAGCTCCTCTCTGCATATTGCTGGAAGAATCACCCCCCCCCCCGCCCCCCCGCCCCCAAAATGTTAGTGGCAGACCCGCCTACGTCCGTCGGAGCCCAGAGGATACTGGGCTGGGGCCCCCATCCAAAATATGAACTTCTACAACAAGGTACTGGATTTTTCCTGTTAGCGTGTTCTAGTTTAAATTCCACTTCATGATGAGCAAGCGTAAGGGCCTGAACGATCGTTTGGGAGATGGAATCATAGGAACCCTCAACTCTTTTTTAACTAGGGTTAAGACAGTCTAAGCACTGAAATCCAATTGACAGATCACCACTTGTCTTTGGAACCCATCCCACAGACAGGAGTCGCTCTTGGGGGCGAGACATCTTCCAACGCTCATAAGCAACCCCCCTTAGCTCAGGAAGCAGTAATGGAAACACTAATGGGAGTCACACCCGAGCAGCCAGCACTTACTTCCTTGACGAAAAGATCATCCTCCAGGGCTGCAGGTGTAAAAAAGTCACTGGGAGCCAACACAGAACAACCAGGCTAGAGAAATAGGGGAGGTGGTCAACAGAGCCAAAAACCAGCAAAAGCACCTAGACAAGCAAAAGCAAGGGGAAATGGCGATGATTTAGTGGTGGCGCAAGGTGTGCTAGGTGGAGAAAATACCTTGGGAATTTCTCCACCAATTACGAGTTCCACGCTAAACGATGATATGTGGCAGAGACTTGAAACCCTGGTTGCCACCATGCTAAATCCTATTTCACTAAAGTTAACTCGGATTGAAGAGAAGCTGGCTGGCTTAGAGGCCCAGGCCAGACAAAATGCCCATATATTGGAATCACTGTCTGCCAGGTCTGAGTCAAGGTCTGGCCAAGCGATTCAAACACAAGAACAGCCGCATAGAAGGGTCCCGACTACGAACTGTCCAAACACAGTGAATGCATTTACTGACGTGGCAAACTCGCTCCACCCCAACTATGATAACCCAAACACCCATATGAGCATGAACACTGACACAACAACCCATAGACAGGCTCTCCCACAACACTCGACGGGAGCAGAGGATGCAACAAACTACCAAAGTCACCAACCCAATATAGCATCCACATATCAGGTTGGGACGTGGAACGGATTGGGTGGCCGTTTTGGCCGCTTCGAGCATCAAAGGCCTGAAAAACTCAACCTTGGACAAACAGTGACTGGAACACAGATCTTACATCTTCCTCGGCAGCCGCACCCCTGGTATTGGTGCTAGGGATTGTACCATGGCTGAGGGAGGGACAACAAGAATCCACAGCCCAACTGATGTCTAAAGCCCTACACTGGCTGACGCAAAAACTGGATGAAGCGGAGGGCAACTGCAAGAGTCTCCCAAACCTCCTGATTATGGCAAGAAGGGTACCCTGGGTAGGCCCTGTGGGGAAAGATCTGTCAGGAGACTGTGTAGTCTTAAATTTCAAAGATGAATTTGTCGTAAGACACCTTTTACAGTATTTAGGTAAAGCTCCCCCCAAAGAGCTCCCAGATTATTGTGGTATCGTTAGGGTACTTTTATAGACCCTCTCTGCCGCTAGCCCCTAGAAGCAACCGTTATCAGAGGGATGGCGAGGCATGTAAGAACTTAGGAGGTTACCCTGGGACACCAGTCATAAGTCTGGAGAACAGATTCGCCCCCCTGTCTGATCAGGAGGTATGTGATTGACTACATACACCGATTTTAAATTCTCCACCGACTCCCAAAAGTATTGTCATCCTGGCCACCGCCATTAGAGGGAGCCCACAGTCATCCAATTTGCAAGGGCGGTCAACCATAAAGGTGCTTAAGATAGCCTCGTGGAATTTGGCCGGTATCGTCTCAAAATTGAGTGACAGTAATTGGTTAAAAACTTGGCAGGACCACAACATTCAATGTTTCTAGGAGACATGGTCGACTGAGCAAATATTTATAAATGGCTACCATTCTTTTAAAATCCCAGCCAAACCATCTGCATCAGGGAGGGCAAAGGGGGGCATCTTGACCCTAATTCCAAATAACTTTCCAGGAAAGGTAACAAAGTTTGACTCCTCTAATCTAAACTTCCATATCCTCATACTTGAAGTAAAACAGGAAGACACGTGGGTTTTGATTACTACGTATAATAATGAGTTTGGCCCAAATATGTATTCTATTGTCTGAGAGGTTGATAAGGCCCTGGAACATGCTAGAGGCACCTTACATCATTTGGTTGGGGGACTTTAACATACACCCCTGCAAGCATAATGTAGCCCGGGTATGGGGCCTAGAGGATTTGGGGAGGAATCTTATATATCATTTTACCCTTAATGAGTATGGTAACTCCCTAAACACAATACTATCATCTTGAAATATGGTGATGACTTATGAACCAGAACCCCCAACAGGCAATCCGGTGGGAAACTTTCAGAGAAATGGGTTCGAGTCAACCATTGATCATATATTTCTTACCACCCCAATCAGTTTAAGGGCAACCAGGTTGGGAAATCGATTTACAATTTTTAGCGACCATGCCATTCTATCCCTTCAAATAAAGGTATTGATAGAGGATTCCCCCTGCAACCAGCATGTCAGCACCCCGATATTGGCAAGAAGAAACAGAATACAATTAAAGTGGTCCCATATTGATAAACCTAAGATAACTTCTGAAATCATACTAGTACAAGCAGCAATATACCAATATGCTTAGAACCAGATGCCGACGCTGGAGAAATGGTGACGGCCTTCTCTGGCCTTCTAGCAAAGGTAAAACTGGCACTCACACGCTTAAAAGCAGTAAAATCCGAAACCCCTAGGGGTCGTTCACCTCTCCATGCAGCAAAGCAAGGAAGGCCTTGATGCACACCCTGAATTTAGACCTAGAAACCCAGACCAAATAAAGGTAGCGCAGGCTGCATATAAGCTAGCTCGACAAGAGAGAGAAAATGCCATTAAGGAGGAAATCTCGGTGGACCTTGACTAGGCAGCTAGAATGGGTAACAGTAGCGAGTTTTGGAGGATAGTGAATGCACCACATTTTAAAAACCCTAAAGATCCTACACTAGATAATAACGTAGATGAGGATGCATGGGTAACTGAATTTGAAAACATCTTTGTCCCAGTACACTCCCACAAACACCCTCTTTGGCTACAGCATCAAGCCCCCATACACCCCTCTCTTTCTCACTTATTGAAGTGAAGAAAGGTCTTATCACGTGCAGCACCGGGAAGGCTTCAGGACCGGATGGCGTACCCATTCATTTTTTTAAAGAAATACCGGACCTATGGGCTCCCTTATTAATGAATGTCCTGAACAGCATAGCTATGGTAGGACCCCCCCCTTCAAGGTCCATAGACTCTATGGGCCAGATGTAGCTTGCCAATTACCGGTCGGTAACGGCCGATTTCGTCCGTTACCGACCGGTATTTGGGAATTGACATGTAGGGGGCATTTTATTTACAGAATCGGTATATTTACTGATTCGGTAAATTTACAGAATCGGTAAAATACCGAATCGGTAAATTTTCCGATTCTGTAAATCAATATGTAGGTGGCACTGTAATCAGTGCCACAGGCCCTTACCAAATCGTTATTTACCATGGAATACTATTCCATGGTAAATAACAAATTCCAGTGTACATGCACATCTGTGCATGTACACCTGTGCCATGTGGCACACACAGACATGCCCTAAGGGCATGTCTGTGTGTCACATGGCACACAAGCCGAAACACGGGTGCAACAGGGTGTCAAAGTGATTCGGTATTTTTACCGAATTATTTACCTACATAGCAATTACCGAATTGTAAATACCGAATCGGTAAAATTCGGTATTTACCATTCGGTAAATTGCTATTACCTACATCTGGGCCTTAATCTCTGCTGGATACTACATCAAAACTCAGGGGCCTGCTGCTCCCCTCTAAGCTAGAGGGGTGGGCAAATTAGAATTACATCTTAATCTAGGCCCAGTATGGGTTCCAGCAGGGAAGGGGCACCAAGGACCAGTGCTTGAATGTAGCTCTGATCTCAGAAAAATATACGAGAATGAAGGAAGGCAAGATCTACATGGCTTTCATGGACCTCTCTGTAGCATTCGACTGTGTGGTCCATGTAATGCTATGGAAGATACTGGAGGAGACCATTTAAAATAGCCCAAGGAGTAAGGGAGAGATGTGTCCTTGGCCTATTTCTCTTTTCTGTTTATACAAACAGAATTGAAAACGCACTCACCAAGGCTACCCGTGATGTCCTTGTTTTTGATTCTCAATTACTACCCATCTTGGCATACGCGGATGACGCGGTACTGATTGCTAGGACTGGGCGGGGTCTTCAGTGCTTGATAAGATAACCACCTATGTAGCCTTCATGGACTCCCTAGACCTGAAGGTAAATCATACGAAGTCCTTCGCAGTCATAGCCGGGGCTCGGAAAAGAGATAAAAACCCCTATTTACATGTGGATAGGAAGGGAATTGAGGTGGTCGATACTTTCCCATATCTTGGGGTTCTTTTTGATAAAGATCTATCCTGATCAAAATTGGTGGAAGGAAGAAAGTTGGTAATGGAGAAAAGCCTCTGCCATAAAATCTTTCACCCAAAACCTGGGCGCAAGACCACTAATACAGATAAAAAACATCTATCAGGCCAAAGTCAAGGCGGTAGTTACATATGGGGTGGGTGTTTGGGGCTCGGTAGCAATGCAGATACTCCAAACCACTAAAATTAACTTTTTTAAGTATTTGGTGGGTCTCCCTTCCTCTTCATCAAATTATATTTTACACATGGAATTGGTCCAGCCATATATCACAAATGCAATTCATCTAGCTCCAATTCTTTTGTGGCACTCAATTTGGCAGGGGGACACAGTGCCACTCACACAAATGATAATAAGGAATTGCCAGAATATGGATAATAGCAGAATGTCAAGGTGACTTGGTTACGTAGAAACAGTCCTGATGGGAATAGGCCTTCTTGAAGTATAGACCCCCTGACCTGCAGGGTAGTTTTAAAGCAAAAGGTATCGACCATGTTTTTGTCAACGGCGGACTATAAACGAAAGGAACACCACAAAGAGAAATATGCAGTTGCTACCTATGGACTGAACCCACCACTGACAGAGAGAGGGTACTTTTGTTTAGCAAATGTCATTAGCCCACAACACAGATTTATATTATTGAGGTTTTGCATGAACATGATTCCATTGATGTTAGGATATCCGGCGAAAACCAGATTTAAGTTTGTGCCCATGTGACAACCTCTCACTTCAAACAGAACTGCATTTTGTTTTATTCGGCAGGATTTATGAGAAAGAAAGGAACTTCCACCTCAAGCCAATTTTAAAGGAAGGGAACTTTAATCAATGCAGAGTTGCACTTTATTTTTTAAGGATGTTTTCTGATCCCTTGATATGTTTTTCGGTAGCTAAGTTCTTATGGGCCTGCATGAGACAAAGGAAGAGGGGGGCTGCTAGAACCCTTGGGCTGGCTGCTTGCTAAATTGTCTGCACTTTAAATGGGGCTGTTTATTTTGATCTTTGTTAGATGAAACATGAATTACCCACCATTTTTATCGATTATGAATTTTTATCATGTATTTTTTCTGTGATTTTATGATCTTTTATTAACTGATTGAATATTGAATTGAATTGACTCAGTTGGGTCCCCAGTTTCCAATAATGATTCAGTGGGGTCCCCGGATTCCAGTAATGATTAAGTGGGATCCACAGAAGCCATTAAGAACCACTGGTGTAACTAATCTTACACATTGCTGTAAATAAACAACTTGTTCCCCCACATCTCCTCCAAGTCTTAAGGTGATCTGTTCTCGTTCTCCTTCTCCTTCTAAAAGAGGAGTTACTCCAGCCCCCTGCCGGTGTAAATCTCCAACCACTTGCAGGGTGTAAAAGGGTCAAATCAGAATTTGTGAATGCCACAAATGTACAAGTTTGTGAATGTTCACAAAATTACAAGGTTAGCCAGACCTTGATGTGCCCACTTCCAAACCCTTGAGTGGGAACTACTACTACTCTGTTATGCACACTCGTGGCAGAAAAATATGCAGTAATAAAACCGTTCCTTCCTAACATGAATTTGTGAATTCCGGGCAGTGTAATTGAAGGCCCTTTGGTTCATAAAAGTATGTTTACCTTTCCTGCTCTGCTCCAGGCCCACAAGCAGCCGCAGATATGTTGATGCCCAAGAAGAACCGAATCTCTATCTATGAGCTCCTTTTCAAGGAGGGAGTGATAGTGGATGAGAAAGATGTCCATATGGCCAATCATCCGTAGCTGGCTGTGGACAAGTGTGGCTCAGGGGTTAGAGGCAGCAGACCCGAAGCTGAGATCGGTCCTGGACCAGGGTTCAATTCCTCGGCGGGGTCTTGGGCTAAAAATTCCACGGACTCGATAATTCTCGCCCCGGTGCCTCCTCGACTCACGGGTTCACACTCTGCGACTCTGGGCAATAGCTTGCTTAATCTCCACAACGGCCCCTCGTGGCGGGATGCCTGACTTTCACCTTGTGGATACCCTGCTATCTCACAGGGGAATACCAGGAAGGGTTCCCTAAGCAAGCGCTGGGAAACCCACTGCGGGTAGCTGTGCGCTATATAAGCTCAACTACACACATGGCTGACAAGAATGTCCCACCTACATGCCACGAAGGCCATACAGTCTCTAAAATCACGTGGTTACCTTTAAGGAAGGCATTTCTACTGCTATCTGACCAATGAGGGCATCCAGTACCTGAGAGACTTTCTGCATCTGCCCCTGAAATTGTACCAGCTACTCTGCACAGAAGTCGCCTAGAGACTGGCAGACCAAGGCCCAAAGGTCTTGTAGGGGAGCGCCCTGCCCGTCTCAACCTTGGTGAGGCTAATAGAGACACGTACAGACGCAGTGCTGCTCCTCCTGGTGCTGACAAAAAGGCAGAAGCAAGTGCCAGAGCTGCTACAGAGTTCCAGGTTCGTGGTGGATTTGGTCGTGGACGTGGCCAGCCTCCTCAATAAATTCTCTTTTGGATTTGTGTAAAATAAAAAAAATTAAAAAATAAAAAATATATATATATATATGTTTACTGCCGTAAATGTTTCTGTGTATAGAGCCACATGCTTTTAGACACAAAGATTGACATTTCTGGGTGATTTGACCATCCAATCGCAAGAATATGCAGAACTGAACCGGTCTGGACGTGGGTGGAAGAAATAGAGTACACGTAAAAAGTGAAAGTGGCAGAATGTCGGGTCATTTCCTCAATGTGAGGCAACATACCCATTCTCGTGACTCTTGGTCCCAGGTGACCTCAATAGGGGTTCCACTGAAAGCGTATGAAAAAGGAGGCCTTATTCATGACTGTCTTTTGAGCCAGAACACTGACTTCTGTGAATTGCAGTTTTACTTTTACTGTAAGTATGGAATCAAAAAATCTGAGCATACATAGTGTTGTTGTGAAGAAGCCAAGCTTGGTTGAAGTTATCATATGTGATAGAGGGCACACATGGATGATGATTCAAAGCAGAAGTGACATCACAAACCATTGAACAACCACTGACATCACTGGTACAACCCCTGTCCCCTCTGCTAGCCTTCAACAAACTCCTGTTTTCCGCTGAGGGGTTAGGGAAGGGCAAAATGTGAGCACTACTGGGACCATTTGAGACACGGGAAATCAAGAACAGTGCCACAGGTTAAGAAAGGGTAAACCAAAGGCTGCAGCTACAACTACTGGTGACACCTAATATTCCATTTACTGGCCAGTCATCTTTGTTACTCTCAGTCCTACTCATCCACTTAATTTTTTCATGAGGTAGATTCTACCTGCAGAGACAGGAAAGTAAAAAAGAAAGTTGCTCATACCTCGGTACCTGGCATTCCCAGTTTCTCCTGTCACTACTAAGCTTCTGTCAGAATCCTCTTTTCACTCCCAAGCTTCTGTTGAAGGCTGATATAGTGAGGGAGGGCGGGACATAATGACTGGGGCAAGGACGAGTAGGACTAAGAGTAATAAAAATCCCCAAAGACTAATCAGGACATTATCTCAACATTCATCATCCCGGTCATTACTTTATAAGGTATACAAAAACCAAGAGGCCTTGGACAGAAATCACCAAAATGCACATCCAGTTTGTGAATGCATAGTTGATAAGCAAAGCATAAAGGGCTCATTAATCTCAAAGTTAATGATAAAAAAAATCATTTTCAGGTTTCTGCAGAATTCAAACATTCTCATCTGACATTAAACATTGTAATCAGTAATAATAATGAATGTGTAATGAGAAGCCCAGGTCCCAATTCTATCTATCTAATTTAGGTAAAACCTTGAATCTTAGCCCAGGCGGCAGCCCTACTTCGTGTTGAATATCGTGAATCCTTTCAGGAGGAGGGACATTCTTTGTTGAATAAGCCGACAAATGGTTAAACTTTATCCATCTACTTATGGTAAGGGATGATGCTTTCTTACCTTGACAAAGCTACCCAGTAGTGATGAACAAGAAGTCTGACTTCCTAATAGAACTGGACATGTCAAAACAGATTAACAAAGCTCATTCACATCCAAAAAGTGAAGCAATCGTTCCTCCTCAGAAAATGGAGAAGGCAAGACGTTTAGAAAATCTCCTTTTTGAGACCTTTAGAAAGTCATAGAGATTTTAGGTAAAACAGCTGAATCAGTTCCAAAAATATCATCATCTTCACACATTTTCCAACAAGGACAGCAATCTGTTGAGACCATGTTAATGATCCTTTTTAATGTCTCTATTTTGAAAGGAATGTCCTTAAATCAACTTTTGAGTGTCTTTATGCCAATCAGGAATCCTCCTACTAATTTGGAAACTAGGAAGATGATTGAGTAAACTCATTCCCTGGCTTCAAGAAGGAAGGAATGAAACTACCTCTTTCTTCGTGATTCTCTTGACGAAGGACTAGTTGAAGTCCGCAGATCAGGGTGAAGAGAGGTAAACTCAATACTATAGCCTGTAAAGATTATTTTCAACACCAAGGCATCTAACGTAGACCCATCCCACCCTCCAACCAGAAATACAGGGTCACCTATTGTTTGAGACTGGTATAGTGATTACTGCATAGACAACTCTGCTTTAGCTTCCACTAATATTTACCAGTGAAATTCCTTCCTTGATGTTTTCCAAAATGGTCTGAGGATTGTTGCTTTTGGATAGTTGACAAAAAAGTATCCATCCTAAAGGGTATAGAGTCAAAATATCGAGTTTTTAATATCGATATGCATTAATATCGAGTAAAAAATATAGAATGGACAAAATATCGACTGGACAGAATATAGACTACAAAAATATCGAATAGGATAGCATTAATATCGAATCCAAAAATATAGAATGGACATAATATCTACTGGACAAAATATAGACTACAAAAATATAGAATGGACAGAATATAGACTACAAAAATATCGGATTTTAGGTAAGTACGTTAATATCCATTTTTAAAGTGTTTTTTATGTTAGTATATGTTTGAAGAGTGTATATTTATTATATTAGTAATATTATTTAATTATTTTTATGGTATTTAATTTTTGCGTAATATAATTTGTAGCGGGTTGTGGGTTTATAGGGGAATAGGGTGGGAAGTAATTTAATTATAATTAATTAAATATGTTAATTTATTTATTGGTATTTATTTTGAATTAATTGTTAATTATTTATTAATTGGTAATTCATTAAAATATAATTGGTAATTCATTTTAATTAATTGATTAATTGATAATTATGTTAATTTTAATAATTTATTTTCTGTAGCAGGTTGTGGGTTTATAGGGGATTAGGGTGGGAAGTAATTTAATTATAAATAATTAAATATGTTAATTTATTTATTTGTATTTATTTTGAATTAATTGTTAATTAAATATTAATTGGTAATTAATTAAAATATAATGGGGAATTAATTGTAATTAATTTATTAATTGATGATTAAGTTAATGTTATTAATTTATTTGCTGTAGTGGGTTGTAGGTTCATAGGGGAATAGGGTGGGGAGTAATTTAATTGTAAGTATTTCTATTTTTTAAATCTTTTTTTTTCTAATTTTTAATTATTTTTTAATTGTTAATTAATTTATTGTTAATTGGTAAATAATTTGTATTAGTAGGTAATTATTTTAATTAATTAATTTTTATTTGTATTTTTAATTGATTAATTATTATATTATATAAAAGTGTAAATTATTTGAATTAATATTTATTTATTTTAATTTTATTAGTATATGAAGTATTTACTTTCCCTACTGTTGCACTCACTGGAGTGGGAATAGTAATTTTTACCCTCCTGCTATCCAACGCTTTCCCTACTGTTGCACTCACTGGAGTGGGAATAGTAATGTTTACCCTCCTGCTATCCAACGCTTTCCCTACAGCTGCACTCACTGGAGTGGGAATAGTAATTTTTACCCCTACGCTATCCAACGCTTTCCGTACTGTTGCACTCTCTGGAGTGGGAATAGTAATTTTTACCCCTACGCTATCCAACGTTTTCCCTACTGTTGCACTCTCTGGAGTGGGAATAGTAATTGTTACCCCTACGCTATCCAACCCTTTCCCTACTGTTGCACTCTCTGGAGTGGGAATAGTAATTTTTACCTCTACGCTATCCAGCGCTTTCCCTACTGTTGCACTCTCTGGAGTGGGAATAGTCATTTTTACCCCTACGCTATCCAATGCTTTCCCTATTGTTGCACTCACTGGAGTTGGTATATTAATTTTTACCCCTACGGTATCCAGCGCTTCCCCTACTGTTGCACTCTCTGGAGTGGGAATAGTACTTTTTACCTCTACGCTATCCAGCGCGTTCCCTACTGTTTCACTCTCTGAAGTGGGAATAGTAATTTTTACCCCTATGCTATCCAATGCTTTCCCTACTGTTGCACTCACTGGAGTTGGAATAGTAATTTTTACCCCTACGCTATCCAATGCTTTCCCTACTGTTGCACTCACTGGAGTGGGAATAGTAATTTTTACCCCTACGCTATCCAACTCTTTCCCTACTGTTGCACTCTCTGGAGTGGGAATAGTAATATTTACCTCTACGCTATCCAGCGCTTTCCCTACTGTTGCACTCTCTGGAGTGGGAATAGTAATTTTTACCCCTACGCTATCCAATGCTTTCCCTACTGTTGCACTCTCTGGAGTGGGAATAGTAATTTTTACCCCTACGCTATCCAACCCTTTTCCTACTGTTGCATTCTCTGGAGTGGGAATAGTAATTTTTTACCTCTACGCTATCCAACGCTTTCCCTACTGTTGCACTCTTTGGAGTGGGAATAGTAATTTTTACCTTCCCGGTATCCAATGCTTTCCCTACTGTTGCACTCACTGGAGTTGGAATAGTAATTTTTACCCCTAAGCTATCCAACGCTTTCCCTACTGTTGCACTTTCTGGAGTGGGAATAGTAATTTTTACCCTCCCGCTATCCAACGCTTTCCCTACTGTTGCACTCACTGGAGTGGGAATAGTCATTTTTACCCTCCTGCTATCCAACACTTTCCCTACAGTTGCACTCAATGGAGTGGGAATAGTAATTTTTACCCCTACGCTATCCAACGCTTTCCCAACTGTTGCATTCTCTGGAGTGGGAATCGTAATTTTTACCCCAACGCTATCCAACGTTTTCCCTACTGTTGCACTCTCTGGAGTGGGAATAGTAATTTTTACCCCTACGCTATCCAACCCTTTCCCTACTGTTGCACTCTCTGGAGTGGGAATAGTAATGTTTACCTCTACGCTATCCAGCGCTTTCCCTACTGTTGCACCCTCTGGAGTGGGAATAGTAATTTTTACCCCTACGCTATCCAATGCTTTCCCTACTGTTGCACTCACTGGAGTTGGAATAGTAATTTTTACCCCTACGCTATCCAACGTTTTCCCTACTGTTGCACTCTCTGGAGTGGGAATAGTTATTCTTACCCCTACGCTATCCAACCCTTTCCCTACTGTTGCACTCTCTGGAGTGGGAATAGTAATTTTTACCTCTACGCTATCCAGCGCTTTCCCTATTGTTGCACTCTCTGGAGTGGGAATAGTAATTTTTACCCCTACGCTATCCAATGCTTTCCCTACTGTTGCACTCACTGGAGTTGGAATAGTAATTTTTACCCCTACGCTATCCAATGCTTTCCCTACTGTTGCACTCACTGGAGTTGGAATAGTAATTTTTACCATACGCTATCCAAGGCTTTCCCTACTGTTGCACTTTCTGGAGTGGGAATAGTACTTCTTACCCTCCCGCTATCCAACGCTTTCCCTACTGTTGCACTCACTGGAGTGGGAATAGTAATTTTTACCCCTACGCTATCCAACGCTTTCCCTACTGTTGCACTCTCTGGGGTGGGAATAGTAATTTTTACCTCTATGCTATCCAGCGCTTTCCCTACTGTTGCACTCTCTGGAGTGGGAATAGTAATTTTTACCCCTACGCTATCCAATGCTTTCCCTACTGTTGCACTCTCTGGAGTGGGAATAGTAATTTTTACCCCTACGCTATCCAGTCCTTTTCCTACTGTTGCACTCTCTGGAGTGGGAATAGTAATTTTTACCTCTACGCTATCCAACGCTTTCCCTACTGTTGCACTCTTTGGAGTGGGAATAGTAATTTTTACCTTCCCGGTATCCAATGCTTTCCCTACTGTTGCACTCTCTGGAGTTGGAATAGTAATTTTTACCCCTATGCTATCCAACGCTTTCCCTACTGTTGCACTTTCTGGAGTGGGAATAGTAATTTTCACCCTCCCGTTATCCAACGCTTTCCCTACTGTTGCACTCACTGGAGTGGGAATAGTCATTTTTACCCTCCCACTATCCAACGCTTTCGCTACTGTTGCACTCACTAGAGTGGGAATAGTAATTTTTACCACTACGCTATCCAATGCTTTCTCTACTGTTGCACTCACTGGAGTTGGAATAGTAATTTTTACCCCTACGCTATCCAAGGCTTTCCCTACTGTTGCACTTTCTGGAGTGGGAATAGTAATTTTTACCCTCCCGCTATCCAACGCTTTCCCTACTGTTGCACTCATTGGAGTGGGAATAGTAATTTTTACCCCTACGCTATCCAGCGCTTTCCCTACTGTTGCACTCACTGGAGTTGGAATAGTAATTTTTACCCCTATGCTATCCAACGCTTTCCCTACTGTTGCACTTTCTGGAGTGGGAATAGTAATTTTTACCCTCCCGTTATCCAACGCTTTCCCTACTGTTGCACTCATTGGAGTGGGAATAGTAATTTTTACCCCTACGCTATCCAGCGCTTTCCCTACTGTTGCACTCACTGGAGTGGGAATAGTAATTTTTACCCCTACGCTATCCAATGCTTTCCCTACTGTTGCACTCACTGGAGTTGGAATAGTAATTTTTACCCCTACGCTATCCAAGGCTTTCCCTACTGTTGCACTTTCTGGAGTGGGAATAGTAATTTTTACCCTCCCGCTATCCAACGCTTTCCCTACTGTTGCACTCATTGGAGTGGGAATAGTAATGTTTACCCCTACGCTATCCAAGGCTTTCCCTACTGTTGCACTTTCTGGAGTGGGAATAGTAATTTTTACCCTCCCACTATCCAACGCTTTCCCTATTGTTGCACTCACTGGAGTGAGAATAGTAAATTTAACCCTCTCGCTATCGTATGGTAAATATATTGTATATTTTTTATTAATACTATGTATATATATATATATATATATATATATATATATATATATATTTAAAAAATATTTTTTTATTTATATTAAATATTTATTTATTTTAATGTTAGTAAAGTATTTAAAGTATGTTTAAGTTAGTTATATTTATTATTTCATTAATTTAAAATTACTTTTAACTATTTAAAAAATTCGATATTTTGACTATCTATATTTTTGTAGGTCTATATTTTTGATTCGATATTTTTGTACTTACCTGTTTGAAGATAGGAAGTCGATATTTTGGCATTCTATATTTTTTACTCGATATTTTTGTTGGTCTATATTTTTGCCATCGATATTCTTTCAGTGATCCTTCCTAAAGAAGTCTGAAAGAGGAAGAGCGTTTCTTCTTTTTAAATAAATAGTGCATCTTGTCATCAGCTCAGGACCAAAGAGCCACCACAAAATCCCTTCTGTGTTACAGGGCTAAAGCGGACTTTAACGCATGTGCATATCAAGTGAGACCCATTGCGCATGTGGCTCTCGAGCGCCACTGCCTCCAAACCCTGAAATCCAGTAAGAGTTAGTGCCACCACCATAAATAATTACTCATGCATGAAAATGAAATTATACCTTCCATAGTAGTAAGGGTGGCTCAGTAGGCAGGGATGACTTTCACCCTACCCTTGCCTACTGCTTTCACATTGAACCTCTGTTTCCCCTATGCAGGGCGGGAGGGAGCTCACAAAAGCTTCACCCACCGTGCATGTATTGTTTGCATACTACTGCCCCCATGACTGAAATCAAACATATTATACATCACCATCGCAAACAATTGTCCTAAGCCAAAAAGGTAAGGTATATCTTTTATAAGAATGCGAGCTGAAAAGGCAGGCATCCTTTCCAGCTCTCCTTTACCTATTTGCCCTCCACTGCACCACTATCTTTCCCTAAACCTACCAGGGATGGAGTTGCAAAGAAATGAGCAGAGGGCGAACCCCAGCAGGCACCTCTGCTCCCAAAGTCCTCCTCTCAGCAGAGACAGACAAACACAGAAGGATGCTGGGATTGCCAGTTGTGGACAGAGCGTGCATTGGCTGCATTTTCTGATGTTTACCTGTCTCCACAGGTGGAATCCACTCCATGGAGTAATGCCTTGCACGAGGACAAGGGATGTAGAGGTAATTGATGACATATGCAGTCACAGGGTTAGAGGACCAGTGCTACTACTGACAGCCTTATCAAAGTTTCTTAAAACAGCCTACAAAATCAGATAGCATGTTCACAAATAAAAATGCTTATCTCAGTAGTTTTCACAGGCATTAATTACCTCTGCATTTCCCATGCTTTCGGGCAAATACCGAGTACCCGAGTACCTCACCTCACCACAAAGAGAGCTGGCAAGAAGCACACATTTTCAAACCTCTCCCTGGTCACAAATAGAAAAATACTTTTGTTTTCTAAAACAAGTATGGTCTGTTCGTTCTCGCGGGAGCCTTTAGCTACTGCCTGATTTTTAACCTTGCACTTTAACAATTCAGCGCTAGCTTGCGCTTTTTAAATACATTTTTGCTCACCTTGGCTTCAGGGACCTTGCCCTCGACCCTGCCTCCCGCGCAGCCGAGCTTGACGCTGCCGCGGCCTCCCAAACCACCCGCCTGCCGCCCTCAGCGGATGCTCCCCCGGCCACGCCCACTTCTTTGGCCACGCCCCCAAGTTCCACCATAAATCATGTGCCTCCACCGTTCGCGCAGCGGACGGGCGCAGCGGGCGCGCCGTTTGCGCGCCAAAGGCGCGCCTAAGGCAAGCCCGTCTGCGCCCGTCCGCGACGGGCCGGGACCAGGGGCCTTAGACTCTCCCCTTTCTTTGGTATATTCCTCTGCCCAACTATCCTCCCTCTCTGCTTCTGTCCCCCTCTCCCCCTCCGTAGTTCAACACTTATCCTCGCATGGTATTTATGTCCCCCCCCGCTCTTGTCCTGTCTCTCCCACTCCCCTTCCCTTAATCTCTCCCACGCCCTCTGTTACTCGCCCTACTCCTGGTTCCCCTGCTGCCTCTGCTATCCTTCTCAACACTCGCTCCGCCGTAAAAAATCAAATTGCCCTTTTCAACCTCTTGGACACTGATTCCCCTGACTTTCTTTTCCTCACTGAAACTTGGCTTTCCTCTGACTCACTTCCGGACCTTCTTGCTATTCTCCCTGGTACCCACTATGCCCTCCGCGCTGACCGCCCCGATGGAAAAACTGGAGGTGGTGTGGCCATGATAGTTCGCCGCTCTTTGAAATTCCAGCTCCTCCCGCACCCTCTCATTCCCAGTGTTGATTTTCTGGTGGCCCGCTCTCTGAATCTCCCGGTACCCCTTACGGTGATACTTATGTACCGCCCCCCTCAAAGCATGCCATCATTTGTGTCTACCGTGCAGGACCTCTTGGCCACCTTGGCTGTAAATAATTCCTCGCTACTCCTGCTCGGCGACTTCAATTTTTGGCCGGGAGATCCGAGGGAGGACTCCTCTTCTAAAGACTTTTCTGCCACCCTTCGCTGCCTCAATTTCTTACCCCACGTTTTGGTCCCTACCCACACCCACGGTCATATCCTGGACCAGGTCTGGTCCTTACGCGGTAATCTCTCGGCCACTTCTATCCTCCCCTGTCTTTGGTCGGATCATTCCTTGATCTCCTCCATTCACCTAGGTCAAACCGAGAAAGTCTCCCTGCCTAAAAACATCTTGGCTTGGAGTTGGAACAAGGCCGATCTCAATGATCTTTCTTCCTCTCTGTCTTCATTGGCTCCTACCCTGACCGACCTGTCTTTGGAAAGTCAGGCGGATGCCATTAACATCTGGCTCTCTTCGGCCTGTGACCGGGTCGCCCCACTCAAAAAGATCAGGTCAGCTCGCCTTCATGACGCTCACAAGTGGTTTTCCAACGACCTCAAATCCCTGAAATTAGAGCTTAGGCGTTCCGAGCGTCGTTGGCGCCGTAACTACTGCCCTACCCTCCGCCTCAATTACAAAGCCCTCCTTAATAACTATAAAAAGGCCATCTTAGCGGCCAAATCCAAATATTTTACTGAGCGCGTAGCCCTTTCGGCTAACAAATCCCGTGAGATCTTCTCACTGGTCCACAGTCTTGCCACCTCTGACCGCGCATGCCTTGCCCCTGCCCCCTCCCAATCTCTCTGCCACTCTTTGAATGATTTCTTTATCAATAAAATCATTACCATTAAGGCCAACATTCCGATCGTGCCTCAACCTGATTTGCCGGATCATCCCTACCCTTCTCCCTCTGCTTTGGATCACTTCGAACCTATCTCACCTGAGCTCTTCCTTGACCTCCTTGTCAAGGTCAAGTCCGGCTCCCCCGCGGACTGTGCACCTGCACGGATCCTCAGAACTCTCTACACCAGTTGTCCCATCCCTCCCCTCACTTTTCTTAATTCTTCTCTGGCTTTGGGTTGTGTCCCCTCTTCCTTTAAATCTGCCATTGTTCTTCCTATCTTGAAGAAAGCCGGCCTGGATCCCTCCCTTCCATCGAATTTCAGGCCGATCTCCCTTCTCCCCTACCTAGGGAAGATTCTTGAGAGCTATGTGACATCCTGCCTTTCCATCTACATTGAGGAGAACAATATCCTGGCCTCTCACCAGGCTGGTTTTCGACCCGGCCACTCTACTGAGGGAGTGGTCCTTGCGGTCCTGGATGAACTTAAGGGGAAGGCCGACAGCAACCTCCCCCAGGCCTTAGTCCTCTTGGATCTGTCCGCTGCGTTTGATACGGTCGATCATGCCATTCTTCTCGACCGGGTCAGCGCAGCGGGCATCCAAGGCACTGCCTTCTCCTGGATCGCGTCCTTTCTTCAGGGCAGATCACAGGCAGTCCACCTTTCTGACTTTTCCGCTCCCCCCCTCCCGGTCACTTGTGGGGTACCCCAAGGCTCTTCCCTCTCCCCCCTTCTCTTCAATCTTTATATCCGCCCCCTTATCTCTTCCCTTCTCGAGCTGGGGGTCTCGGTGTACAACTACGCAGACGACCTCCAGCTCGTCTTCGATCTCTCTTCCCCAACTGACTCTCTCCCCAAGTTTTGCTCTACTCTTGTCTTCATCTCCCAGTGGATGAGCTTCAATCATTTGAAGCTCAATCCCGACAAGACAGAGCTTGTTCTCACCGGTGGCCCTTCTAATCCTTGGTCTCCAGCTCACTGGCCCCTTTCCTTTGGCCCTCCCCCCTCCCCAGTTCCCTCTGTCCGGACTTTGGGCATCAAGATCAGTAATGATCTATCCATGCATGCCCAAATTAGTTCCGTTGTCTCCTCCTGCTTCCTTTCCCTCCGCCTCATTCGCAAAATCTCCCGTTTTTTTTCTGTTGATGCTCTTAAAGTCATTATCACTGCCCTTATTGTGTTCCTTAGCGCCAGGAAGCCGCTTGGCCGCAGTGCGCTCTAGAAATTTCTTTTTCATTTCATTTCCAAGTGAGTGCTTACTTTACCGCTGAATCAGCCTTGCAGGCACAGCCTGTTTGTGTCTTCAGCTAATTTTCATAGATATTTGTTAAAATGGCTGCAATCGAGGGGAGGAGCCAAGCTCGTGTCCGAGATGGCCGCGCTTTAGCTCGGCTCCGTTAACTTTCCTGTTCGAAACATAAATCCTGCCTTTATCCTGCCCCGGGAAGACAATTTCTGCTACGCTGTGGATCTACGGCGATTTATAGACACTTACCGTCTGTTCCGGTTGTCTCTGGGTGCCGTGGTTCCGGAACTGTGCCTTCGCTCGCTTCGGGACCTCCGGAGCGGACTGGCCTGAGTCTCCTTGGCGGCGCCCGGACGGGGCCCTACGCTATGGCCGGCCCTTGATGGCGCAGTGGGCTCGGCCGACGAGGCGGTTGTGCAGAGAGGCCGGTCGCGGCTTTCTGGTTTGATCAGGCGGTCCCGCGGCCTGGGGTGGAGGCGCTGCCTTCTGTTGACGGGACTGACCGTAAATGTGGCTTGTCCCCCCCTTTGTTCTCCGGTCCGGCCATTTTGAGTGCCTCCGCCCGGACTCGGAGAACGGGGCCGGTGGCATTGGGGGGCCGGCGATCCTCCTTCTTCTGGTGGCCCCCCTTCCTGCTCTGGACGTGCCTCTGCTGGTGGTTGACTGAATTCCGTTTGCCTTGCTGTGGCCCGGTCGGGGGTCGGGGATCGCTGCGACCCTGCCGGGCTTCCAAGATGGCGGCCGACCCTGTATATCTCAGCCGGGCCGAGATGGGCGGCGGTGGTCCACGATGTGGCACAGAAACCGGATACTGTAAAGGTGTTCCTACACTTGCGGACATCCTCGCCGCCCTGCGCTCCTGGGGTACTCCTGTGGCCGCACCCGCTGTTAACCTGGAGGAGGCTCGTTTCGCTGGGCCGTTTGAGCCCCCCCTGGCGTGTGCGGCTACGTCGCTGCTAGGTGCGGCTGGTTCTATCCTGGAAATTATGGACCCGGTGGCTGCCGTTTCTGCTGATCTGCGGAGTTCCGCTGCCCTCCATCGTGATGTGTCCTCTCCTGTGCTGTGGGTCGGTGGGCCGGGTCCTGTCCGGGCCGGTCTTGGTGGTTCTTCCTGTTCTTCATCTCCTCGAATGGCCGATCGTAGATCCTGTGCTGACTCCGCTGGGTCGGCTTTCCTCAGATCATCTTCGGAACTGTGCCTGCATTGTGTACAATGGTTTCTGACTGCTCCGGATCATTCGAGTTGTGCACGAAACATCTTATGCGGATTGAAGTTTGACCTCCCTGTTCTCTGCCTCCTGTTCCTTGTGGTCTGGTTCTTCGTGAGGCGGACTGCTACAGATTTGGAAAGAAAAGGACAGGGATGAGACGATCTTGCCTTTGTGGACTGTTGTCTTGCAATGGTTGGAAGATCGGTTAGTACGGTATGACCATGTCGGATTTTTGTCGTATTCCTGGTCTGTATCCTTTGATTCTTTGTCTTCCCGTGGACACTGATGTTTCGGACGGGAGGGTGGGAGCCGATGATTCTGTTATATGGTCCTCTCCCGTGTTCTTTCCTCCCTTATTCCTTCTTTTCCCCCCTTTTTTTTTTTTTTGTCTTTATGGTTCTATCTTGCTTTAGCTCTTCTATATTTCGGGTTCTGATTAGGGCGACAGGCACGCTGCTGGGGGGTGGGCCATAGCCTTCTGCAGGGGTGCAGGGTGGGCTTGCGGGGTGGGGGGGGTCTGTCATTTCTTTGGGGGGTTTTCTCCCCTCATTTTTCTTACTTTTTTGGTTCTATGGCTCTTGTGTGTCCTCTTTTTCGGGACGCGGTCTCAGCATGTGTCCCCCTGGGTGGGTTATTATTGATGCGCTGGCCGTTTGGTCTTACTGTGACTTTGGCTCACTATTTAATTTTGCTCTGGTTACTACCGGTTCTGTATATCGATTTGTAGTTTCCGGCCTCGTTTGCCATGGGGCGCGTGCTTGAGGTGGCGTTCTTCCTTTCGCCTTTTGTCCCCTTCTCCCTCTTTTTCCTCCCTTCCTCCCCCCTCTCGTGGGGGGGTTTTTTCCTTATTCCCTGGGTTGTGTGACGGAGGGCTTTATTTGATAAGCTTTTTTCGACTCTGTTTGATATGATACGTTCTTATTGTGGTGGGTGGGCGTTGAACGGCGGTTGCCACTGTTTTTCTGGTGCGACTCATATTCTGCCTTTACCGATAGGTGTTTGTCATTATTGAGTTATCCTGTATCTTCTACCGCGGCTGTTCGCGGCCCACCACGGCCCTCCGAGACTTCCTACCTGTTATTATCCTGTTGTACCCGTTTCTATATATTAGAAAATCAACCTTCTCGTATCCTGTCCCTGCTGGTTGCTATATGGCTTTTAGCCCTTATTTCCTGTATGATTTGTTGTGATATTCTGTATGCGTTTCTGTATTGTTGACTATGTTCCTTATTTGTGGTGGCCGGCCCGCTGGGTTGTAGGCCCGTATTTGTGAGCCTTCTCTGTACAATAAAGGTTTTTAAAAGGTTTTAAAAAAAAAAAATGTTTTAAAAATGGCTGCAATCTTTCATTTCAATAACAAATGTTAATATCCAGAATACCAAAGATGAGTGTGTCAATAAAAATATTATTTTTTTTTAGCATACTTTGTGAAAACGCTTTGTGATGATTCTGTGTGGCTGCTTTGCAAATCTATTTGCTTTGTTTACCTGCTTGTTCAAAGGTTAAAGGGCACCGTCCAGCAAACGTATTATGGCTGCCACGGGATAACGCCCTTTTTTCCTGCGAATCACAACCGTGGTCCAGCTCTCATTCTTGAATGAAAATTGAGTGTAGCTATGTATAGTTAATTCTCAACATAATTACGCCCATATCGCATTAAGAGGTCTTGCACGCTGGAATGAAATACCACTGCACGTGATCACGAGACGTTTCCAACAAATAACCGGCTTGGCTGCTCCAAGTAACAGTGACTTAAAGGGTTACCTCTCCTGAAAACCCAGAATACTAAAGAATCAACAAAAAATCCAGCAGTAAATAACCGGCTCAAACCTTTTTTTGTGTTTTTTTGCAAATAAATAGCCATGTTTCATCTTAAACTCATCGCAGCAGTGATTTAAATCTACATTCTGTCACACAATTGACTCTTCAGGCATCATCAGAAAGGCCTTTCGATTGATGTTGCCTAACTGTGGAACACAACTTTGTTTTTACCAAACTAAACTTGAAAACTCGTCATCTAGCATATGCACTGGTGATGAGGAGCATAAAAAATACAGTGATCATGGGTGTCTGTGTCTATGGGAGAGAGAAAAAAGTGAACATGTGTGTGAGAAACACAAGGTGAGAAAGTGAGGAGCGTGAACGAGAGAGGGCAGAGAGTAGAGAAAGGTAAGGAGGGCAATATGAGCCATATGAGAAGAGAGCAGTGCTTTATTTTTGCTGGTGTTTGCCGGTGCTTGGCACCTGCACTCTTTTTAAAGACTGGCACTTATGAGAGTTCACCATTAGGTGGTGCTCTCTGCCTATTTTTAAGAAGGACCCACAGTGTTCAACAATTCAATATACTAAAAACATATAAAGAACTAGCACTTTACAGCCTTCCATGAAGTTTGGGATGACCTGGAATTGGCCACATTTTACACTTTTATAAAAGTGATGATTAAAAAAAATAAAGACAGCACTGGCATTTAGCAGCAACGGTGGGAACTGTGGGTGAACTCTTACAAAATATGTGAGCAAATTATTTTTGTTTTTAAATGTGAAATAAGCAGTTTCAAAATAGACTAGACCCCATCATGACATTCAAAAACGTAGCTGCCAAGTGGTGTAATGTCGTGTGACACCTTCAGCCAATTCTGTCTTGTTATTTTTTGTTGCTAATATCACTCTGCATGTCAATTCTGTTTTTTTAGCTAATATCACTTTGTATGTTATGATATTTGAACCCATGATGGGAGTGTTACAAACACAACTACAAGCACCAGAATGCAATATGTTGGCTGGAACCAGAGCACTGCCTGTTGGTATCACGTGTCATAAAGTCTCTTGGCAGCCATGTGAAGAGCAAAGTAAAATTCAGTTTGTGAGTTTCTGCTTTTTGTCTTAAAGGGAACAATTATGGGTTAAACGGTCTAGGAGGGTGGAGAGGAAGAAGGCCTGGCAGGTGTGGGCGTGAACTACCCGCTGCATATCAAATAAAAGTTCATTATAAACAAATGGGAATGCTCGGAAGTACTTTATTTCATTAAACAATGACAGCCTACATGGGGTCAGTACTGTATAGCAGAAAGCAAACGTGTCTGAACTGACAGAAGTAAGGAAAAAACTATTCTGTTGCCCCACTTCAAGGTTCAGCAGGGGCAGCTCCTCCATTATGGCAGAGGGGCATCATCCCCTCTGCTGAAAGCCAGCGGAGGCAAAGGACAAAAATAAAATGATCATAAAATATTTTCATTATCATTTTATTTTTAGTCCTGCAGGCTGCGACTGCGAGCTGATGAAGGGACGTGGCCATCTACACTGACGCTGCAGCACCGGGGAGGAGGGGTTGTTGTGGGTACAGCCAAGTGCGCATAATGGTTTGGCCGGCCCTCTGGGGCAGGCCAAATCATCATGAACACTTAGCATTTCTCCACCTGAGCTGTGTTGTGTACAGCTGGGTGGAAAAACCAACACAGGCTTCCAGTCTATGAGCGCCGAACCGTGGCGCTCAACCCAATCCCAGAAATTCCAGGAATAGTATTCCCAGCATGTGAGCAGCACTCAGATTGGGACCAGGGAGCCTGCGCAGTGTGCAGCAGTTCCTGGACGGACTCAAGGATCGGGAGCAAGGTGGCGGCCGTCGGAGCAGGTAAGTGCAGTGGCGGCTAGTGACTTTTAAAAGTAAATACTGCACTGCACTGTGGCGAGCGAGCTGGAACTACCTACGGGATGTTCGGGGGGTCCTCCCCGACAAATCTTTGAAAAAAGAGTGGGCAAATGGTGCATTCTCAAGCAAATTTGAGAAAGAGGTGGCTTGGCAACACACATCTCTGGGAGTAGCCAGACAAGTATCTTTGCATTTGCACAGATACATCACTCTCCCTGCATTCACATAGGCACACTACTCACCCTGCACTCATAGACCCATTACTCACCCTTCCCTGACAGATCACTAAGCCTGCATTCACCCATCCACATCACTCACCCTGGACTCACACAGGCACACTGCTCAACCTGCACTCACACAGACATCACTCACCCTTCACTGCACTGATCTTAATAGGTTTAATTTACTAAAGCCTGTCTAGGCATGACATTGCCTGGTAACAGACTACAATAGAACCACCATGCTTCAGCAATCCCCAGGAAAGCCCATGGAACATAACACCCTACAACACGACTTAGTCATAACAAGTTCCCACTGCCCACCTCCACGTTTTAAATTGTATCACATATGCAGTCTGATCACCTTAAACACAAATCTGACCTTCAGAAAGCCGAGAAGCGCTACTTTAGCAACCAGTTTAATAGTACAGCCTGATAATTACAGAACTTCAAAATGGCAGAAGTGGCTTAAAAGCACTATATAAAAATGTTATTAACTTGAATGTACAGACGAGTGGGAAACAGAGAATGAAGGCTCCTGACAGTGCCAGGAGGTAGGCACTGGAAGAGGACTTCCCTTCTTGCGAATAGTCGAAGGCAAGCCTCTTACAGGGTGATAGGGCTGGGGAAGAGTGAGTCATGGCATGGCTGTGTCTCCGTAGAGCTAGACAGAGCAGGGCGAATAGCTGTCAATAGTGCAGCAGGCGCAGTGGCACTGTGGCCACTGCACTGTTGCCCAATTATAGATGATTTTTCAATACCAACTGGGGTGGTGGAGCCCCTTATCCCTGTTCGCATTAGGACCCTCACTACGCCACTGGGACAGAGTCAGTAGTAACTCAGGCGGCCGTGATCAAAATCTGATGGCAGGGTTACTAGCCGCCAGCCTGCCCATTAGGAGACCGAGGTTTGAGCCTTTGCTCAACCCTCGCTCTCCTAATGGGCATGCGCCAGCCAGAGCAGACACTAGTGCGCATGACTGTGCATGGCAGAAAAATTCGCCGACCTTCACCAGTCATGCGCACTTGTGCTGCTGCCTGTTGCCCCATGTCTGACAATCATGTCAGTCAACATGACGCCGGACCGCCCACCTCCTTCAGAATCTGAAGGAGGTGGGAGGTCCGACATCATGCTGACTGACATGATTGTCAGTTCTCCCTCGGCGTCTTTGAACTTAAGTAAACTGAGTCAGTTTACTTAAGTTCAGAGACACCGAGGGAGCTGCAGGAGCGGGCAGGGGGCAACGCCCCCAATGGACAGTCTTGCTGGCGTACATCCAGTGTGAAAGGAAATGCTGTAGGATGTAATTTTTTCGTGAAACACAACAATTTGTAAATACCTGTTAATGGACTGTATACAATCAGAAGTTAGAATGTAGAATTTTTTTTGTTGTAATTCGGAAGTGTGATGGAAACAAAGATGTTAATAGCATCAGAATAAATCAAGACACTTTGAGTGGTTATGCACAAATAATAAATATTTGCTGAAACAAGGTTTCCACACGTTAGCATTTGTGTGCAAATAGTTTTGTCGGTAAAGCTGTATTTCTCTGCAAATTTAGTAACCATTTAATTGGAATTTGTGCTGTCTCTAAATAGAAATGTGCTACCACATGATGCTTAAGTTACATTAAAAATTGCCTGCCTCAAGTCCAATAAAGCAAGGTGGGTCACAAAATGTTGACGCACTAAAAAGTGGATTGTGGTTTCAAAACGTTTGGGAAGCTCTGCTTTATATTGTAGGACGATATTGTGAGAGCATCCTAAAAATGCAACTTCTTGTAGGGCGCTCACTAAAGACATATTTATATAAAGGGCTATTTGAAGTGGGCCCAAGAAAGGGAAAATAACTATTTGATATCTTTTTATGACTTTGTCCTTGGGCATAAATATAATTTGGGCTGTGTGGAGGAATGCACGTCCAGACTTGTGAAACAGGAAGCACTTGACATGGTCTGTTCTTTTTCTTGCACATTTAGCCATAGTATTTTTCTGGTTTTTCCTGCACTTTCCATAGTTTGCAAAGCCTCCTTTTGTATCCTTTCTTTCATCTGTCTCTGCTTACTGTTAACTTGCTTTACTCAATACTCCCTTGAATCATGTCTCTTGCTCGCCAACTATTTTCTGTGTTGCAAAACTATTGCGAAATGTTTTTGAAGGCACCTTCAACAGCGGTATGAAAGATGCTTTCCAAAGGTCATGGAGAAAAAGTAGAAAGATAAGGAGATGTGGCCTTAAGGCTAGAGCTGCTGACTTTGCAGCTGGAAAATCAGATTAGAGTCCCAGCGCCGACACAACCTCCAGTGATTCTGGGCAAAAGCCTTAATCTCCCCGTGCCTTACAAAAAAAAAAGACCTTGGGAAATGTAATCTGGCTCTCATGGAAAGCTCTCCGATGCCCTTGGGCTGAGTAAGCCTACATAAAACTTCAAAACAATATATATACTTTGTATGCATCACAGCCGTGCAGTGTTTTCTAAATCCGAATTTGTGGAATCGCTAGCTCCACAGCATTATTATTTCCTGAAGAATGAGTATATTTTCAAACGTTTCATAAGTGTTATTTTTCACAATATGTGCCGGAAAGAGTATTATTCCCCGAAATAATTATCACAAAAACATGTTTGAGCTGATAACCAAGCTGTGCAATTAATTTAAATAAATTCACTCTGAAGGCCTTCATTCGATGGAAAAAAGAACCTTTTTTGTGATTTGCATGTAATTTTGAGGTTTGCAGAAACATCGCACTGAACCAGCATGGACTATATAAAATGTCTTCATAACTTTTGTTATTTCATGTGTATCGTCTGATGCAATTGTTTCACAGAAAAAAGGCAATTCTGTCAACCTCATCATGAAGGCCAATGTATGCAAATGGAGTATTCAATACAGCACAGAGTAAGGGTTATGATGCACATTCAACACATGTTTCATCACACAAGTGATTTCGTCAAGGCTGTAAAGGTTTACAACGCAATGTCAGAAACATTCTATCCATGGCTAAGGCAGGAACATCAAAAACCATAGTATTAGGCAGAAAGAATGATAAAGCATCTTGATAGGTGGCACACCATAACATTGATTGCAGTAAAGCGGAGCCACCCCCATATGCAGTCATCGTCAAAAGCCACAGACTCAACATTGTATCCTATACCAACGACACCCAGCTGATCCTCTCCCTCACCAATGAACCCACAACCGCCTGAACCAACTTCCACGGCGGAATGTAAGCCATTGCCACCTGGATGAAAGACAGCTGCCTCAAACTCAACTCTGACAAGACCGAAGGCCTCATCCTGGGTCCCACCCCTTCTGTCTGGATGACTCCTGGTGGGCAGCCGCTCTGGGACCACACACGCAACCTTGGCATCATACTAGACTCATCGCTCTCAATGAACCGCCAAATCAACGTCGTTTCCTCAGCCTACTTCTACGCATTCTGCCTGCTTCAAAAGACATTCAGATAGATTCCCACAGAATCCAGAAAGACTGTCTCCCACACACTTATCAACAGCAGACTCGACTACGGTAACGCACTCTATGCCGGTGTCACAGAGCAATAGCTCAAGAAATGACAGAACGTTGAAAACGCTGTTGCCAGACTGGTCCTCGACATCCCCCGCCTCAGCCACATCACGCTACATCTCCAACAACTTCACTGGCTCCCGGTCAACAAGAGAATCACCTTCAAGCTCCTCACACATGCCTATTAAGCTGTCTAAAACATAGGACCAGCATACCTGAACCACCACCTCGCATTCCACATACCCGCCAGACAACTCCATTCCAGCCATCGCGCCCTAGCCTCTGTCCCCAGGATCTAAAATACCAGACCCAGAGGAAGTTCCTTCTCCTACCTCGCCACCAAGACCTGGAACACCCTTCCCCTCCACCTCAGGCAATCCACGATGACCCAATTCAAGAAGGACCTCAAGACTTGGCTCTTCGAATGATCATCCACACCCCGAAAGCAGCTCCCCGCGCCATGAGACCATTTCGGGTGAGTAGTCGCGCTTTATAAAACCCCTGATTGAGAAGTGAGGAGGGATGTTGGAAATGGCCCATTTTGCAGGGTTATTCCCGAACTTTTTGCTTCTCCCGCCTATTTTTTCCTGACCTGTGGTTGTTGGCTTTGGGACCCTGGGTACTTTACCCCTGCTGATCAGTGCTAAAGTGCATATGCTTTCTGTGTAAATTGTTATTGTGATTGGTTATCCTTGATTGGTATATTTGTTTTACCAGTATGTCCCTAGTAACGTGCACTGAGTGTGCCAGGGCTAGTAATCCAAATACTACTAGTGGGCTTGCAGCACTGATTGTGCCACCCACATGAGTAGCCCTGAACAGTTGTCTCAGGCCTGCCACCGCAGTGCCTGCGCGCAGTTTGTTAACTGCCATTTCGACCTGGTCAGTGTACCCACTTGCCAGGCCTTACCCTTCCCTTTTCTTACACATAGAACACCCCTATAGTAGGCCCTAGGTACCCCCCTGGGCAGGGTGCAGTGTATGTGAACGGTAGGACATGTACAGATATGTGTAACATGTCCTGATAGTGAAATACTGCCAATTTCGTTTTTTCACTATTGAAAGGCCATCTTGCCCTTAGGACAGAATGGGGAATGTTGTGTGAAATTTTACCAGCATATCTTCCCAGAGGGATAAGATGGAGAGAAGGAGTTTAATATGCCTGAACTCAGAATTTAATAACACACCTTTTAGTGGAGGTAGTTTTTAAATTATGTGTTTGAAAACAGCACTTTTAGAAAGTGTCTGTTTTCTTGTCCAACCTTCCTGTGTGCCTCTGCCAGTTTGCGGATTGACAATCTTGCTTTGGAGTGACAGGGCCTGGGGTGGCTCCAGGAGTCTGGGTGAGTCATCCCTAGGCTGAATAGGCCAATCTGCATTTGGAGTGGTGGGAGGAGTAGGACCTGTACCTGACTAGGGCTGTGCCTGCCTTCCACAAAAGACTGGCTCCACCTCCTGCGGTGTGTCTGCAGACCCTGGCCACACAGAGACAAAGGAAGAAGTTGTGCACTGGCAGAGTGAACCCAGAACTGGTTTGGACTGGGTTCGGGACCCCTTACACATAGAAAACAAAGACATTTGGGGCCAGATGTAGGTAACTCTAATTTACCGACTCATAAATACCGAATTTTACCGATTCGGTATTTATGAATCGGTAAATTAGAAGGAGGGAGATGTAGGTAATTTCTTATTTTGAATTACCGAATCTGTAACATTCGGTATTTACCGATTCGGTAAATACCGAATCGGTATTGCCCATTGATTCCTATGGGCCTTGAAGCCCATAGGAATGAATGGGCAATACCGAATCGGTATTTACCGAATCGGTAAATACCGAATCCTGCAAGGGTGCAGGGGGTGTCACTTTGACACCCTCTAGCACCCCATGTACAGGCTTGTGTGACATGTGGCACACATACATGCCCTAAGGGCATGTCTGTTTGTCACATTGCACAGGTGTGCATGCACAGATGTGCATGCACACCTGAATTCGGTATTTTACCACCCAAATACCGACTCTTAAGGGCCTGTGGCACTCCTAGGAGTGTCAGCTACATATGGATTTACCAAATCGGTAAATATACCGATTCGGTATTTTACCGATTCTGTAAATTTACCGATTCGGTAAATTTACAGAATCAGTAAAATATAGGCCCCCTACATCAAAAAACCCTAATACCGGTCGGTAACGCCCGAATTCGGCCGTTACCGACCGGTATTAGGGCTCCTACATCTGGCCCCAAGGGTATAAATATGAGAGCTGAAACCCCTAACCTTTAGATCATCCTGGAATCAAGAGGAACCTTTTCCAAGGAGAAGAGCGGGAGAAACTGAAGAAGGACTGCCCTTGCTGTGTGTTTTGGGGTTGACCAGCAGTTGGTTTTCTACCAAGGGAAGAAGGACTTTGCTGTGTGCTGTGTCCCTTACTAGAGGAAAAGATCTCCAAGGGCCTGAGGAGAACTGGCATCCTGTTGTGGAAACTCAGGATCACCAAAGTTTCCAGAATCACCTCTACGCCGCTGTCTATGTGTCAGCACCCAGGTGGTAACGACGCGAGGCCCGAATTTGGGTCTGTCCGGGTCACCTTGTGTCCCGTCACCCCCGCTGGACTAAGTCATCAGCCAGATCGTATCGTGAGAGAGAGGAAGCTGTGCTGTGAACCTCAGATGGCTGCCTGGCAACAGGGATTCTGCCAAGACACACTGCCGCTGAAAAGGGAGCTTCCCAGCAGGGCGTCAGCGCCGAGCCGGGAAGTGAAGTCACACCCAAGTCTGGAAGGGCTGTCCCGCTCCCCCTGCAGCATCACCGAGAAGAGGGCTCCCGTCCGTGGACCGCCCAAGTCACGGGCATCAGCAAGAAAGCCAACTCTGCAGGTAAGGCTCGGATCAGGGACTGGAGCCTACGATCAGAACTGCCGCTTGTCACATTGCCTGGGTGGGTAACGGGCCGGCTAAACTGTTGGAACCGTTTTTCTTTCCTAAACCTAATAAGCCTGCCGGGGACTGTGTCAGCCTGTATCTAAGTAGCGGGCCTCCCTCGCCTGGTGATATTCATGGCCCGTACCCGCACAAAAGGGAGTTGCGGTACCAGGACCGGTTTGCGTGTTCACTTCATGCATTTCAAGGCTTATTCCTTTGTGGTAGACTACGAGAGAGCATTGAAGGGGGCGAAGGGTCCCGAGAGGCAAAGGCACCGTCCGTCGGTGCCAGGGTGACATGTGCATATAAATTCACGGAAATACAGTCTCTACCAAGTTATTGTTCAAAATAACCTCCCTAAAGACATTTGTACTGTAAACCATTATTTTGGAATGTTGGATTAATTTTGTCGTTTGGGGTCTTGTCAAGTTAGATAAAGATACCTTTATATTTCTAAACCTGTTTGGTGTCCATTTGTGGAATTATCACGGTGTTACTGTGAGTGTTGGTACAAATACTTTACACATTGCCATGGGGATAAGCTTGTCTTGTCCCTTGTGCCTAGCTACCAAGGGGTTGAGCAGGGGTTATCTAGAATGTGTCTCCCCCTTACCATGACTAGAAGCAAGGGTCCCTATTTGGTCAAAGGTACCTACTTCTGCCAACTAGAGACCCCCATTTCTAACAGGGGATTAATGTCTTCTGCTCCATTCCAGACTATCCATCCTGATGATTCACTTCCTCCAGGGGTTTCTGCCACCCAAACCCAAGACATCAACCCTTTGTATGCTAATACTGCATTTTATTGCATGATGTGTGCAAAATATCTCTGGGGCAACATAGTACTGTATCTAGAGATCAGTAGTTGACTGCACACCAAACCAACAGAAAGAAATCTATTTTTTTAGGGTTTTGTCTACCAAAATTGTGATGCCATGTCTTTTTTGTTATTTTTAGTTGAACTCTAAAAACATTTAATAATTGCAGAAAGAAATAGAAATCTTAAAAAAGGATTTTTTAAAACCGTCTTTTCTGGTATCAAAATAGAAATAATTATGTTGTTTGTCATATCTATCTCTTAATGTTAAAGTCTGTTTTTGTAATGTAAATGGAAGATTTAATATGGTTTAGCACAACGTTGTGCAGCATACAAACATGGGCCTTGTGTTCTTAACACAAACCTGACACAAAAAGTTGTAGGGGTATTTACTTTCCCAGACAAATCTTGGCTTGCACTGGAAGGTTTGCCAAAGTAACGCAAAGTAGCGCTATGTGCTACTTTACACTACTTTGCATCAAAGGGTGTTCCATGGGCGGTGCATGGCCAATCCCATTCAACCACCTGTGGGTTTTGACAAAAATCTCTATCTACTAACATTGGTAGACATTGTTTGATCCACAAATGTGGCCTTCTTGAGGCAGGCATGACTATGGAGCAAGTTTTAAAACTCTCCACATAGGGATCCTCCAGTACATAGCCTATGATTGATAGAATGCACACACCCTTGCACTATATGTGTGTAGGCACAAGGCAGTGTAAATTGCACCAGTGCAGGGAGGGAGCAGAAGCAGGCCATGTGCATGGAACAGCCAACCCCGCTGCACATGGCCCTCAGCCTTGCACAATAGGGGTTAGGTGTAAGGTCCTGCCTGCAGGCCAGTGCGCATGGCCAAAGCTGTGGCTAACCCCTGCTATGCATGGTCTTTGGCGGTGCACAGTGGTGCCTGCGGCTCATGCTGCACCCAAGCCGACACAATCTTTTTTTTATGGCACTGGGAGATTAGGTGATTTGCCCAGAATCATAGGATATTGAAAGTTTCCCCGCTTTAAGGTTGACCACCCTTACTGTTAGGCCACATCCTCTTCCCTTTTTAATACATAAGTCAACCCTAGGATATGTGGAAATTTGGCAGAGATCGCTATTAGCATTTAGCTGAAGCCATCTTGTTTCCGGCAGCTATTTTAGTTAGCCATGTGCTCTTAACTTCTTCTCTGTCGTTTGCTCTTGTATTCTGCTCAAGGAACTGACTATACTTAGCTTCTGCTACTCTGCGCATTCACAGAGGGGTCTGTAGCTGCCCATGCACCTGTTTAGGTTTGTTACTGTCAGGATGTTTGTACTAAAGTTAGCAACTGTTAGCTCCTCCTACAGTTGACTGTGCATTCCTGTATGACCATTTATGTATGTAACTCTCCTATGTGTGGTTGTACCGCCTTCTTTTGAGCTCCTGTGTGGGTATAAAAGACCCCTGGTTCTTCTACTCCTTGTGCTACTTCATACTCTACCGAAGGGTGTTGTGTGAATGTAGTTCCACATCTTGAGGTTTAATAAATGATCGCTTTGCTATTTCAGTTTCCGTGCCAACTTCTATTTACTGGTCTGAGGACTTGTGTGCAGAGAAGGGCGAACCCCTAGCACTGGTAGGACTTGCTGAGGCCCACCTCTACAGATAGGCGCCCAACGTGGGGCTCATCGGTGACTCGGATGCCCGAAGGAGTGGTCGAAACGGGGGACTGGAATCTCGCTACGGACGATAACTGCCCGAGGAGACCTGCGTCTTGGCAACCACTGCGTTTTTCGTCTCTTCCTGATCTGACCCTCCAGGTGGTGCCGGTCCTTGACTGAGATCTCTTCTGGTGTTCATTGTGCAGAGACCGTTTGGTCGATTCAGAACTTGGCAGTAGGAATCTGGAGACTTTTGTTTGGTAAGGTCGTTTGATGCGACACTTTGTATATGGAAATTGGCTAATAAATGGAATTTGTTTGCAAATGTATAAATTGCAATTTATATAGGCAGGTAATGAGGGGACTTTTCTCCAACTTTTGAATAATATGTAACGGCACACATCGGGTTAAGTGCCACTGCTGTATAGTATTGTATATGCTACAATATTTTTGGCATGCCTGTTTCAAGCACACTTCGTAGAATGTGTTGCTTCTTTGGAGGTACCAATATGAGTATTGAGCGAAGTCAGTTGGCTCCCCCCCGAGGGGACACCTAATAGGGACATGTATAATAAAAATGGTATTTCTTCTATAATGTACAGCACGTTATGGAATAAATATACTAACAAGGATCCTGAGTTGCGATGGCCTATACATGGGTCATTTGATCCTAGAAAAATTATGTATGTGGAACAATGTATGTTTAAGCGCAAAAGTAGACAAGATATGTTTGACTGTGTACAAATGTGAGAGAAAGAAGCGAGTGAACGAGTGAGAAGAGAGCAAGCTTTGATAGATAAGGAACAACGCAAAAATATCCATGAATATATATATATAAAATAAAGAAATGAAAGAGACAGAGTTAGAGCCTGCTGATATAGCAAAGGATTATAAGCAATTGCATGATGGTCTCTTTCTCCTCCCTCAGGTGGCTGACTTAATTAGACGTGTGGTTAAACTGCGAGCTGATGCGTTCCGTTTGCGGGAGGAGACAAAGGCAGCTGCTGCACAAACACTTCTGATCCTCGTCTGACGCAGGCTGACACTTCAGAGACAGATAAGAATGTTGTAGTTCATGGGAACGTAAAGTACGCAAATTTCATAGGGACACCATTGATTATAAGATGGGAGAAGCCTATTCGTGGGCGGATATCTACGCCAAATGAAGACAAAGTAAACCTTACACCCAAACTACAGACAACTCATCTTCAGATAGTGACACCACAGGTCAGTCACGAAGAACAGACAGAACAGAAAGAACATCGACTTTCACTACAACATAAAGTCCATCAAATACAGCATCAACATCTGGATCAAGCCCAGTTACCGTTGGAACGATTTTTTTAGGGGGAGACTCAGATGGGCAGGACGACCCAGGAGGAGCAAAAGAAAAAAACAAAGACAAAGACAAGGATCAACCACAGACACGCACAGTAACTGCGAAGAAGGACAAAGGCAATAAGTGGAATCAATAGATAACTTGGTCATCAATATCTCAGACTATCAATTCAGTGAGATTGAAGCTAAAACATTACAAAAGTGAACCTCGTTTGTACCTACCACTGGCACCAACACCTTAGAACTCAATATCAGTTTTTTCAAACTTATGAGGAAATTCAGACTACGCCACTTCTTTGAAAATGTTATGGAAACAACTAAAGGCAAAGAGGATGATCTGTTAAAAGGATTACAAGTGAAAAGTACATACATGGCACCCATTAGCTTTAAAAATTTAGATATTTTTGAGTCTTTAGTTAAAAACGATATAGCTAAACTTAACTGCCAGAAGAAGTCCAAACACAACAATCTCACGGTTAAAGAATTGGGCATAGTGAAAGCAATTTCATCAAGGACTGACATTATGTGTACAAAAGCGGATAAACGGGGGTCAATAGGTATTTTTGAACACTAGTTATTACAATGAGTAAGTAATGACACATCTACAAGATTCAGACACTTAAATGAAATTGGACTCAAACCCCATGGAACAATTTATGGGAATCTGGCAAACTATCATTCAAAAAGAAGTTGATGAAGGGGTCATTAACGACAAAGTGAAAAAATACCTGTTACAACCCAATCCAAGGAGTCCAACGCTATTTATGGTACCTAAAATACATAAAAACGTGGTCAAACCACCGTGTCGACGGATAGTCACAACTCGAGGAAGCTTACATGAACCAGTGGGGAAGTTTCTAGACCGTTATTTACAACCATGTGTCACAGCCATGAGATCATATATTAAAGACACCACAGATATTTTACACAAACCCAAGCAAATGACGTTCACAGAGGATGAAGAAATTATACTTTGTACAGTGGATGTTAATTCGCTTTACACATCTATCCCTCATCAATCAGGAATAGAAGCAGTTGAACATGCTTGTTACACACAGATTACGAACAAGATTTAAAGATCTTTCTCATGGAGCTTATGGAATTTACTTTATTATATAGCTACTTCAAGTGGAAAGAGGACTGATTCCAACAAAAAACTGGTACTTCCATGGAAAACTGTGCCGCTCCGGCATACGCTAACATCTTCATGAATCGTTTTGGGAAAGATAACATCTTAACAGTACATCCATGGACATCTCATTCGAAATTATATCTAAGAGTCATAGATGATATTTTCATCCTTTGGAAAGGTCCAGCAATCATGCTATTAGAACATCCGCACAAACTCAATCAAATTGATTAACGCATACAATGTACTTTTGAAACACAGCAACAATTCATTCAATTTTTGGACCTAAGAATAACAAAAACACCAACAGGTTTTGAAACTGATTTACACAGGAAGGATACAGATAGAAACAACACCCTTCACTATCAAAGTTTCCATCCACAGCCTCTTAAACAACACTTTGCCATACACACAGCTGCTAAGAGTCAAAAAGATAGTATCCAACCCAGTGAAAGCAGCGGTACAACTGGAAAAGATGACACAGAGATTTAAAGCACGCGGTTACCCTGATCAGGTACTACAACAAGTGAGGGACCATTGTTCACTCAAAAGCAGAGAAGAATTACTTAGAATTCAAAAAAGACCCACCAAGGATCAATTCACCATTGTCTCCAAATTTTCCACAATGAGTGCATCATGCAAATGAATAATAAAAAAACATTGGCAAATACTCAGGCTGGAACAGGATTTCAACCACATTTTTTAACAAGAGCCAATATTCGCTTACACAAGAAGCAAGAACATTGGGGAAAGATTAAAACATCCAAGTCAATTACCAACGGAAGGTCCATTCAAAGGCAGAATTCCATGTTGGAATTGCTATAATTGCAATAGCGTAATAAAAGGAACGTAAATTACTCACCCCATGAAGGGACACAAGATTAAAATAAAGGCGACAGCCACATGTGACACATCTAATGTGATTTACATGTTAAAGTGCCCTTGTGGAAAAGTTTATATTGGATAAACCGAAAGGAAAATAAAAACACGGCTAAATGAGCACAAATCCAGTATCAGAACCAAACAAATGAAATCCACAGTTGCTCAACATTTCCTGGAAGCCGGACATGCTATCAGCCAACTAAAGTATTGTGTGGTGGAAACAATCTACAAACGAGAGGGTAGATACAATCACAGTTTTTTGTTACAACGTGAAAATCATTGGATCACCCTTTTGAATTCTATAAAGCCTTTCGGCATGAATGACTGTATGGAGTTTTCGTGTTACCTCTGAAATACACATCCAGAACTGAATTTGAACCATTTTCATTTCTTTTACACCCATATAATAATGATGACTAGTTTAATAATGATGACTGTCTTTAGTTTCAATATAGCTTTCAGTTTAATGTTCTCACAATGACACGTGGTTCCCTAGAACTTCTATATTTTTTTAATACGATTATCCAATACTAAATATTCATCTATGTCTAATATCAACATTTCTTGTTACACTACATTTTGATGCAATAGAACATATAGTTGTTTAATCTTCATTGACTTCTTAGTAATCACATATCTCCTATTAACCGTTCTTTAAGTTTACCGACACAACTTCTGCACCGTTCTTTATGTTTACTAATACAACGCCTGCATGGCATAAGAACGGCCCACCATTTACCATTAGTAACATTGCACCTGGATGCACCGCGAGAGTTTGAACCTCCGCCGGAAGACGCTCCGCGTCTTTTCACTTTGTACACTCGGTAAGCACAAACTAAGATCGATAAATCTAAATATTGAATTTAAATATTGCATTTGACTTTCATGTAGCACGTATTACGATTAACAGCACCAGCACCATGAATACGCATTGTTTCGCTTGTAACTTTTTCACCCGGTATGACTAACACCGTTGCCGTGAATTCGGATCACACCTCCGTAAAAACCAAAGCCTAGATTTCACGTAACACAACATTTCACCCCACGGCCCATATAAATTAATAGCACACTCCAATTCGGTGAGTGATACTCTTGAGCACGGCTCAACCATACAACCACGTGTAACTCTGGTAGTGCGCACACTCAACCTTTTGGTAGTTCATGGGAAACCCATGCGGGAAGCCGCATCTTTGTATGTCTCTCCGAGGGGTACGGGAACAGATGATAATAAAAAATTCCATGGATGCGAAGGGTTATTTTATTTATAATTGGGTTTACACTCCTTGGAGCAGAACAGATGTCATGGCTCTTAAAGCTGCTTTGCCTGACCCGCGGAAAGATCCGTCCGCTTTTTATGAAGAAGTTGTAGGAGCCATTAGTTCTTGTACTATGACTTTATCTGATATTGATATGTTTTTCGGGCTTATTTTACCCCCTGATATGTGGAGATCTATTCGTAAAGTCGATGATCATACAACTTTTGGGGATGTTTGGAAGGAACTAGAACGGGTTGATGCGGAAAGGGAACCCGCACAGAAACCACAGCAAGAAATTTTAGATCTTCCTAAAGCTATAATAGTTAAATTGAAAACTCTCATTCCTCCTAAAAAGATAGATTGGACTGTGTTAGCATCCTGCAAGCAAAAGGCAGATAAATCGGTCTCTGACTTCTTCACACGTTTTGATGAGGCATTCCATGATTTTAGTGGCCAGTCATTGACAGATGACACAGGCAGGCATCTGTTTGTCGATAAATTTGTCGCAAACATGTTGCCAGGAATAGTCAGTCACCTAAAGGCCAGTGAAATTTCGTGGACTACATCTTCCCAGTCTCTCTTTTGACTATGGCCCAGTATTATGAATAGCAAAACACACAAGATGATGGACGGAATGTTGCACAATGGCAAAACATTCGCCCCCAGTCACAGATCTGGGTTTAATCCATCGTTATTTTGCTCACCAAGCCACCCCAGTTCAGACATGACCATATGCAAATCAGTCTTGGCTCTGTGCCTCATGGGAACAGTCCAGCCCGAACTGCCAAGTTATGTCTTCCCTGGACCGGAATCAAGCATCCTAGGACCGGTTTCTGGCTATCAGCCGTCTTCAGCTAGGATAGCTTGACTCCAGTGGCTTAGTGAGCACGGGACCCACGTCTGGGCATACCCTTCCCACATAGGGTGAACAGCAAAACACACAAGATGATGGACGGAATGTTGCACAATGGCAAAACATTCGCCCCCAGTCACAGATCTGGGTTTAATCCATCGTTATTTTGCTCACCAAGCCACCCCAGTTCAGACATGACCATATGCAAATCAGTCTTGGCTCTGGGCCTCATGGGAACAGTCCAGCCCGAACTGCCAAGTTATGTCTTCCCTGGACCGGAATCAAGCATCCTAGGACCGGTTTCTGGCTATCAGCCGTCTTCAGCTAGGATAGCTTGACTCCAGTGGCTTAGTGAGCACGGGACCCACGTCTGGGCATACCCTTCCCACATAGGGTGAACAGCAAAACACACAAGATGATGGACGGAATGTTGCACAATGGCAAAACATTCGCCCCCAGTCACAGATCTGGGTTTAATCCATCGTTATTTTGCTCACCAAGCCACCCCAGTTCAGACATGACCATATGCAAATCAGTCTTGGCTCTGTGCTCATGGGAACAGTCCAGCCCGAACTGCCAAGTTATGTCTTCCCTGGACCGGAATCAAGCATCCTAGGACCGGTTTCTGGCTATCAGCCGTCTTCAGCTAGGATAGCTTGACTCCAGTGGCTTAGTGAGCACGGGACCCACGTCTGGGCATACCCTTCCCACATAGGGTGAACAGCAAAACACACAAGATGATGGACGGAATGTTGCACAATGGCAAAACATTCGCCCCCAGTCACAGATCTGGGTTTAATCCATCGTTATTTTGCTCACCAAGCCACCGCAGTTCAGACATGACCATATGCAAATCAGTCTTGGCTCTGTGCCTCATGGGAACAGTCCAGCCCGAACTGCCAAGTTATGTCTTCCCTGGACCGGAATCAAGCATCCTAGGACCGGTTTCTGGCTATCAGCCGTCTTCAGCTAGGATAGCTTGACTCCAGTGGCTTAGTGAGCACGGGACCCACGTCTGGGCATACCCTTCCCACATAGGGTGAACAGCAAAACACACAAGATGATGGACGGAATGTTGCACAATGGCAAAACATTCGCCCCCAGTCACAGATCTGGGTTTAATCCATCGTTATTTTGCTCACCAAGCCACCCCAGTTCAGACATGACCATATGCAAATCAGTCTTGGCTCTGTGCCTCATGGGAACAGTCCAGCCCGAACTGCCAAGTTATGTCTTCCCTGGACCGGAATCAAGCATCCTAGGACCGGTTTCTGGCTATCAGCCGTCTTCAGCTAGGATAGCTTGACTCCAGTGGCTTAGTGAGCACGGGACCCACGTCTGGGCATACCCTTCCCACATAGGGTGAACAGCAAAACACACAAGATGATGGACGGAATGTTGCACAATGGCAAAACATTCGCCCCCAGTCAGAGATCTGGGTTTAATCCATCGTTATTTTGCTCACCAAGCCACCCCAGTTCAGACATGACCATATGCAAATCAGTCTTGGCTCTGTGCCTCATGGGAACAGTCCAGCCCGAATTGCCAAGTTATGTCTTCCCTGGACCGGAATCAAGCATCCTAGGACCGGTTTCTGGCTATCAGCCGTCTTCAGCTAGGATAGCTTGACTCCAGTGGCTTAGTGAGCACGGGACCCATGTCTGGGCATACCCTTCCCACATAGGGTGAACAGCAAAACACACAAGATGATGGACGGAATGTTGCACAATGGCAAAACATTCGCCCCCAGTCACAGATCTGGGTTTAATCCATTGTTATTTTGCTCACCAAGCCACCCCAGTTCAGACATGACCATATGCAAATCAGTCTTGGCTCTGTGCCTCATGGGAACAGTCCAGCCCGAACTGCCAAGTTATGTCTTCCCTGGACCGGAATCAAGCATCCTAGGACCGGTTTCTGGCTATCAGCCGTCTTCAGCTAGGATAGCTTGACTCCAGTGGCTTAGTGAGCACGGGACCCACGTCTGGGCATACCCTTCCCACATAGGGTGAACAGCAAAACACACAAGATGATGGACGGAATGTTGCACAATGGCAAAACATTCGCCCCCAGTCACAGATCTGGGTTTAATCCATCGTTATTTTGCTCACCAAGCCACCCCAGTTCAGACATGACCATATGCAAATCAGTCTTGGCTCTGTGCCTCATGGGAACAGTCCAGCCCGAACTGCCAAGTTATGTCTTCCCTGGACCGGAATCAAGCATCCTAGGACCGGTTTCTGGCTATCAGCCATCTTCAGCTAGGATAGCTTGACTCCAGTGGCTTAGTGAGCACGGGACCCACGTCTGGGCATACCCTTCCCACATAGGGTGAACAGCAAAACACACAAGATGATGGACGGAATGTTGCACAATGGCAAAACATTCGCCCCCAGTCACAGATCTGGGTTTAATCCATCGTTATTTTGCTCACCAAGCCACCCCAGTTCAGACATGACCATATGCAAATCAGTCTTGGCTCTGTGCCTCATGGGAACAGTCCAGCCCGAACTGCCAAGTTATGTCTTCCCTGGACCGGAATCAAGCATCCTAGGACCGGTTTCTGGCTATCAGCCGTCTTCAGCTAGGATAGCTTGACTCCAGTGGCTTAGTGAGCACGGGACCCACGTCTGGGCATACCCTTCCCACATAGGGTGAACAGCAAAACACACAAGATGATGGACGGAATGTTGCACAATGGCAAAACATTCGCCCCCAGTCACAGATCTGGGTTTAATCCATCGTTATTTTGCTCACCAAGCCACCCCAGTTCAGACATGAACATATGCAAATCAGTCTTGGCTCTGTGCCTCATGGGAACAGTCCAGCCCGAACTGCCAAGTTATGTCTTCCCTGGACCGGAATCAAGCATCCTAGGACCGGTTTCTGGCTATCAGCCGTCTTCAGCTAGGATAGCTTGACTCCAGTGGCTTAGTGAGCACGGGTCCCAGGTCTGGGCATACCCTTCCCACATAGGGTGAACAGCAAAACACACAAGATGATGGACGGAATGTTGCACAATGGCAAAACATTCGCCCCCAGTCACAGATCTGGGTTTAATCCATCGTTATTTTGCTCACCAAGCCACCCCAGTTCAGACATGACCATATGCAAATCAGTCTTGGCTCTGTGCCTCATGGGAACAGTCCAGCCCGAACTGCCAAGTTATGTCTTCCCTGGACCGGAATCAAGCATCCTAGGACCGGTTTCTGGCTATCAGCCGTCTTCAGCTAGGATAGCTTGACTCCAGTGGCTTAGTGAGCACGGGACCCACGTCTGGGCATACCCTTCCCACATAGGGTGAACAGCAAAACACACAAGATGATGGACGGAATGTTGCACAATGGCAAAACATTCGCCCCCAGTCACAGATCTGGGTTTAATCCATCGTTATTTTGCTCACCAAGCCACCCGAGGTCAGACATGACCATATGCAAATCAGTCTTGGCTCTGTGCCTCATGGGAACAGTCCAGCCCGAACTGCCAAGTTATGTCTTCCCTGGACCGGAATCAAGCATCCTAGGACCGGTTTCTGGCTATCAGCCGTCTTCAGCTAGGATAGCTTGACTCCAGTGGCTTAGTGAGCACGGGACCCACGTCTGGGCATACCCTTCCCACATAGGGTGAACAGCAAAACACACAAGATGATGGACGGAATGTTGCACAATGGCAAAACATTCGCCCCCAGTCACAGATCTGGGTTTAATCCATCGTTATTTTGCTCACCAAGCCACCCGAGGTCAGACATGACCATATGCAAATCAGTCTTGGCTCTGTGCCTCATGGGAACAGTCCAGCCCGAACTGCCAAGTTATGTCTTCCCTGGACCGGAATCAAGCATCCTAGGACCGGTTTCTGGCTATCAGCCGTCTTCAGCTAGGATAGCTTGACTCCAGTGGCTTAGTGAGCACGGGACCCACGTCTGGGCATACCCTTCCCACATAGGGTGAACAGCAAAACACACAAGATGATGGACGGAATGTTGCACAATGGCAAAACATTCGCCCCCAGTCACAGATCTGGGTTTAATCCATCGTTATTTTGCTCACCAAGCCACCCCAGTTCAGACATGACCATATGCAAATCAGTCTTGGCTCTGTGCCTCATGGGAACAGTCCAGCCCGAACTGCCAAGTTATGTCTTCCCTGGACCGGAATCAAGCATCCTAGGACCGGTTTCTGGCTATCAGCCGTCTTCAGCTAGGATAGCTTGACTCCAGTGGCTTAGTGAGCACGGGACCCACGTCTGGGCATACCCTTCCCACATAGGGTGAACAGCAAAACACACAAGATGATGGACGGAATGTTGCACAATGGCAAAACATTCGCCCCCAGTCACAGATCTGGGTTTAATCCATCGTTATTTTGCTCACCAAGCCACCCCAGTTCAGACATGACCATATGCAAATCAGTCTTGGCTCTGTGCCTCATGGGAACAGTCCAGCCCGAACTGCCAAGTTATGTCTTCCCTGGACCGGAATCAAGCATCCTAGGACCGGTTTCTGGCTATCAGCCGTCTTCAGCTAGGATAGCTTGACTCCAGTGGCTTAGTGAGCACGGGACCCACGTCTGGGCATACCCTTCCCACATAGGGTGAACAGCAAAACACACAAGATGATGGACGGAATGTTGCACAATGGCAAAACATTCGCCCCCAGTCACAGATCTGGGTTTAATCCATCGTTATTTTGCTCACCAAGCCACCCCAGTTCAGACATGACCATATGCAAAACAGTCTTGGCTCTGTGCCTCATGGGAACAGTCCAGCCCGAACTGCCAAGTTATGTCTTCCCTGGACCGGAATCAAGCATCCTAGGACCGGTTTCTGGCTATCAGCCGTCTTCACCTAGGATAGCTTGACTCCAGTGGCTTAGTGAGCACGGGACCCAGGTCTGGGCATACCCTTCCCACATAGGGTGAACAGCAAAACACACAAGATGATGGACGGAATGTTGCACAATGGCAAAACATTCGCCCCCAGTCACAGATCTGGGTTTAATCCATCGTTATTTTGCTCACCAAGCCACCCCAGTTCAGACATGACCATATGCAAATCAGTCTTGGCTCTGTGCCTCATGGGAACAGTCCAGCCCGAACTGCCAAGTTATGTCTTCCCTGGACCGGAATCAAGCATCCTAGGACCGGTTTCTGGCTATCAGCCGTCTTCAGCTAGGATAGCTTGACTCCAGTGGCTTAGTGAGCACGGGACCCAGGTCTGGGCATACCCTTCCCACATAGGGTGAACAGCAAAACACACAAGATGATGGACGGAATGTTGCACAATGGCAAAACATTCGCCCTCAGTCACAGATCTGGGTTTAATCCATCGTTATTTTGCTCACCAAGCCACCCCAGTTCAGACATGACCATATGCAAATCAGTCTTGGCTCTGTGCCTCATGGGAACAGTCCAGCCCGAACTGCCAAGTTATGTCTTCCCTGGACCGGAATCAAGCATCCTAGGACCGGTTTCTGGCTATCAGCCGTCTTCAGCTAGGATAGCTTGACTCCAGTGGCTTAGTGAGCACGGGACCCACGTCTGGGCATACCCTTCCCACATAGGGTGAACAGCAAAACACACAAGATGATGGACGGAATGTTGCACAATGGCAAAACATTCGCCCCCAGTCACAGATCTGGGTTTAATACATCGTTATTTTGCTCACCAAGCCACCCCAGTTCAGACATGACCATATGCAAATCAGTCTTGGCTCTGTGCCTCATGGGAACAGTCCAGCCCGAACTGCCAAGTTATGTCTTCCCTGGACCGGAATCAAGCATCCTAGGACCGGTTTCTGGCTATCAGCCGTCTTCAGCTAGGATAGCTTGACTCCAGTGGCTTAGTGAGCACGGGACCCAGGTCTGGGCATACCCTTCCCACATAGGGTGAACAGCAAAACACACAAGATGATGGACGGAATGTTGCACAATGGCAAAACATTCGCCCCCAGTCACAGATCTGGGTTTAATCCATCGTTATTTTGCTCACCAAGCCACCCCAGTTCAGACATGACCATATGCAAATCAGTCTTGGCTCTGTGCCTCATGGGAACAGTCCAGCCCGAACTGCCAAGTTATGTCTTCCCTGGACCGGAATCAAGCATCCTAGGACCGGTTTCTGGCTATCAGCCGTCTTCAGCTAGGATAGCTTGACTCCAGTGGCTTAGTGAGCACGGGACCCACGTCTGGGCATACCCTTCCCACATAGGGTGAACAGCAAAACACACAAGATGATGGACGGAATGTTGCACAATGGCAAAACATTCGCCCCCAGTCACAGATCTGGGTTTAATCCATCGTTATTTTGCTCACCAAGCCACCCCAGTTCAGACATGACCATATGCAAATCAGTCTTGGCTCTGTGCCTCATGGGAACAGTCCAGCCCGAACTGCCAAGTTATGTCTTCCCTGGACCGGAATCAAGCATCCTAGGACCGGTTTCTTGCTATCAGCCGTCTTCAGCTAGGATAGCTTGACTCCAGTGGCTTAGTGAGCACGGGACCCACGTCTGGGAATACCCTTCCCACATAGGGTGAACAGCAAAACACACAAGATGATGGACGGAATGTTGCACAATGGCAAAACATTCGCCCCCAGTCACAGATCTGGGTTTAATCCATCGTTATTTTGCTCACCAAGCCACCCCAGTTCAGACATGACCATATGCAAATCAGTCTTGGCTCTGTGCCTCATGGGAACAGTCCAGCCCGAACTGCCAAGTTATGTCTTCCCTGGACCGGAATCAAGCATCCTAGGACCGGTTTCTGGCTATCAGCCGTCTTCAGCTAGGATAGCTTGACTCCAGTGGCTTAGTGAGCACGGGACCCACGTCTGGGCATACCCTTCCCACATAGGGTGAACAGCAAAACACACAAGATGATGGACGGAATGTTGCACAATGGCAAAACATTCGCCCCCAGTCACAGATCTGGGTTTAATCCATCGTTATTTTGCTCACCAAGCCACCCCAGTTCAGACATGACCATATGCAAATCAGTCTTGGCTCTGTGCCTCATGGGAACAGTCCAGCCCGAACTGCCAAATTATGTCTTCCCTGGACCGGAATCAAGCATCCTAGGACCGGTTTCTGGCTATCAGCCGTCTTCAGCTAGGATAGCTTGACTCCAGTGGCTTAGTGAGCACGGGACCCAGGTCTGGGCATACCCTTCCCACATAGGGTGAACAGCAAAACACACAAGATGATGGACGGAATGTTGCACAATGGCAAAACATTCGCCCCCAGTCACAGATCTGGGTTTAATCCATCGTTATTTTGCTCACCAAGCCACCCCAGTTCAGACATGACCATATGCAAATCAGTCTTGGCTCTGTGCCTCATGGGAACAGTCCAGCCCGAACTGCCAAGTTATGTCTTCCCTGGACCGGAATCAAGCATCCTAGGACCGGTTTCTGGCTATCAGCCGTCTTCAGCTAGGATAGCTTGACTCCAGTGGCTTAGTGAGCACGGGACCCACGTCTGGGCATACCCTTCCCACATAGGGTGAACAGCAAAACACACAAGATGATGGACGGAATGTTGCACAATGGCAAAACATTCGCCCCCAGTCACAGATCTGGGTTTAATCCATCGTTATTTTGCTCACCAAGCCACCCCAGTTCAGACATGACCATATGCAAATCAGTCTTGGCTCTGTGCCTCATGGGAACAGTCCAGCCCGAACTGCCAAGTTATGTCTTCCCTGGACCGGAATCAAGCATCCTAGGACCGGTTTCTGGCTATCAGCCGTCTTCAGCTAGGATAGCTTGACTCCAGTGGCTTAGTGAGCACGGGACCCACGTCTGGGCATACCCTTCCCACATAGGGTGAACAGCAAAACACACAAGATGATGGACGGAATGTTGCACAATGGCAAAACATTCGCCCCCAGTCACAGATCTGGGTTTAATCCATCGTTATTTTGCTCACCAAGCCACCCCAGTTCAGACATGACCATATGCAAATCAGTCTTGGCTCTGTGCCTCATGGGAACAGTCCAGCCCGAACTGCCAAGTTATGTCTTCCCTGGACCGGAATCAAGCATCCTAGGACCGGTTTCTGGCTATCAGCCGTCTTCAGCTAGGATAGCTTGACTCCAGTGGCTTAGTGAGCACGGGACCCACGTCTGGGCATACCCTTCCCACATAGGGTGAACAGCAAAACACACAAGATGATGGACGGAATGTTGCACAATGGCAAAACATTCGCCCCCAGTCACAGATCTGGGTTTAATCCATCGTTATTTTGCTCACCAAGCCACCCGAGGTCAGACATGACCATATGCAAATCAGTCTTGGCTCTGTGCCTCATGGGAACAGTCCAGCCCGAACTGCCAAGTTATGTCTTCCCTGGACCGGAATCAAGCATCCTAGGACCGGTTTCTGGCTATCAGCCGTCTTCAGCTAGGATAGCTTGACTCCAGTGGCTTAGTGAGCACGGGACCCACGTCTGGGCATACCCTTCCCACATAGGGTGAACAGCAAAACACACAAGATGATGGACGGAATGTTGCACAATGGCAAAACATTCGCCCCCAGTCACAGATCTGGGTTGAATCCATCGTTATTTTGCTCACCAAGCCACCCCAGTTCAGACATGACCATATGCAAATCAGTCTTGGCTCTGTGCCTCATGGGAACAGTCCAGCCCGAACTGCCAAGTTATGTCTTCCCTGGACCGGAATCAAGCATCCTAGGACCGGTTTCTTGCTATCAGCCGTCTTCAGCTAGGATAGCTTGACTCCAGTGGCTTAGTGAGCACGGGACCCACGTCTGGGCATACCCTTCCCACATAGGGTGAACAGCAAAACACACAAGATGATGGACGGAATGTTGCACAATGGCAAAACATTCGCCCCCAGTCACAGATCTGGGTTTAATCCATCGTTATTTTGCTCACCAAGCCACCCCAGTTCAGACATGACCATATGCAAATCAGTCTTGGCTCTGTGCCTCTTGGGAACAGTCCAGCCCGAACTGCCAAGTTATGTCTTCCCTGGACCGGAATCAAGCATCCTAGGACCGGTTTCTGGCTAACAGCCGTCTTCAGCTAGGATAGCTTGACTCCAGTGGCTTAGTGAGCACGGGACCCACGTCTGGGCATACCCTTCCCACATAGGGTGAACAGCAAAACACACAAGATGATGGACGGAATGTTGCACAATGGCAAAACATTCGCCCCCAGTCACAGATCTGGGTTTAATCCATCGTTATTTTGCTCACCAAGCCACCCCAGTTCAGACATGACCATATGCAAATCAGTCTTGGCTCTGTGCTCATGGGAACAGTCCAGCCCGAACTGCCAAGTTATGTCTTCCCTGGACCGGAATCAAGCATCCTAGGACCGGTTTCTGGCTATCAGCCGTCTTCAGCTAGGATAGCTTGACTCCAGTGGCTTAGTGAGCACGGGACCCACGTCTGGGCATACCCTTCCGACATAGGGTGAACAGCAAAACACACAAGATGATGGACGGAATGTTGCACAATGGCAAAACATTCGCCCCCAGTCACAGATCTGGGTTTAATCCATCGTTATTTTGCTCACCAAGCCACCCGAGGTCAGACATGACCATATGCAAATCAGTCTTGGCTCTGTGCCTCATGGGAACAGTCCAGCCCGAACTGCCAAGTTATGTCTTCCCTGGACCGGAATCAAGCATCCTAGGACCGGTTTCTGGCTATCAGCCGTCTTCAGCTAGGATAGCTTGACTCCAGTGGCTTAGTGAGCACGGGACCCACGTCTGGGCATACCCTTCCCACATAGGGTGAACAGCAAAACACACAAGATGATGGACGGAATGTTGCACAATGGCAAAACATTCGCCCCCAGTCACAGATCTGGGTTTAATCCATCGTTATTTTGCTCACCAAGCCACCCCAGTTCAGACATGACCATATGCAAATCAGTCTTGGCTCTGTGCCTCATGGGAACAGTCCAGCCCGAACTGCCAAGTTATGTCTTCCCTGGACCGGAATCAAGCATCCTAGGACCGGTTTCTGGCTATCAGCCGTCTTCAGCTAGGATAGCTTGACTCCAGTGGCTTAGTGAGCACGGGACCCACGTCTGGGCATACCCTTCCCACATAGGGTGAACAGCAAAACACACAAGATGATGGACGGAATGTTGCACAATGGCAAAACATTCGCCCCCAGTCACAGATCTGGGTTTAATCCATCGTTATTTTGCTCACCAAGCCACCCCAGTTCAGACATGACCATATGCAAATCAGTCTTGGCTCTGTGCCTCATGGGAACAGTCCAGCCCGAACTGCCAAGTTATGTCTTCCCTGGACCGGAATCAAGCATCCTAGGACCGGTTTCTGGCTATCAGCCGTCTTCAGCTAGGATAGCTTGACTCCAGTGGCTTAGTGAGCACGGGACCCACGTCTGGGCATACCCTTCCCACATAGGGTGAACAGCAAAACACACAAGATGATGGACGGAATGTTGCACAATGGCAAAACATTCGCCCCCAGTCACAGATCTGGGTTTAATCCATCGTTATTTTGCTCACCAAGCCACCCCAGTTCAGACATGACCATATGCAAAACAGTCTTGGCTCTGTGCCTCATGGGAACAGTCCAGCCCGAACTGCCAAGTTATGTCTTCCCTGGACCGGAATCAAGCATCCTAGGACCGGTTTCTGGCTATCAGCCGTCTTCACCTAGGATAGCTTGACTCCAGTGGCTTAGTGAGCACGGGACCCAGGTCTGGGCATACCCTTCCCACATAGGGTGAACAGCAAAACACACAAGATGATGGACGGAATGTTGCACAATGGCAAAACATTCGCCCCCAGTCACAGATCTGGGTTTAATCCATCGTTATTTTGCTCACCAAGCCACCCCAGTTCAGACATGACCATATGCAAATCAGTCTTGGCTCTGTGCCTCATGGGAACAGTCCAGCCCGAACTGCCAAGTTATGTCTTCCCTGGACCGGAATCAAGCATCCTAGGACCGGTTTCTGGCTATCAGCCGTCTTCAGCTAGGATAGCTTGACTCCAGTGGCTTAGTGAGCACGGGACCCAGGTCTGGGCATACCCTTCCCACATAGGGTGAACAGCAAAACACACAAGATGATGGACGGAATGTTGCACAATGGCAAAACATTCGCCCTCAGTCACAGATCTGGGTTTAATCCATCGTTATTTTGCTCACCAAGCCACCCCAGTTCAGACATGACCATATGCAAATCAGTCTTGGCTCTGTGCCTCATGGGAACAGTCCAGCCCGAACTGCCAAGTTATGTCTTCCCTGGACCGGAATCAAGCATCCTAGGACCGGTTTCTGGCTATCAGCCGTCTTCAGCTAGGATAGCTTGACTCCAGTGGCTTAGTGAGCACGGGACCCACGTCTGGGCATACCCTTCCCACATAGGGTGAACAGCAAAACACACAAGATGATGGACGGAATGTTGCACAATGGCAAAACATTCGCCCCCAGTCACAGATCTGGGTTTAATACATCGTTATTTTGCTCACCAAGCCACCCCAGTTCAGACATGACCATATGCAAATCAGTCTTGGCTCTGTGCCTCATGGGAACAGTCCAGCCCGAACTGCCAAGTTATGTCTTCCCTGGACCGGAATCAAGCATCCTAGGACCGGTTTCTGGCTATCAGCCGTCTTCAGCTAGGATAGCTTGACTCCAGTGGCTTAGTGAGCACGGGACCCAGGTCTGGGCATACCCTTCCCACATAGGGTGAACAGCAAAACACACAAGATGATGGACGGAATGTTGCACAATGGCAAAACATTCGCCCCCAGTCACAGATCTGGGTTTAATCCATCGTTATTTTGCTCACCAAGCCACCCCAGTTCAGACATGACCATATGCAAATCAGTCTTGGCTCTGTGCCTCATGGGAACAGTCCAGCCCGAACTGCCAAGTTATGTCTTCCCTGGACCGGAATCAAGCATCCTAGGACCGGTTTCTGGCTATCAGCCGTCTTCAGCTAGGATAGCTTGACTCCAGTGGCTTAGTGAGCACGGGACCCACGTCTGGGCATACCCTTCCCACATAGGGTGAACAGCAAAACACACAAGATGATGGACGGAATGTTGCACAATGGCAAAACATTCGCCCCCAGTCACAGATCTGGGTTTAATCCATCGTTATTTTGCTCACCAAGCCACCCCAGTTCAGACATGACCATATGCAAATCAGTCTTGGCTCTGTGCCTCATGGGAACAGTCCAGCCCGAACTGCCAAGTTATGTCTTCCCTGGACCGGAATCAAGCATCCTAGGACCGTTTCTTGCTATCAGCCGTCTTCAGCTAGGATAGCTTGACTCCAGTGGCTTAGTGAGCACGGGACCCACGTCTGGGAATACCCTTCCCACATAGGGTGAACAGCAAAACACACAAGATGATGGACGGAATGTTGCACAATGGCAAAACATTCGCCCCCAGTCACAGATCTGGGTTTAATCCATCGTTATTTTGCTCACCAAGCCACCCCAGTTCAGACATGACCATATGCAAATCAGTCTTGGCTCTGTGCCTCATGGGAACAGTCCAGCCCGAACTGCCAAGTTATGTCTTCCCTGGACCGGAATCAAGCATCCTAGGACCGGTTTCTGGCTATCAGCCGTCTTCAGCTAGGATAGCTTGACTCCAGTGGCTTAGTGAGCACGGGACCCACGTCTGGGCATACCCTTCCCACATAGGGTGAACAGCAAAACACACAAGATGATGGACGGAATGTTGCACAATGGCAAAACATTCGCCCCCAGTCACAGATCTGGGTTTAATCCATCGTTATTTTGCTCACCAAGCCACCCCAGTTCAGACATGACCATATGCAAATCAGTCTTGGCTCTGTGCCTCATGGGAACAGTCCAGCCCGAACTGCCAAGTTATGTCTTCCCTGGACCGGAATCAAGCATCCTAGGACCGGTTTCTGGCTATCAGCCGTCTTCAGCTAGGATAGCTTGACTCCAGTGGCTTAGTGAGCACGGGACCCAGGTCTGGGCATACCCTTCCCACATAGGGTGAACAGCAAAACACACAAGATGATGGACGGAATGTTGCACAATGGCAAAACATTCGCCCCCAGTCACAGATCTGGGTTTAATCCATCGTTATTTTGCTCACCAAGCCACCCCAGTTCAGACATGACCATATGCAAATCAGTCTTGGCTCTGTGCCTCATGGGAACAGTCCAGCCCGAACTGCCAAGTTATGTCTTCCCTGGACCGGAATCAAGCATCCTAGGACCGGTTTCTGGCTATCAGCCGTCTTCAGCTAGGATAGCTTGACTCCAGTGGCTTAGTGAGCACGGGACCCACGTCTGGGCATACCCTTCCCACATAGGGTGAACAGCAAAACACACAAGATGATGGACGGAATGTTGCACAATGGCAAAACATTCGCCCCCAGTCACAGATCTGGGTTTAATCCATCGTTATTTTGCTCACCAAGCCACCCCAGTTCAGACATGACCATATGCAAATCAGTCTTGGCTCTGTGCCTCATGGGAACAGTCCAGCCCGAACTGCCAAGTTATGTCTTCCCTGGACCGGAATCAAGCATCCTAGGACCGGTTTCTGGCTATCAGCCGTCTTCAGCTAGGATAGCTTGACTCCAGTGGCTTAGTGAGCACGGGACCCACGTCTGGGCATACCCTTCCCACATAGGGTGAACAGCAAAACACACAAGATGATGGACGGAATGTTGCACAATGGCAAAACATTCGCCCCCAGTCACAGATCTGGGTTTAATCCATCGTTATTTTGCTCACCAAGCCACCCCAGTTCAGACATGACCATATGCAAATCAGTCTTGGCTCTGTGCCTCATGGGAACAGTCCAGCCCGAACTGCCAAGTTATGTCTTCCCTGGACCGGAATCAAGCATCCTAGGACCGGTTTCTGGCTATCAGCCGTCTTCAGCTAGGATAGCTTGACTCCAGTGGCTTAGTGAGCACGGGACCCACGTCTGGGCATACCCTTCCCACATAGGGTGAACAGCAAAACACACAAGATGATGGACGGAATGTTGCACAATGGCAAAACATTCGCCCCAGGTCACAGATCTGGGTTTAATCCATCGTTATTTTGCTCACCAAGCCACCCGAGGTCAGACATGACCATATGCAAATCAGTCTTGGCTCTGTGCCTCATGGGAACAGTCCAGCCCGAACTGCCAAGTTATGTCTTCCCTGGACCGGAATCAAGCATCCTAGGACCGGTTTCTGGCTATCAGCCGTCTTCAGCTAGGATAGCTTGACTCCAGTGGCTTAGTGAGCACGGGACCCACGTCTGGGCATACCCTTCCCACATAGGGTGAACAGCAAAACACACAAGATGATGGACGGAATGTTGCACAATGGCAAAACATTCGCCCCCAGTCACAGATCTGGGTTGAATCCATCGTTATTTTGCTCACCAAGCCACCCCAGTTCAGACATGACCATATGCAAATCAGTCTTGGCTCTGTGCCTCATGGGAACAGTCCAGCCCAAACTGCCAAGTTATGTCTTCCCTGGACCGGAATCAAGCATCCTAGGACCGGTTTCTTGCTATCAGCCGTCTTCAGCTAGGATAGCTTGACTCCAGTGGCTTAGTGAGCACGGGACCCACGTCTGGGCATACCCTTCCCACATAGGGTGAACAGCAAAACACACAAGATGATGGACGGAATGTTGCACAATGGCAAAACATTCGCCCCCAGTCACAGATCTGGGTTTAATCCATCGTTATTTTGCTCACCAAGCCACCCCAGTTCAGACATGACCATATGCAAATCAGTCTTGGCTCTGTGCCTCTTGGGAACAGTCCAGCCCGAACTGCCAAGTTATGTCTTCCCTGGACCGGAATCAAGCATCCTAGGACCGGTTTCTGGCTAACAGCCGTCTTCAGCTAGGATAGCTTGACTCCAGTGGCTTAGTGAGCACGGGACCCACGTCTGGGCATACCCTTCCCACATAGGGTGAACAGCAAAACACACAAGATGATGGACGGAATGTTGCACAATGGCAAAACATTCGCCCCCAGTCACAGATCTGGGTTTAATCCATCGTTATTTTGCTCACCAAGCCACCCCAGTTCAGACATGACCATATGCAAATCAGTCTTGGCTCTGTGCTCATGGGAACAGTCCAGCCCGAACTGCCAAGTTATGTCTTCCCTGGACCGGAATCAAGCATCCTAGGACCGGTTTCTGGCTATCAGCCGTCTTCAGCTAGGATAGCTTGACTCCAGTGGCTTAGTGAGCACGGGACCCACGTCTGGGCATACCCTTCCCACATAGGGTGAACAGCAAAACACACAAGATGATGGACGGAATGTTGCACAATGGCAAAACATTCGCCCCCAGTCACAGATCTGGGTTTAATCCATCGTTATTTTGCTCACCAAGCCACCCCAGTTCAGACATGACCATATGCAAATCAGTCTTGGCTCTGTGCCTCATGGGAACAGTCCAGCCCGAACTGCCAAGTTATGTCTTCCCTGGACCGGAATCAAGCATCCTAGGACCGGTTTCTGGCTATCAGCCGTCTTCAGCTAGGATAGCTTGACTCCAGTGGCTTAGTGAGCACGGGACCCACGTCTGGGCATACCCTTCCCACATAGGGTGAACAGCAAAACACACAAGATGATGGACGGAATGTTGCACAATGGCAAAACATTCGCCCCCAGTCACAGATCTGGGTTTAATCCATCGTTATTTTGCTCACCAAGCCACCCCAGTTCAGACATGACCATATGCAAATCAGTCTTGGCTCTGTGCCTCATGGGAACAGTCCAGCCCGAACTGCCAAGTTATGTCTTCCCTGGACCGGAATCAAGCATCCTAGGACCGGTTTCTGGCTATCAGCCATCTTCAGCTAGGATAGCTTGACTCCAGTGGCTTAGTGAGCACGGGACCCACGTCTGGGCATACCCTTCCCACATAGGGTGAACAGCAAAACACACAAGATGATGGACGGAATGTTGCACAATGGCAAAACATTCGCCCCCAGTCACAGATCTGGGTTTAATCCATCGTTATTTTGCTCACCAAGCCACCCCAGTTCAGACATGACCATATGCAAATCAGTCTTGGCTCTGTGCCTCATGGGAACAGTCCAGCCCGAACTGCCAAGTTATGTCTTCCCTGGACCGGAATCAAGCATCCTAGGACCGGTTTCTGGCTATCAGCCGTCTTCAGCTAGGATAGCTTGACTCCAGTGGCTTAGTGAGCACGGGACCCACGTCTGGGCATACCCTTCCCACATAGGGTGAACAGCAAAACACACAAGATGATGGACGGAATGTTGCACAATGGCAAAACATTCGCCCCCAGTCACAGATCTGGGTTTAATCCATCGTTATTTTGCTCACCAAGCCACCCCAGTTCAGACATGAACATATGCAAATCAGTCTTGGCTCTGTGCCTCATGGGAACAGTCCAGCCCGAACTGCCAAGTTATGTCTTCCCTGGACCGGAATCAAGCATCCTAGGACCGGTTTCTGGCTATCAGCCGTCTTCAGCTAGGATAGCTTGACTCCAGTGGCTTAGTGAGCACGGGTCCCAGGTCTGGGCATACCCTTCCCACATAGGGTGAACAGCAAAACACACAAGATGATGGACGGAATGTTGCACAATGGCAAAACATTCGCCCCCAGTCACAGATCTGGGTTTAATCCATCGTTATTTTGCTCACCAAGCCACCCCAGTTCAGACATGACCATATGCAAATCAGTCTTGGCTCTGTGCCTCATGGGAACAGTCCAGCCCGAACTGCCAAGTTATGTCTTCCCTGGACCGGAATCAAGCATCCTAGGACCGGTTTCTGGCTATCAGCCATCTTCAGCTAGGATAGCTTGACTCCAGTGGCTTAGTGAGCACGGGACCCACGTCTGGGCATACCCTTCCCACATAGGGTGAACAGCAAAACACACAAGATGATGGACGGAATGTTGCACAATGGCAAAACATTCGCCCCCAGTCACAGATCTGGGTTTAATCCATCGTTATTTTGCTCACCAAGCCACCCGAGGTCAGACATGACCATATGCAAATCAGTCTTGGCTCTGTGCCTCATGGGAACAGTCCAGCCCGAACTGCCAAGTTATGTCTTCCCTGGACCGGAATCAAGCATCCTAGGACCGGTTTCTGGCTATCAGCCGTCTTCAGCTAGGATAGCTTGACTCCAGTGGCTTAGTGAGCACGGGACCCACGTCTGGGCATACCCTTCCCACATAGGGTGAACAGCAAAACACACAAGATGATGGACGGAATGTTGCACAATGGCAAAACATTCGCCCCCAGTCACAGATCTGGGTTTAATCCATCGTTATTTTGCTCACCAAGCCACCCGAGGTCAGACATGACCATATGCAAATCAGTCTTGGCTCTGTGCCTCATGGGAACAGTCCAGCCCGAACTGCCAAGTTATGTCTTCCCTGGACCGGAATCAAGCATCCTAGGACCGGTTTCTGGCTATCAGCCGTCTTCAGCTAGGATAGCTTGACTCCAGTGGCTTAGTGAGCACGGGACCCACGTCTGGGCATACCCTTCCCACATAGGGTGAACAGCAAAACACACAAGATGATGGACGGAATGTTGCACAATGGCAAAACATTCGCCCCCAGTCACAGATCTGGGTTTAATCCATCGTTATTTTGCTCACCAAGCCACCCCAGTTCAGACATGACCATATGCAAATCAGTCTTGGCTCTGTGCCTCATGGGAACAGTCCAGCCCGAACTGCCAAGTTATGTCTTCCCTGGACCGGAATCAAGCATCCTAGGACCGGTTTCTGGCTATCAGCCGTCTTCAGCTAGGATAGCTTGACTCCAGTGGCTTAGTGAGCACGGGACCCACGTCTGGGCATACCCTTCCCACATAGGGTGAACAGCAAAACACACAAGATGATGGACGGAATGTTGCACAATGGCAAAACATTCGCCCCCAGTCACAGATCTGGGTTTAATCCATCGTTATTTTGCTCACCAAGCCACCCCAGTTCAGACATGACCATATGCAAATCAGTCTTGGCTCTGTGCCTCATGGGAACAGTCCAGCCCGAACTGCCAAGTTATGTCTTCCCTGGACCGGAATCAAGCATCCTAGGACCGGTTTCTGGCTATCAGCCGTCTTCAGCTAGGATAGCTTGACTCCAGTGGCTTAGTGAGCACGGGACCCACGTCTGGGCATACCCTTCCCACATAGGGTGAACAGCAAAACACACAAGATGATGGACGGAATGTTGCACAATGGCAAAACATTCGCCCCCAGTCACAGATCTGGGTTTAATCCATCGTTATTTTGCTCACCAAGCCACCCCAGTTCAGACATGACCATATGCAAAACAGTCTTGGCTCTGTGCCTCATGGGAACAGTCCAGCCCGAACTGCCAAGTTATGTCTTCCCTGGACCGGAATCAAGCATCCTAGGACCGGTTTCTGGCTATCAGCCGTCTTCAGCTAGGATAGCTTGACTCCAGTGGCTTAGTGAGCACGGGACCCAGGTCTGGGCATACCCTTCCCACATAGGGTGAACAGCAAAACACACAAGATGATGGACGGAATGTTGCACAATGGCAAAACATTCGCCCCCAGTCACAGATCTGGGTTTAATCCATCGTTATTTTGCTCACCAAGCCACCCCAGTTCAGACATGACCATATGCAAATCAGTCTTGGCTCTGTGCCTCATGGGAACAGTCCAGCCCGAACTGCCAAGTTATGTCTTCCCTGGACCGGAATCAAGCATCCTAGGACCGGTTTCTGGCTATCAGCCGTCTTCAGCTAGGATAGCTTGACTCCAGTGGCTTAGTGAGCACGGGACCCAGGTCTGGGCATACCCTTCCCACATAGGGTGAACAGCAAAACACACAAGATGATGGACGGAATGTTGCACAATGGCAAAACATTCGCCCTCAGTCACAGATCTGGGTTTAATCCATCGTTATTTTGCTCACCAAGCCACCCCAGTTCAGACATGACCATATGCAAATCAGTCTTGGCTCTGTGCCTCATGGGAACAGTCCAGCCCGAACTGCCAAGTTATGTCTTCCCTGGACCGGAATCAAGCATCCTAGGACCGGTTTCTGGCTATCAGCCGTCTTCAGCTAGGATAGCTTGACTCCAGTGGCTTAGTGAGCACGGGACCCACGTCTGGGCATACCCTTCCCACATAGGGTGAACAGCAAAACACACAAGATGATGGACGGAATGTTGCACAATGGCAAAACATTCGCCCCCAGTCACAGATCTGGGTTTAATACATCGTTATTTTGCTCACCAAGCCACCCCAGTTCAGACATGACCATATGCAAATCAGTCTTGGCTCTGTGCCTCATGGGAACAGTCCAGCCCGAACTGCCAAGTTATGTCTTCCCTGGACCGGAATCAAGCATCCTAGGACCGGTTTCTGGCTATCAGCCGTCTTCAGCTAGGATAGCTTGACTCCAGTGGCTTAGTGAGCACGGGACCCAGGTCTGGGCATACCCTTCCCACATAGGGTGAACAGCAAAACACACAAGATGATGGACGGAATGTTGCACAATGGCAAAACATTCGCCCCCAGTCACAGATCTGGGTTTAATCCATCGTTATTTTGCTCACCAAGCCACCCCAGTTCAGACATGACCATATGCAAATCAGTCTTGGCTCTGTGCCTCATGGGAACAGTCCAGCCCGAACTGCCAAGTTATGTCTTCCCTGGACCGGAATCAAGCATCCTAGGACCGGTTTCTGGCTATCAGCCGTCTTCAGCTAGGATAGCTTGACTCCAGTGGCTTAGTGAGCACGGGACCCAGGTCTGGGCATACCCTTCCCACATAGGGTGAACAGCAAAACACACAAGATGATGGACGGAATGTTGCACAATGGCAAAACATTCGCCCTCAGTCACAGATCTGGGTTTAATCCATCGTTATTTTGCTCACCAAGCCACCCCAGTTCAGACATGACCATATGCAAATCAGTCTTGGCTCTGTGCCTCATGGGAACAGTCCAGCCCGAACTGCCAAGTTATGTCTTCCCTGGACCGGAATCAAGCATCCTAGGACCGGTTTCTGGCTATCAGCCGTCTTCAGCTAGGATAGCTTGACTCCAGTGGCTTAGTGAGCACGGGACCCACGTCTGGGCATACCCTTCCCACATAGGGTGAACAGCAAAACACACAAGATGATGGACGGAATGTTGCACAATGGCAAAACATTCGCCCCCAGTCACAGATCTGGGTTTAATCCATCGTTATTTTGCTCACCAAGCCACCCCAGTTCAGACATGACCATATGCAAATCAGTCTTGGCTCTGTGCCTCATGGGAACAGTCCAGCCCGAACTGCCAAGTTATGTCTTCCCTGGACCGGAATCAAGCATCCTAGGACCGGTTTCTGGCTATCAGCCGTCTTCAGCTAGGATAGCTTGACTCCAGTGGCTTAGTGAGCACGGGACCCACGTCTGGGCATACCCTTCCCACATAGGGTGAACAGCAAAACACACAAGATGATGGACGGAATGTTGCACAATGGCAAAACATTCGCCCCCAGTCACAGATCTGGGTTTAATCCATCGTTATTTTGCTCACCAAGCCACCCCAGTTCAGACATGACCATATGCAAATCAGTCTTGGCTCTGTGCCTCATGGGAACAGTCCAGCCCGAACTGCCAAGTTATGTCTTCCCTGGACCGGAATCAAGCATCCTAGGACCGGTTTCTGGCTATCAGCCGTCTTCAGCTAGGATAGCTTGACTCCAGTGGCTTCGTGAGCACGGGACCCACGTCTGGGCATACCCTTCCCACATAGGGTGAACAGCAAAACACACAAGATGATGGACGGAATGTTGCACAATGGCAAAACATTCGCCCCCAGTCACAGATCTGGGTTTAATCCATCGTTATTTTGCTCACCAAGCCACCCCAGTTCAGACATGACCATATGCAAATCAGTCTTGGCTCTGTGCCTCATGGGAACAGTCCAGCCCGAACTGCCAAGTTATGTCTTCCCTGGACCGGAATCAAGCATCCTAGGACCGGTTTCTGGCTATCAGCCGTCTTCAGCTAGGATAGCTTGACTCCAGTGGCTTAGTGAGCACGGGACCCACGTCTGGGCATACCCTTCCCACATAGGGTGAACAGCAAAACACACAAGATGATGGACGGAATGTTGCACAATGGCAAAACATTCGCCCCCAGTCACAGATCTGGGTTTAATCCATCGTTATTTTGCTCACCAAGCCACCCCAGTTCAGACATGAACATATGCAAATCAGTCTTGGCTCTGTGCCTCATGGGAACAGTCCAGCCCGAACTGCCAAGTTATGTCTTCCCTGGACCGGAATCAAGCATCCTAGGACCAGTTTCTGGCTATCAGCCGTCTTCAGCTAGGATAGCTTGACTCCAGTGGCTTAGTGAGCACGGGACCCACGTCTGGGCATACCCTTCCCACATAGGGTGAACAGCAAAACACACAAGATGATGGACGGAATGTTGCACAATGGCAAAACATTCACCCCCAGTCACAGATCTGGGTTTAATCCATCGTTATTTTGCTCACCAAGCCACCCCAGTTCAGACATGACCATATGCAAATCAGTCTTGGCTCTGTGCCTCATGGGAACAGTCCAGCCCGAACTGCCAAGTTATGTCTTCCCTGGACCGGAATCAAGCATCCTAGGACCGGTTTCTGGCTATCAGCCGTCTTCAGCTAGGATAGCTTGACTCCAGTGGCTTAGTGAGCACGGGACCCACGTCTGGGCATACCCTTCCCACATAGGGTGAACAGCAAAACACACAAGATGATGGACGGAATGTTGCACAATGGCAAAACATTCGCCCCCAGTCACAGATCTGGGTTTAATCCATCGTTATTTTGCTCACCAAGCCACCTGAGGTCAGACATGACCATATGCAAATCAGTCTTGGCTCTGTGCCTCATGGGAACAGTCCAGCCCGAACTGCCAAGTTATGTCTTCCCTGGACCGGAATCAAGCATCCTAGGACCGGTTTCTGGCTATCAGCCGTCTTCAGCTAGGATAGCTTGACTCCAGTGGCTTAGTGAGCACGGGACCCACGTCTGGGCATACCCTTCCCACATAGGGTGAACAGCAAAACACACAAGATGATGGACGGAATGTTGCACAATGGCAAAACATTCGCCCCCAGTCACAGATCTGGGTTTAATCCATCGTTATTTTGCTCACCAAGCCACCCCAGTTCAGACATGACCATATGCAAATCAGTCTTGGCTCTGTGCCTCATGGGAACAGTCCAGCCCGAACTGCCAAGTTATGTCTTCCCTGGACCGGAATCAAGCATCCTAGGACCGGTTTCTTGCTATCAGCCGTCTTCAGCTAGGATAGCTTGACTCCAGTGGCTTAGTGAGCACGGGACCCACGTCTGGGCATACCCTTCCCACATAGGGTGAACAGCAAAACACACAAGATGATGGACGGAATGTTGCACAATGGCAAAACATTCGCCCCCAGTCACAGATCTGGGTTTAATCCATCGTTATTTTGCTCACCAAGCCACCCCAGTTCAGACATGACCATATGCAAATCAGTCTTGGCTCTGTGCCTCATGGGAACAGTCCAGCCCGAACTGCCAAGTTATGTCTTCCCTGGACCGGAATCAAGCATCCTAGGACCGGTTTCTGGCTATCAGCCGTCTTCAGCTAGGATAGCTTGACTCCAGTGGCTTAGTGAGCAAGGGACCCACGTCTGGGCATACCCTTCCCACATAGGGTGAACAGCAAAACACACAAGATGATGGACGGAATGTTGCACAATGGCAAAACATTCGCCCCCAGTCACAGATCTGGGTTTAATCCATCGTTATTTTGCTCACCAAGCCACCCCAGTTCAGACATGACCATATGCAAATCAGTCTTGGCTCTGTGCCTCATGGGAACAGTCCAGCCCGAACTGCCAAGTTATGTCTTCCCTGGACCGGAATCAAGCATCCTAGGACCGGTTTCTGGCTATCAGCCGTCTTCAGCTAGGATAGCTTGACTCCAGTGGCTTAGTGAGCACGGGACCCACGTCTGGGCATACCCTTCCCACATAGGGTGAACAGCAAAACACACAAGATGATGGACGGAATGTTGCACAATGGCAAAACATTCGCCCCCAGTCACAGATCTGGGTTTAATCCATCGTTATTTTGCTCACCAAGCCACCTGAGGTCAGACATGACCATATGCAAATCAGTCTTGGCTCTGTGCCTCATGGGAACAGTCCAGCCCGAACTGCCAAGTTATGTCTTCCCTGGACCGGAATCAAGCATCCTAGGACCGGTTTCTGGCTATCAGCCGTCTTCAGCTAGGATAGCTTGACTCCAGTGGCTTAGTGAGCACGGGACCCACGTCTGGGCATACCCTTCCCACATAGGGTGAACAGCAAAACACACAAGATGATGGACGGAATGTTGCACAATGGCAAAACATTCGCCCCCAGTCACAGATCTGGGTTTAATCCATCGTTATTTTGCTCACCAAGCCACCCCAGTTCAGACATGACCATATGCAAATCAGTCTTGGCTCTGTGCCTCATTGGAACAGTCCAGCCCGAACTGCCAAGTTATGTCTTCCCTGGACCGGAATCAAGCATCCTAGGACCGGTTTCTTGCTATCAGCCGTCTTCAGCTAGGATAGCTTGACTCCAGTGGCTTAGTGAGCACGGGACCCACGTCTGGGCATACCCTTCCCACATAGGGTGAACAGCAAAACACACAAGATGATGGACGGAATGTTGCACAATGGCAAAACATTCGCCCCCAGTCACAGATCTGGGTTTAATCCATCGTTATTTTGCTCACCAAGCCACCCCAGTTCAGACATGACCATATGCAAATCAGTCTTGGCTCTGTGCCTCATGGGAACAGTCCAGCCCGAACTGCCAAGTTATGTCTTCCCTGGACCGGAATCAAGCATCCTAGGACCGGTTTCTGGCTATCAGCCGTCTTCAGCTAGGATAGCTTGACTCCAGTGGCTTAGTGAGCACGGGACCCAGGTCTGGGCATACCCTTCCCACATAGGGTGAACAGCAAAACACACAAGATGATGGACGGAATGTTGCACAATGGCAAAACATTCGCCCCCAGTCACAGATCTGGGTTTAATCCATCGTTATTTTGCTCACCAAGCCACCCCAGTTCAGACATGACCATATGCAAATCAGTCTTGGCTCTGTGCCTCATGGGAACAGTCCAGCCCGAACTGCCAAGTTATGTCTTCCCTGGACCGGAATCAAGCATCCTAGGACCGGTTTCTGGCTATCAGCCGTCTTCAGCTAGGATAGCTTGACTCCAGTGGCTTAGTGAGCACGGGACCCAGGTCTGGGCATACCCTTCCCACATAGGGTGAACAGCAAAACACACAAGATGATGGACGGAATGTTGCACAATGGCAAAACATTCGCCCCCAGTCACAGATCTGGGTTTAATCCATCGTTATTTTGCTCACCAAGCCACCCCAGTTCAGACATGACCATATGCAAATCAGTCTTGGCTCTGTGCCTCATGGGAACAGTCCAGCCCGAACTGCCAAGTTATGTCTTCCCTGGACCGGAATCAAGCATCCTAGGACCGGTTTCTGGCTATCAGCCGTCTTCAGCTAGGATAGCTTGACTCCAGTGGCTTAGTGAGCACGGGACCCACGTCTGGGCATACCCTTCCCACATAGGGTGAACAGCAAAACACACAAGATGATGGACGGAATGTTGCACAATGGCAAAACATTCGCCCCCAGTCACAGATCTGGGTTTAATCCATCGTTATTTTGCTCACCAAGCCACCCCAGTTCAGACATGACCATATGCAAATCAGTCTTGGCTCTGTGCCTCATGGGAACAGTCCAGCCCGAACTGCCAAGTTATGTCTTCCCTGGACCGGAATCAAGCATCCTAGGACCGGTTTCTGGCTATCAGCCGTCTTCAGCTAGGATAGCTTGACTCCAGTGGCTTAGTGAGCACGGGACCCACGTCTGGGCATACCCTTCCCACATAGGGTGAACAGCAAAACACACAAGATGATGGACGGAATGTTGCACAATGGCAAAACATTCGCCCCCAGTCACAGATCTGGGTTTAATCCATCGTTATTTTGCTCACCAAGCCACCCCAGTTCAGACATGACCATATGCAAATCAGTCTTGGCTCTGTGCCTCATGGGAACAGTCCAGCCCGAACTGCCAAGTTATGTCTTCCCTGGACCGGAATCAAGCATCCTAGGACCGGTTTCTGGCTATCAGCCGTCTTCAGCTAGGATAGCTTGACTCCAGTGGCTTAGTGAGCACGGGACCCAGGTCTGGGCATACCCTTCCCACATAGGGTGAACAGCAAAACACACAAGATGATGGACGGAATGTTGCACAATGGCAAAACATTCGCCCCCAGTCACAGATCTGGGTTTAATCCATCGTTATTTTGCTCACCAAGCCACCCCAGTTCAGACATGACCATATGCAAATCAGTCTTGGCTCTGTGCCTCATGGGAACAGTCCAGCCCGAACTGCCAAGTTATGTCTTCCCTGGACCGGAATCAAGCATCCTAGGACCGGTTTCTGGCTATCAGCCGTCTTCAGCTAGGATAGCTTGACTCCAGTGGCTTAGTGAGCACGGGACCCACGTCTGGGCATACCCTTCCCACATAGGGTGAACAGCAAAACACACAAGATGATGGACGGAATGTTGCACAATGGCAAAACATTCGCCCCCAGTCACAGATCTGGGTTTAATCCATCGTTATTTTGCTCACCAAGCCACCCCAGTTCAGACATGACCATATGCAAATCAGTCTTGGCTCTGTGCCTCATGGGAACAGTCCAGCCCGAACTGCCAAGTTATGTCTTCCCTGGACCGGAATCAAGCATCCTAGGACCGGTTTCTGGCTATCAGCCGTCTTCAGCTAGGATAGCTTGACTCCAGTGGCTTAGTGAGCACGGGACCCACGTCTGGGCATACCCTTCCCACATAGGGTGAACAGCAAAACACACAAGATGATGGACGGAATGTTGCACAATGGCAAAACATTCGCCCCCAGTCACAGATCTGGGTTTAATCCATCGTTATTTTGCTCACCAAGCCACCCCAGTTCAGACATGACCATATGCAAATCAGTCTTGGCTCTGTGCCTCATGGGAACAGTCCAGCCCGAACTGCCAAGTTATGTCTTCCCTGGACCGGAATCAAGCATCCTAGGACCGGTTTCTGGCTATCAGCCGTCTTCAGCTAGGATAGCTTGACTCCAGTGGCTTAGTGAGCACGGGACCCACGTCTGGGCATACCCTTCCCACATAGGGTGAACAGCAAAACACACAAGATGATGGACGGAATGTTGCACAATGGCAAAACATTCGCCCCCAGTCACAGATCTGGGTTTAATCCATCGTTATTTTGCTCACCAAGCCACCCCAGTTCAGACATGACCATATGCAAATCAGTCTTGGCTCTGTGCCTCATGGGAACAGTCCAGCCCGAACTGCCAAGTTATGTCTTCCCTGGACCGGAATCAAGCATCCTAGGACCGGTTTCTGGCTATCAGCCGTCTTCAGCTAGGATAGCTTGACTCCAGTGGCTTAGTGAGCACGGGACCCAGGTCTGGGCATACCCTTCCCACATAGGGTGAACAGCAAAACACACAAGATGATGGACGGAATGTTGCACAATGGCAAAACATTCGCCCCCAGTCACAGATCTGGGTTTAATCCATCGTTATTTTGCTCACCAAGCCACCCCAGTTCAGACATGACCATATGCAAATCAGTCTTGGCTCTGTGCCTCATGGGAACAGTCCAGCCCGAACTGCCAAGTTATGTCTTCCCTGGACCGGAATCAAGCATCCTAGGACCGGTTTCTGGCTATCAGCCGTCTTCAGCTAGGATAGCTTGACTCCAGTGGCTTAGTGAGCACGGGACCCACGTCTGGGCATACCCTTCCCACATAGGGTGAACAGCAAAACACACAAGATGATGGACGGAATGTTGCACAATGGCAAAACATTCGCCCCCAGTCACAGATCTGGGTTTAATCCATCGTTATTTTGCTCACCAAGCCACCCCAGTTCAGACATGACCATATGCAAATCAGTCTTGGCTCTGTGCCTCATGGGAACAGTCCAGCCCGAACTGCCAAGTTATGTCTTCCCTGGACCGGAATCAAGCATCCTAGGACCGGTTTCTGGCTATCAGCCGTCTTCAGCTAGGATAGCTTGACTCCAGTGGCTTAGTGAGCACGGGACCCACGTCTGGGCATACCCTTCCCACATAGGGTGAACAGCAAAACACACAAGATGATGGACGGAATGTTGCACAATGGCAAAACATTCGCCCCCAGTCACAGATCTGGGTTTAATCCATCGTTATTTTGCTCACCAAGCCACCCCAGTTCAGACATGACCATATGCAAATCAGTCTTGGCTCTGTGCCTCATGGGAACAGTCCAGCCCGAACTGCCAAGTTATGTCTTCCCTGGACCGGAATCAAGCATCCTAGGACCGGTTTCTGGCTATCAGCCGTCTTCAGCTAGGATAGCTTGACTCCAGTGGCTTAGTGAGCACGGGACCCACGTCTGGGCATACCCTTCCCACATAGGGTGAACAGCAAAACACACAAGATGATGGACGGAATGTTGCACAATGGCAAAACATTCGCCCCCAGTCACAGATCTGGGTTTAATCCATCGTTATTTTGCTCACCAAGCCACCCGAGGTCAGACATGACCATATGCAAATCAGTCTTGGCTCTGTGCCTCATGGGAACAGTCCAGCCCGAACTGCCAAGTTATGTCTTCCCTGGACCGGAATCAAGCATCCTAGGACCGGTTTCTGGCTATCAGCCGTCTTCAGCTAGGATAGCTTGACTCCAGTGGCTTAGTGAGCACGGGACCCACGTCTGGGCATACCCTTCCCACATAGGGTGAACAGCAAAACACACAAGATGATGGACGGAATGTTGCACAATGGCAAAACATTCGCCCCAGTCACAGATCTGGGTTGAATCCATCGTTATTTTGCTCACCAAGCCACCCCAGTTCAGACATGACCATATGCAAATCAGTCTTGGCTCTGTGCCTCATGGGAACAGTCCAGCCCGAACTGCCAAGTTATGTCTTCCCTGGACCGGAATCAAGCATCCTAGGACCGGTTTCTTGCTATCAGCCGTCTTCAGCTAGGATAGCTTGACTCCAGTGGCTTAGTGAGCACGGGACCCACGTCTGGGCATACCCTTCCCACATAGGGTGAACAGCAAAACACACAAGATGATGGACGGAATGTTGCACAATGGCAAAACATTCGCCCCCAGTCACAGATCTGGGTTTAATCCATCGTTATTTTGCTCACCAAGCCACCCCAGTTCAGACATGACCATATGCAAATCAGTCTTGGCTCTGTGCCTCATGGGAACAGTCCAGCCCGAACTGCCAAGTTATGTCTTCCCTGGACCGGAATCAAGCATCCTAGGACCGGTTTCTGGCTATCAGCCGTCTTCAGCTAGGATAGCTTGACTCCAGTGGCTTAGTGAGCACGGGACCCACGTCTGGGCATACCCTTCCCACATAGGGTGAACAGCAAAACACACAAGATGATGGACGGAATGTTGCACAATGGCAAAACATTCGCCCCCAGTCACAGATCTGGGTTTAATCCATCGTTATTTTGCTCACCAAGCCACCCCAGTTCAGACATGACCATATGCAAATCAGTCTTGGCTCTGTGCCTCATGGGAACAGTCCAGCCCGAACTGCCAAGTTATGTCTTCCCTGGACCGGAATCAAGCATCCTAGGACCGGTTTCTGGCTATCAGCCGTCTTCAGCTAGGATAGCTTGACTCCAGTGGCTTAGTGAGCACGGGACCCAGGTCTGGGCATACCCTTCCCACATAGGGTGAACAGCAAAACACACAAGATGATGGACGGAATGTTGCACAATGGCAAAACATTCGCCCCCAGTCAAGGATCTGGGTTTAATCCATCGTTATTTTGCTCACCAAGCCACCCCAGTTCAGACATGACCATATGCAAATCAGTCTTGGCTCTGTGCCTCATGGGAACAGTCCAGCCCGAACTGCCAAGTTATGTCTTCCCTGGACCGGAATCAAGCATCCTAGGACCGGTTTCTGGCTATCAGCCGTCTTCAGCTAGGATAGCTTGACTCCAGTGGCTTAGTGAGCACGGGACCCACGTCTGGGCATACCCTTCCCACATAGGGTGAACAGCAAAACACACAAGATGATGGACGGAATGTTGCACAATGGCAAAACATTCGCCCCCAGTCACAGATCTGGGTTTAATCCATCGTTATTTTGCTCACCAAGCCACCCCAGTTCAGACATGACTATATGCAAATCAGTCTTGGCTCTGTGCCTCATGGGATCAGTCCAGCCCGAACTGCCAAGTTATGTCTTCCCTGGACCGGAATCAAGCATCGTAGGACCGGCTTCTGGCTATCAGCCGTCTTCAGCTAGGATAGCTTGACTCCAGTGGCTTAGTGAGCACGGGACCCACGTCTGGGCATACCCTTCCCACATAGGGTGAACAGCAAAACACACAAGATGATGGACGGAATGTTGCACAATGGCAAAACATTCGCCCCCAGTCACAGATCTGGGTTTAATCCATTGTTATTTTGCTCACCAAGCCACCCCAGTTCCGACATGACCATATGCGAATCAGTCTTGGCTCTGTGCCTCATGGGAACAGTCCAGCCCGAACTGCCAAGTTATGTCTTCCCTGGACCGGAATCAAGCATCCTAGGACCGGTTTCTGGCTATCAGCCGTCTTCAGCTAGGATAGCTTGACTCCAGTGGCTTAGTGAGCACGGGACCCACGTCTGGGCATACCCTTCCCACATAGGGTGAACAGCAAAACACACAAGATGATGGACGGAATGTTGCACAATGGCAAAACATTCGCCCCCAGTCAAGGATCTGGGTTTAATCCATCGTTATTTTGCTCACCAAGCCACCCCAGTTCAGACATGACCATATGCAAATCAGTCTTGGCTCTGTGCCTCATGGGAACAGTCCAGCCCGAACTGCCAAGTTATGTCTTCCCTGGACCGGAATCAAGCATCCTAGGACCGGTTTCTGGCTATCAGCCGTCTTCAGCTAGGATAGCTTGACTCCAGTGGCTTAGTGAGCACGGGACCCACGTCTGGGCATACCCTTCCCACATAGGGTGAACAGCAAAACACACAAGATGATGGACGGAATGTTGCACAATGGCAAAACATTCGCCCCCAGTCACAGATCTGGGTTTAATCCATCGTTATTTTGCTCACCAAGCCACCCCAGTTCAGACATGACTATATGCAAATCAGTCTTGGCTCTGTGCCTCATGGGAACAGTCCAGCCCGAACTGCCAAGTTATGTCTTCCCTGGACCGGAATCAAGCATCGTAGGACCGGCTTCTGGCTATCAGCCGTCTTCAGCTAGGATAGCTTGACTCCAGTGGCTTAGTGAGCACGGGACCCACGTCTGGGCATACCCTTCCCACATAGGGTGAACAGCAAAACACACAAGATGATGGACGGAATGTTGCACAATGGCAAAACATTCGCCCCCAGTCACAGATCTGGGTTTAATCCATTGTTATTTTGCTCACCAAGCCACCCCAGTTCCGACATGACCATATGCGAATCAGTCTTGGCTCTGTGCCTCATGGGAACAGTCCAGCCCGAACTGCCAAGTTATGTCTTCCCTGGACCGGAATCAAGCATCCTAGGACCGGTTTCTGGCTATCAGCCGTCTTCAGCTAGGATAGCTTGACTCCAGTGGCTTAGTGAGCACGGGACCCACGTCTGGGCATACCCTTCCCACATAGGGTGAACAGCAAAACACACAAGATGATGGACGGAATGTTGCACAATGGCAAAACATTCGCCCCCAGTCACAGATCTGGGTTTAATCCATCGTTATTTTGCTCACCAAGCCACCCCAGTTCAGACATGACCATATGCAAATCAGTCTTGGCTCTGTGCCTCATGGGAACAGTCCAGTCCGAACTGCCAAGTTATGTCTTCCCTGGACCGGAATCAAGCATCCTAGGACCGGTTTCTGGCTATCAGCCTTCATCAGCCTGGATAGCTTGACTCCAGTGGTGTGGAGAGCCTGGGACTCATGTCTGAGCATACCCAGCCCACTTGGGGTGACAAATGCAAAAACAACAGTTGATGGACAGAATGAAATGAAATGGGGTTTTGTAAAGCGCACTTCTACCCGGAGGCCTCGTAGCGCTAAGGACGGGTGGGCAGAGGTTACCGTCAGCCTGAGAAGTTACTGGAAGAGGAATGTTTTCAGGCGTTTGCGGAACTTGAGTAGGTCTGGTTCGCTACGTAGGGTGAGGGGCAGGGAGTTCCAGTCAGAGGCAGCGTTCCAGGAGAATGAACGCCCCCCCCTCATCTAGCTCGTTTAATTTTTCTAGTTGATGCCAGAAAGGTGGTGCTGGAGGGTAGGGATCTCGGGGGGTGGTATGGGGTGACTAGGGAACAGATCATTGCAGGGCCTTTCTGCCACATAGCTTTATGGGCTATGCACATCGCCTTGAATTGAATCCTGGCCTGTATGGACAGCCAATGGAGTTTTCTCACGGCGGCTGACCCAGAGTGTCTTCGAGGTAGTCCGAGCAGTAGTCGTGCAGCCGAGTTCTGGGTGACCTGAAGTTTTTTGATGTAACTCACCGGAGCGCCCAGGAACAGGGCGTTCCCGTAGTCGAGACGGGACAGGATGATAGCCTGCACCATGCTCCTCCGAGCCTGAACCAGGAGGAGAGGCAGAATTTTCCTCAGCATCCTCATCAAGCCGAAGCAGGTAGCAGAGAGTTTGGTGGCTTGCTGGTTGAAACCTAAGGTGTTGTCTAGCCATATTACAAGACTTTTAATCTGGTCTTTGGGTTCTGGTGGAGAGCCCATACAGGTCGGCCAGTCAATGGTGGCTCTGGGCGATGGGGTCTTTCCCAGGAACATCAGTTCCGTTTTGTCCCCGTTTAGTTTCAAATGAGAGAGTGCCATCCAATCGGCTACTGCTTCTAGGCAGCTGCCCAGAGTGCTAGACGTGCCCTCGGGATGGTTGAGCGCTACCACTAATTGGGTATCGTCTGCGTAGGTGACAATTTCAATGCCAAAAGGGCACACTATCTGTGCTAAAGGCTCCATATAAATATTAAAAAGGGTTGGACTTAGGGAGAAGCCCTGGGGGAACCCACAGTTGAGGGGCCAAGGTTTGGATTGAGTGGCGCCCTCCGAAACCTGAAACACCCGGCCATCCAGGAAGGATTGTAGCCAAGTGAGGGCTCGCCCTGTGACTCCGATGTGTCTTATGCGTGAGAGCAATATGTTGTGATCCACTGTGTCAAAGGCGGCACTAAGGTCCAGCAAAATAATTGCTGTAGTGCCGCCTTGGTCCATGTACCTCCGAGCTGACTCAGTTACTGCCAACAGGGCAACCTCTGTCCGCAGCTTCGGGCGGAAGCCTGCTTGAGAGTCATGGAGTTGGTTGTTAGACTCCAGATGGTTAACCAGAATGGAATTGATATGCTTCTCTAGCAGCTTGCTCAACCATGGCAAAAGGGAGATAGGGCGGTATTTAGCCATAATTGCCGGGTCGAGGTTGGGTTTTTTCAGTAGTGCTCTGACCTGGGTGCATTTCCATGCCAACGGTACTGTTCCTGTGGTAATCGAGTCATTCAGAATGTTCAAGATGAATGGTCTGATTATATCAGCAACTAGCAACAGATGGCGCTGAGGGGCAGGGACAGTAGGAGAGCCAGATGACACTTTTGACATTATAGCGTTCAATGAATCCTCATTAAGCAATGGGAATTTCGTTAAATGGCAGTTTGTAGTTGCGGGGGGTTCTCGGCCCCCGGAGAGTTGTATTCGTTCAACGTTGAGGAAAAAGAGAGGGAAATACGTTGAATTTTTTGGAAAAAGTACTCCGCCTGTTTGTCGCATCGATTTTGGGCTTCTTTGGGGTCAGGGAGATTGGGGTTTTAATAAGAGTTTTAGCGATCAGGAAGATTTCCCTCGGGGCATTGGCTGCCGTCCTTATCTTTTGCTCATAGAATAAGGATTGCGCCGATGTTATTTCTGCCTTATACTTCCTGATTGCCTCTCTGTAGTTAGTTCTACCTTCCACCCCTGAAGTCTGTCTCCAATCCCTCTCTAGCTTCCTGCACCTTTGTTTTAGCTCTCTCAGTTTAGAGGTGTACCAAGGTGCTTGTGTGCACTTAGTTTTTTTGTGTAGGGTTTTCAAGGGGGCTACAGAGTCCAGCAAGGTCTGTATCCACGCATTGAAATTCCTGTTAGTCGAGTCCGGGTCATCACCTGTCGGTGAGGGGGTGACTGTGAGGGAATGTGCCCACTGGCTGGCGGAGACCTTCGACCAGTTACTCCCCATCTGCGGGGCAGGGGTTAGAACCGGGGAAGGGGGAACAATGTCATACATTCACTCCATTACAGAGATCTGGGCCTAAATCCATCGTTTTTTTGCAGTCCACACCACCCCACTTCAGACATGGCCATATGCAAATCAGCCTTTACCCAGTGCCTCATGGGAACAGTCCAGCCCGAACTGACAAGCCATGGCTTCCCTGGACCGGAATCAAGCATCCAAGAACCGGTTTCTGGCTATCAGCCGTTATCAGCCAGGATAGCTTGACTCCAGTGGTGTGGAGAGCACGGGACCCACGTCTGAGCATACCCGTCCCACTAGGGGTGACAAATGCAAAAACAACAGTTGATGGACAGAATGCAGAACAATGTCATACATTCAACCCAGTACAGAGATCTGAGCCTAAATCCATTGTTTTTTTGTACTCCACACCACCCCAGTTCAGACATGGCCATATACAAATCAGCCTTGACCCTGTGCCTCATGGGAACAGTCCAGCCCGAACTGCCAAGCTATGGCTTCTCTGGACCAGAATCAAGCCTCCTAGGACCGGTTTCTGGCTATCAGCCGTCATCAGCCAGGATAGCTTGACTCCAGTGGTGTGGAGAGCACGGGACTCACGTCTGAGCATACCCGTCCCAATCGGGGTGACAAATGCAAAAACAACAGTTGATGGACAGAATGCAGAACAATGTAATACATTCACCCCAGTACAGAGATCTGGGCCTAAATCCATCGTTTTTTGCACTCCACACCACCCCAGTTCAGACATGGCCATATGCAAATCAGCCTTGACCCTGTGACTCATGGGAACAGTCCAGCCCGAACTGCCAAGCCATGTCTTCCCTGGACCGGGATCAAGCATCCTAGGACCGGTTTCTGGCTATCAGCCGTCATCAGCCAGGATAGCTTGACTCCAGTGGGGTGGAGAGCACGGGACTCACGTCTGAGCATACCCGTCCCACTCGGGGTGACAAATGCAAAAACAACAGTTGATGGACAGAATGCAGAACAATGTCATATATTCCCCCCAGTGCAGATATCTGGGCCTAAATCCATCGTTTGTTTGCACTCCACACCACCCCAGTTCAGACATGGCCATAGGCAAATCAGCCTTGACCCTGTGCCTCATGGGAACAGTGCAGCCCGAACTGCCAAGCCATGTCTTACCTGGACCGGAATCAAGCATCCTAGGACTGGTTTCTGGCTATCAGCCGTCATCAGCCAGGATCTACACATAATGTTTACCCAGCTGCGGCCCTTGGAAGGAGTTTCGGTGGGGCAGAGAGGTGGGGTGGGGGAGGGGCAGGGTGGGGGTGCTAAAAACCGGAGTATGGATAATTGAAGGTAAGTAAACAATTTAATAAATAAAACGAATTTCATTGCGCGCCCTGCATCGCAAAATGTGATGCAGGGTGCGCTACGAAATTTGTTTTATTTATTAAATTGTTTACTTACCTTCAATTATCCATACTCTGGGTTTTAGCACCCCCCCACCCTGCCCCTCCCCTGCCCCGCCTATCCGCCCCACCGAAACTCCCTCCACGGGCCGTGGCTGTGTTTACCCAAATGCTCGAACTACCAAGGGTAATGGACCATTTGTTATAGCTGTCACTAGAGCCAGAGCAGATTTGTGTGTGAGCAGTGATGGGAAAATTCCAGTAGGAAGAAGCAAATGTACTCAGGTTTTGACCATTGAGGGTAGTAACAATAGTAGCTTTACGTCTTCTCACAATAGATACTTCATCTGTGGGAACAAGGGATACTACCATCTGCCTGTTGGATGGTCTGGAATCTTTTATGTGTCCTTTTTGTTACCTCCTGTGTTCTTGGCACCTGCATCGTATCACAAGGACTATCGATTGTTTAATGACATTTCTAAGAACAGATACAAGAGAACAATAAGTAATGATGAGGTGGACCAAACTGACACTGGACTACCGCAATACGTTGATTTCAATTTAGGGCTGTTCTTCTTTGTTGGTGCTGCCTTGAACATCAGGAAAATCGGACGTTTGACTCGTGTTGTGGAAGCTGTGACCAACCAGACAGCTATGGCACTTGGAAACATCACAGAGGAACTGCAAATTGCAAGGATTGTGGCGCTCCAAAACATATGGTCCTTGATGTAGTCCTGGCTGATCGAGGTGGTGCATGTCGCATCATCGGAAGTAGCTGCTGTGTGTACATCCGGATCATGCCCCTGCAGTTTTTGATGAGATCTCCAAACTGCCTAAAAGTGCTGCTGAGATTCACCCTGATACTGGCACATGGACTTTCACCAGTGGGTTTTGGATACTGTTTGTCACCTGGGGCTGGAATTTGCAATTTGCAATTTTGCTGACATGCTGCCTATGTATACAATGTGGTCCAATGCTTTGCTCTATCTGTATTACTGCCTGTACACCTGCTAAACGTAATGTTGCACAAATGAATGCCCAGCACATATTAGACCGAGAAATTGATCAATTGATGCAAATCGATGTACATGACGTATGTTTAGACTCCTCTAGAAAATGAATGTCTTCAGCTAATGCTAAAAGGGTCAACTGTGGAAATTTTGACAGAGATCGCCGTTAGCATTTAGCTGAAGCCATCTTGTTTGCGGCAGCCATTTTAGTTAGCCATGTGCTCGCCATGTGCTCTTTCCTTCTTCTCTGTTGTTTGCTCTTGTATTCTGCTCAAGGAACCGACTATACTTAGCTTCTGCTACTCTGCGCATGCCCAGAGGCGTCTGTAGCTACCCATGCCCCTGTTTAGGTTTGTTACTGTCAGGATGTTTGTACTAAAGTTAGCAACTGTTAGCTCCTCCTACTTTGTTGACTGTGCATTCGTGTGTATGACCATTTATGTATGTAACTCTCCTGTGTGTGCTTGTACCACCTTCTTTTGAGCTCCTGTGTGGGTATAAAAGACCCCTGTTTCTTCTACTCCTTGTGCTACTTCATACTCTATCGAAGGGTGTTGTGTGAACGCAGTTCCACCTCATGAGGTTTAATAAATTATCTCTTTGCTATTTCAGTTTCCGTGACAACTTCTATTTACTGGTCTGAGGACTTGTGTGCAAAGAAGGGCGAACACCTAGCACTGGTAGGCCTTGCTAAGACTCACCTCTACAGGTAGGCCCTAGGTAGCCCTATGGGCAGGGTGCAGTGTATTTAAAAGGAAGGATATATACTTTTGATTTTGCATGTCCTGGTTGAGGAAACTGCTACAATGATTTTTCTCTACCTCAAGGCCCATCTCTTCCATTCTATCCATGTTCAAATATTTACAATTTAAGTCACGGGAAGTCACAGTGATTACCCAAAAATCACACAATATTTGGTCAAGTGCTGAATCAAGAAACTCCCTTAATGCACCCGACTTTTGACTTCAAATTATATTACATTGATTCTTGCCATATGCATTAAAAGGATGCACACTTTTCCAAACAATTGCCAGGACAGAATACCAAAAATATAATACAAAATGCAGTGTGCGAGTACGAAAATCTAACAATCTAAGCTCACACCGCCATTTATCAAAAATATTTCTGCAAGCATAAGATCCAGAACCTATAACCTGCACAAATGAACCCTTAGTTTACTTTCTGTTTTTGTAATCATCGGGGGTGATGCCCCCTGAAACCTATGCTCCTGGCTATGGCCCTGCCAGTATTGTTGAAAATTCAAAGTTAATACTCCATATTTTGTTGTTCAGGTTTTTAACTAGGTGTAGCTTCATCTTCATACGGCAGATTTCAGGGATCCCAAAATTTTGCCTCAGGTATGAATCTTTGTATTCTTTCTATTAAACCTGCACAGCTTTGAGGACCATTGCAAACAACAAGTGCGTGAGTTCCCTGGCCTCTTGTCTGCGGTACTCCACAGAACTTGGTTAATGAGAAATGTGAGGGCTCTATAAATCCACACAGTTCTCATTAAAAGCAAGATCTGTAGAGGTAGTGTAATATAAGGTCTGGATCAACTGGGTGAACTACGTTGACTAATTCATAGCTTTTGACGCTGAAATTAAATATTCCCAGTTCACTGGATGGAAGGTCTTTTCGGTATCCAAAAATAAAACGATGCTGATGCCCTCAGAGTAAATTCTCAGAAGAGGTGGTGTGTATTAGTCACCAACAAATGACCTGAAATTAACCTCATCTGGGCCAAGTGAATAATTCTGTGTACCTTACATGCTAATCTAGTAGACAGACGTTTTGTTAGGATTTGATAGTCCAACTTTAACAAAGATATAGATTGATATGATCAAAGAACTCTAGCTTTTATGTTGTTTCAGAAAAGTAATGAGATTTCTCTAGCAAAAGGAAATAGCAATCTCTTGTCCTTGCATTATAGCATTGAACATCATCATCTTTTCAGCTAGTTTGCCCACAAATAGTTTATAGATCTTACTTAGAAACCCATTGTCTCCAGGTGATTTAGCTGTGGGAGCGAGTGTATCATCACAATTACCTCCTCAATAGTGTTTGGGTGTATTAATGATCCTAGATCCTCTTTTATATGGTCTAACATTTCTTCAATGAATTCAGTTAGTTTATTAGCATCCGGGTGAAGTGTCTCTGACCACAGTTTACAACAGTACTTTAGGAAGATAGTTCAAATGGTCTTGGGTACTTTGTGAACCTCTCATGTCTCCTCATTCACATCTCCGTCCATCCATTTCCACTTTAGGGGGTGAAATTAGATGTAGATTTCAATTGTACACATTGCAGATGAGATTTCTTCACCTTCCCAACATTCTAGTATTATCATCTAGAGTGGTGGTGGCATATTGGGAAGACATGTCAGTATACCAATGGTGGATATCTGATGTACAGCCCCATGGACATTCCCTCATACGTTATTGAAACATTATCAGATGCAAGTAATGGGCATAGCTCTTGCTGTGAAGAATCCCATTTTGTCCTTTTGTGTCACACTGAATTGTATGAAATAAATATTGTGCAATCTATAGTTTTTTATGTTATTTTATATAGCTTAAACATCACACAACTGGGTTTCAGAGGGTCATACAAAGGAAAGACTTAAAAACACCTGGCAAATATCCACAATTTGTGGTCTAGAGACAAAAGAAAGCAAACATGATTAATAATTTAGCAGTTGTTAGGGATTTAGAGAGGGTTACAGTGGTATAAAAGGAGGGGTATTGGCACAGTGAGCTGATTAAAAGTGCAGTATTTGGGAATTACAGAAGATTTCAGTACCCGACAATAAGGATTAAGTCATTAACTAGTAAGCATGATAACATTTTAACAGAAGATAACAATATCAGAGGTTCAACAATATACAGGGAACCTAAGATATAAATTAAATTTGCCAAAATCAACAAGTACAGTGAAAGTGGCCTAGCCCCACCCTTGGTACTAGGACTCCAACATGCATCAACGAATTAAACAATATTCATATCTTTCCTAAACATTTTTATTCATGTTTTATAAATGACTATTAATTCATTTTGATAATTTTAGTTCAATGAGCTATTCATAAATTCACAAACAATATATACAAAGCAAATCAATGCATATTCAGAAACTCCAAATGTGCAAATGTTCTTTTAAACTCAATGCATTTCGGAACACTTGGTCCCTTCGTCAGGGGTTATGAATTGCTGTTGAAAAGAAAAGGAAACACTTTCAAAAAATTCACTTATTCAGTTTTTCATAATTAGAGATAAATTAATCAATAATTAATCAGCTCCCAATATCATTAATCACAAGGATACTTGATTGCATATATATGCTTGCGATCGTGAACGTTCCATTACAATGAAATTTCAATTTTGAACAGGTGCATGTGTAATTTCATATGATATCTCTAGTACACAATGATCTCATTAACTATCAAACGAGTAATCATAACAGTCTATTTTACAACATGCCAAAATTCATGTGTGTCATGTGAATAATATGCCTAGTCAATTCAAGAGTTGAACGAGCCTCTTTTAGCATCACCTAACTTCACAACTTGTCTTGAGTTCAAGTTTCAATAAAAATGCTGCTCACCCCAATGCTGAACGTGTATATACAAAAAACACCACGGATAGCCTGTGTCCCAACTGTCTTTTTCTGCGGGCATTATAAAGGTATGACTGAATTAGTACACCACTCTCTTGGTGAATTGTAATCCAAAAGACTCACCAAAGATATTCCCGCTTACCTCACCATGACACCAATAGTTATACCGGTACTTCAGTGGGTGGCTGACCTCATACCACTGAGAAATAAAAGAATTTCAACATAAATAAACGTCTATAACCTGGCCATTGCTTTTATACAATGCAAGCTCTTAATTGCTCACCTGTATTTCGACCAGTATGGCGCCACGTTCATAGTGGAGCGCTGAACGCTGAAAATATACATAAATGAAACGCCCGTAAAAAACAGGTTTTTCTCCGTATTGAACCACAATCTAAAGACAGACTCAGTCAGTGACTCACCCGTGCAAACACCGACTCCCGAAGTGTACCAAAAACGATTGCGCGCCGCGTGAAGTCCTAATGCTGTTTTTATGTATTTCCACGATGACGACAGGATCTAACTACCAAAATCGACAAAGAACTATGTTTAATGGAAACTGACTGACAAAATCAAAAGAGGACTATTTTTGATAGAAACTCAAGACAGACTGCTTTGCAGTGACTCGTTCAGCTGTTAACCACGATCCTATTCTAATCAGTAGGCTCTACAGTAAATTCCATGGCCCGCATGCAACTAAACAAATGTGCAAACATAAATCAAGAAGTGACACACTGAACAATGTCCAAATTACATTGTGTGAAATACGGTTATTATTAGTATGTTTACACAATCTGAAAAACATATTTACATTCATATGATATATTGTACAGTAATCATTGTAATGAAAATGATGACATAAATATTCTCTCCTCCCCCCTGTATTATGTGATGTTGAGATCTGAGTGTCTAAGCTAAACTGTGATTATGAAAGATGCAAGATATGGGTTCCAACGTGGTATAAAAGACTTGCGTATTGTCATTATAAAAAACAAGACATCTCTAGTTTATCATTGAGCCCATAGGGCATCATGGTCTGGAGTTTTTTCATCCAAAAAACTTCCCTTTGGAGGAGGATTTTTGAGTTATCTACTCCTGGAATCCGTGGTACTTGCTCGATAATCTGAAATTTCATCTGAGCAATGGAATGTCTCGCTTCCATCCAATGGACCGCTAAACTGGAGGTAGTATTTTTATTGTGAATCCTGTGTTTGTGTTCGGATAGTCTGATTTTGATTTTTCTCTCAGTTTTTCCGACGTATAAAAGCCCACAGGGGCATTTGATCATGTAAATGACATGTTCTGAATTACAATCATAGCGAAGTCGCAATTTAATGCTGCCCCTCGTTCTGGAGTGTAAGAGAATGTTCCCTGGAATTATATTATTACAGTTCTTACAATTCCAACATTTTGTTGTCCCTCTTGATTTATCCGTTTTCTCGACATTTGTAAGCTGCGTGTTTTTGCTCAGTATTTCTTTCAAATTCTGTGCCGAGTGAAGGCAGACAGCGTTTTTTCTTTGAACAATGAACCAAAATCAATTTCAGATTCCAAAATTTCCCACCGTTTGGTGATAATGCGTTTAATGTCTCTTGATGCAGAAGAGTATTTGCTGACAAATACCATTCTTTTGGTGAGTTTCTTGGGTTGTTGCACTGACAGATGTTCTCTGGGGGGAACAGACTTTACGACACGGCTGTTACACCGCGTGCCGTTTCAACGCAGTTTTTTCAACGCAAGTCGTTACGACGACTTGCGCTGGAGGGCGCTGCAGGACAAGGATTTTTTTAATTTACTATCCAACACCTTCCCTACTGTACGTAGGCTGGTGTTTGAATAGTAAATTAAAAAATTCCTAAGTCAGCACCCCTCCAACGCAAGTCGTGGTAACGACTTGCGTTGAAAAAAACACGTTGTAACGGCACCCGGTGTAAAAGCACGCGTTGTAAAGCCGTACAACCGTTCTCTGGATGTTGATTTAATTTTTGCTAATTTAGTATCCAGCAGTTGCTCAGGATAACCTCTCTTTAAATAGTACGTTTTTTGTCTCTGTAGTGATTCTTCACATACGGATTCTTCCGATGAAATGCGTTTGATACTTAAGAATTGTGATACTGGCAAATTTTGAATCAATGATGGTGGATGAAAGCTTTGATATAATAGCACATTGTTTTTGTCAGTTGGTTTTCTGAACACTCGGGTAGCAATCCTTCCTTCCTTTAGTTCGATCAGTACATCCAAAAAAGATAACATGTTCCAATTGATGTTGCATGTGAATTGAATTCGATGATCCACTAAATTCAAAGTGTGAATGTTAGCCACTAGTAACTCTTCTGGTTTCTTCCATATTAGGAAATGGTCGTCAATGAACCTTCGAAAAAATACCAGACCTTCTTGCCATATCCTGTCTGATAGAATGAAATCATTTTCGAATTTAGCCATAAATGTATTGGCATAGATCGGTGCTCCGGGAAAACCCCTGGAGGTCCCGTTCAGTTGTATGTAGAATTTGTCTTTCCATGTAAAATAACTATTTTGTAGACAAAATTCCAATAGTTACAGGATAAAATATTTTGGCGTGTTTATGTTGTCATTTTGTAGCAGGGCCCATTCTACAGCTTTAAGTCCATTGGCGTGTGGTATTGATGTATAAAGTGCAACTACGTCAATAGTGCACATCATCCAATGTTCACACTCTTCAATGTTGAGAGTAGATAAACTCCTTAAAAAATCTGATGTGTCCTCAACATAAGTGGTCCATTTTTCACGAATGGTTGTAGATAGCTGTCAATTTAGCATCCTGGATTTTCAAAAAGGGATTCACACCCCGACACTATAGGTCGAAAAGGAGGATATTCCAAATTTTTCTGTATCTTTGGCAAGAAATATATCCTGGGTCTCCTGGGGAACGTTTGCAATAAATATTTCCTGGTGTTGGTATCAATCCAGTTGAGTTCTTCCGTATGATCAAGAATTTTTTTCAAATTCTAAGATATTTTAAATGTCATATCTATATCCAGAATACCATAGATGGTTTGATCAGAAACATGTTCCGTTCCTTTCAACATGTAGAATCCTGTATCCATCATGACGTCCTCCCCCTTTATCCGCCTTTTGAAATACAACAGATCTCAACATCACATAATACAGGGGGGAGGAGAGAATATTTATGTCATCATTTTCATTACATTGATTACTGCACAATGTATCATATGAATGTAAATATGTTTTTCAGATTGTGTAAAAATACTAATAATAACCGTATTTTGTCTACAAAATAGTTATTTTACATGGAAAGACAAATACTACATACAACTGAACGGGACTCAGCTCTACTCATGGGTTTTCCCGGAGCACCGGTCTATGCCAATACATTTATGGCTAAATTCAAAAACGATTTCATTCTATCAGACAGGACATGGCAAGAAGGTCTGGTATTTTTTCGAAGGTTCATTGACGACATTTTCCTAATATGGAAGAAACCAGAAGAGTTACTAGTGGCTAACATTCACACTTTGAATTTAGTGGATCCTCGAATTCAATTCACATACAACATCAATAGGAACATGTTATCTTTTTTGGATGTACTGATCGAACTAAAGGAAGGAAGGATTGCTACCCGAGTGTTCAGAAAACCAACTGACAAAAACAATGCGCTATTATATCAAAGCTTTCATCCACCATCATTGATTCAAAATTTGCCAGTATCACAATTCTTAAGGATCAAACGCATTTCATCGGAAGAATCATTATGTGAAGAATCACTACAGAGACAAAAAATATATTATATAAGAGATATTATCCTGAGCAACTGCTGGATACTAAATTAGCACAAATTAAATCAACATCCAGAGAACAACTGTTAGTGCAACAACACAAGAAACTCATCAAAAGAATGGTATTTGTCAGCAAATACTCTTCTGCATCAAGAGACATTAAATGCATTATCACCAAACGGTGGGAAATTTTTGAATCTGAAATTGATTTTGGTTCATTGTTCAAAGAAAACCGCTCGGGCACAGAATTTAAAGGAAATACTGAGCAAAAACACGCAGCTTACAAATGTCGAGAAAACGGATAAATCAAGAGGGACAACAAAATGTTGGAATTGCAAGAACTGTAACAATATAATTCCAGGGAACATTCTCTTACACCCCAGAACGGGGGCCAGCATTAAATTGCGACATAGCACTGATTGTAATTCAGAACATGTCATTTACATGATCAAATGCCCCTGTGGGCTTTTATTTGTCGGAAAAACTGAGAGAAAAATCAAAATCAGACTATCCGAACACAAAAGCAGAATTCGCAACAAAAATACTACCTCCAGTTTAGCGGTCCATTGGATGGAAGCGAGACATTCCATTGCTCAGATGAAATTTCAGATTATCGAGCAAGTACCACGGATTCCAGGAGTAGATAACTCAAAAATCCTCCTCCAAAGGGAAGTTTTTTGGATTAAAAAAAACTCCAGACCACGATGCCCGATGGGCTCAATGATAAACTCGAGATGTCTTGTTTTTTATAATGACAACACGTAAGACTTTTGTACCACGTTGGAACCCATATCTTGCATCATTTATAATCACAGTTCAGCTTAGACACTCAGATCTCAACATCACATAATACAGGGGGGAGGAGAGAATGTTTATGTCATCATTTTCATTACAATGATTACTGCACAATGTATCAAATAGATGTAAATATGTTTTTCAGATTGTGTAAAAATACTAATAATAACCCTATTTTACACAATATAATTTGGACATGTTCAGTGTGTCACTTCTTGATTTATGTTTGCACATTTGTTTAGTTGCATGCGGGCCATGGAATTTATTGTAGAGTCTACTGTTTAGAATAAGAATGTGGTTGACAGCTGAACGAGTCACTACAAAGCACTCTGTCTTGAGTTTCTATCAAAAATAGTCCTCTGTTGATTTTGGCAGTCAGTTTCCATTAAACATAGTCCTTCGTCGATTTTGGTAGTTAGATCCTGTCGTCATCGCGGAAATACATGAAAACAGCAATAGGACTTCACGTGGCGTGCAATCGTTTTTGGTACACTTCGGGAGTCGGTGTTTGCACGGGTGAGTCACTGACTGAGACTGTGTTAGATTGTGGTTCAATACGGAGAAAAACCTGTTTTTTATGGGCGTTTCATTTATTTATATTTTAAGCGTTCAGCACTCCACTATGAACGTGGCGCCATACTGGTCGAAATACAGGTGAGCAATTAAGAGCTTGCATTGTATAAAGGCAATGGCCAGGTTATAGACATTTATTTATGTTGACAATCTTTTATTTCTCAGTGGTATGAGGTCAGCCACCCACTGAAGTATCGGTATAACTATTGGTGTCATGGTGAGGTAAGCAGGAATATCTTTGGTGAGTATTTTGGATTACAATTTACCAAGAGAGTGGTGTACTAATTCAGTCATACCTTTATAATACCCGCAGAAAAAGACAGTTGGGACACAGGCTATCCGTGGTGTTTTTTGTATATACACGTTTTTATTGAAACTTGAACTCAAGACAAGTTGTGAAGTTAGGTGATGCTAAAAGAGGCTTGTTCAACTCTTGAATTGACTAGGCATGTTATTCACATGACACACATGAATGTTGTGAATGGCATGTTGTAAAATAGACTGTTATGATTACTCGTTTGATAGATAATGAGATCATTGTGTACTAGAGATATCATATGAAATTACCCATGCACATGTTCAAAATTGAAATTTCATTGTAATGGAATGTTCACGATCTCAAGCATATATATGCAATCAAGTATCCTTGTGATTAATCATATTGGGAGCTGATTAATTATTGATTAGTTTGTCTCTAATTATGAAAAACTGAATAAGTGCATTTTTTGAAAGTGTTTCCTTTTCTTTTCAATAGCAATTCATAACCCCTGACGAAGGGACCAAGTGTCCCGAAATGCATTGGATTTAAAAGAAAATTCGCACATTTGGAGTTTCTGAATATGCATTGATTTGCTTTGTATACATTTTTTGTGAATTTATGAATAGCTCATTGAACTAAAATTATCAAAATGAATTAATAGTCATTTATAAAACATGAATAAAAATGTTTAGGAAAAATATGAATATTGTTTAATTCGTAGATGCATGTTGGAGTCCTAGTACGAAGTGTGGGGCTAGGCCACTTTCACTGTTTACGTTAATGCACAGCTGGCATTATTGCAACATTGCACACGTATCGAGATAACATCTCAATTTCAGATTAGCTTGAGTGCACTTTCTACCCACATACATTAAAATTAACAAGTACAACATCAGGGACTAAATATGTGAATCAAGTAAGGCAGCATTCTGGAAGAGGCACAACAGTCATATGTGCATGGGTTATGTGCAGTAGATAACTAAATTGCAATAATCGGAGTAAAAGTATAAAATCCACAAGAAAACATATAAACATAGATAGCAGTAGTTTTAGAAGGCACCATTGGACATACAAGGGTAGACATATGAGCAAAAGAGGACACAAATGTTAAAAGATGAGGGTAAGTGACAGGTAGTAGGTAATAATGGAAGCTAGAAGTGAGGGTGAGTTGAAGGACACTGTGCATCACCAAGAATTGGGTACAAAGGTAAACTATTTTAGTAAATATATACATCATAGTAAGTAGCTGTTGCAAAGTCATCCTGTGCCCTGGGCACCCCCAACTTTTTGCTGACTGGAACTGGTGGTAACTCACTCTGACTGACCCTGGGCTCTGTTTAACCAGGCCCAGGGCCAGTGCCAAGCTAAAAGGAACTCCTTAGAACACAGTTAAAACACCCAACATACACTAGGGTACACTATAGTATGGTGGGGTACCCCTGTAGTTGGCATGACCTACCACCTAAGCCCCTAGTATGTAATAGGGCAGGAGATTGAAACTACCTAGAAGTCTCCAGTATCCTGGGGCATGGCAGTTTAGAGGCCAGCAGATTCTCTGCACCAGCATGTGTGCAGTGCTGAAGCCTGAGGTCAGTTTAAACCCTAAATTGTGCCCAAACTCGACTTTGGGGGTAGGGGCCCTTAAAAATTAAAAACCTACCATGTTTATGCATATTAGGGACCCCCAGGATCACCCCTAGGTATCCCAGGGGTGGGGGTCAGTTATCTATAAGGAGCGCCCTTATAAAATGAGTTTTTAGAAGCCTGGGTTAAGTGAAATTTTACATTTCACTCCCCACATTGTCTTAAAGAGGTGCTCAAATTCGACTTTGATGCTGGAAGAATTGGGTAAGGGTGATCTGCAATATTTCTGCAGATTCAGAACCCCTGAAGTCTCCCCTAGTTGCACAGGGGTGGGGGTCCGGTAGAAATTTGGGAAATACTTATAAAATATGGTTTTATAAGCCCTGGTGCTACAAAAGTGGCGCAAGTCATTTTCCCCATTGCAAACCACATGGCCCATAGGTTAACATGGTAGGAAGTGATTGATTACTAAATATTGATAGGAGAGGACTAGCCGGACCATTCAAAGACTTTCCGGAATGGTCGTAGTAAATCCAACAATATTATATTGTTGAATTTCTCCTAAAGTGTACATACAATAAGTTATGAGACTTTCTTGTTTGTAAGTCCAAATTCAGCCTTTCAGTGGTCTGCCCTGATTGGTCAGATTTAAGTGGATTAGCCAGGCTGCTGGGAGGGCAGTGATCTGTTCTATTGGAATTCCAGGCCAGGAGGTGGCGTTGTAAACTACGCTCTTCAAAGGCAAGAGGGGAGGCCTGGGTTTTAGTCCACAATGACAGTCATGACCCAGAGTCAGGACTAGGCTTAAGAAAGGAATTTGCAGATGTTACTGGGATGGTCCATGGAAATGAGATATCCCAGGGGGTGTGTTTAGCAGGCTCTTACCTCCTTGCTGGAAAATCAGCCATTATGGATTTGGAAGGATGATGCATTCTGGGACAAACTAATGACACACTCCACAGGATGTGGTCATAACTAGGAGGAGTTGCCCTGCTCTCATTGGCCAGCAGTGACCTGGTGCTTGACCCAGAGAATTTTGAATAAGTATCTGAGAGGGGCAGAGCCCTCCAGATCTGCTGCTTGAAACTGAATGAAGCAAGAAGTGCCCTGCTGAAGGTTTTGTTGTGTGCAAGGAACTCTAAGGCATGCCCTATGAAGACTGCATCCTCTGAAACTACAGCCCTGTGGATTACCTTGCTGCCAAAAGACTCAAGAGTGGAAACTCCCTGCAAGCTACAGGTTAACAGAGCTCACCTGGACAGCCCCACAAAGAATTTCAAGCCTGGAGCACAGTGGATTTGTAAGGGGTTTTGTTCAAGTGGATTGCGGAATTGAAGTTTCACACTTTCAAGGACCCTCTTGGAGATTCCAGAACCTTGGATTGCGTGTTGGATACTTTGGGACCTGCAAGCAGAACGCCAGGAAGGTGTTCTAACTGGACCCCGCTTGCTGAAGAAGGCGGCCCACTGCAGTGGTGAGAATTCTTCAGAACAATTTATAAAGGTGTGTCCCTGACAGAGAAAAGAAAAAGACTTAAAGGGGCGCTGTTGGTTTCTAAGCACTAGAAAGTGACTAATCTTTAAAAATTCATATCTCAGGTTCCCTACAGTGGATTATTTTTGTTTTGGTGTCATTTAAAAGATAGAAATATTGCCTATTTTTATAAATTGGTGTTGGATTTTTATTTTGTGTGGTGTCTTAATTATTTACTGAAATGGTGTTTTTAAATGCTTTACATGCCTGTCTTTGAAGTTAAGCCTGTCTGCTCGCAGCCACGTTACCAAGGGTTGAGCAAAGGAATAATTTTCTAAGACCTATGCTGAGTCCTATCATGTGTTAGAGGCCTTATTGCCAGTGGCAGACCTACATTTGCCCTTACCAATAACCCACTTTCCAACATTTGGTGTTCAGCGGTGTGGATGAGGACTTGTGTTTAAAAAGTACACCTTTCAGTGAATATTTTAAGATTATAAAAATCCTCTAAATTGCCTTAGAACAAAACTTTTGAGTTTGATTTTTCGAATTTGGACTAAACTGTTTTTAATCCATTGTTTTGATTTTTCCAAATTGTTCTAAGTCGATTGTGCCTAGTTTTTGTGACCCAAAACTAGGGAACCATGGAGCTGGACCTGGCTAAACTGTCCCAGTTTAAGATGGCGGATCTTAGAGAACAGTGTAGGCTTAGGGGGCTGCGTCCTGCAAAGAAGATGAGGAAGGCAGGGTTGCTTGAGTCCCTAAAGGCCTGGGCCGGGGCAGCTGGGGAGAACCCAAGGGGGTGGGAAGATGTTCCCCCCAACCTCACCCGAGAGGGGGGTGAGGATGAGACCTTTCCCATTGTAACTAGTGTTAGCCAGGTGAATCAAGGGGGTGGTGGGAGTGGGGAAGGGTCCCTTACTCAGGTACCACTACTGTCCCTTGCAGAGAGACAGCTTCAGGCCCAATTAGAGTTGATTGCCTTGGAGAAGGAGAAATTCGAATTGGCTAAGAGAAAGTGGGAGAGGGAGGAGAAAAGGAATGGTGGCAGCGAAAGTGAAGAAGATGCTGAAATGTCTAGGGGTGGTAGATTTGAACCTAAACTTCCCAAAGGCATAGTACCCAAGTACACTGAGGGGGATGACATTGACAAGTGGCTAGCAGCTTTTGAGAGGGCCCTTAAAATGAGTAGGGTTCACTCTAGGTATTGGGGCGCACTCCTGTGGGAGTTGATTCCAGTAGCTGGGAGGGATAGGCTCCTGACCCTGAAGGGAGAGGATGCAGAATCATACCAGCAGATGAAGGCATGCTTAGTCAAGAGATTTGGTCTGACTCCAGAACAGTACAGGGTGAAGTTTAGAGGCACACAGAAATTGAGTTCAAAGTCTTGGGTAGACTTTGTGGACGTTTCAGTAAAGGCACTGGAAGGCTGGATTTTTGGTAACAAAGTTGACACATATGAGGGATTGTATAATTTGTTTTTGAAAGAACACATTTTGACTCATTGTGCAGAAGAAAAGTTACGCCAGTATCTAGTGGACTCTAAGCTGACTGACCCCAGAGAGCTGGGGGAATCAGCTGATTAGTGGGTGAGAACCCGGGTTTCCATTCAGCACCAGGGGGGTGACCAGAAGAAAGGAGGACAGGTCCCTCCCCAGGGCAAAGCCCAGGGAAATGAAGGTCAAAATCCTAAGGAGTCCTCCAAAGACCCACAAAAACCTGCACAAGGAGGGGGGCCCCGAGCCAACCCAAATTCAAAGGGAGGGGGTTTCAGGGAAAGCCTGGTAGGTTCTTTGATCCCTCAAAGGTGGGTAAGTGCTTTGACTGTAACCAGCCAGGGCATAAGCAGGGAGATGCTGTCTGCGCCAAGAAGCTCCCCCCTAAGGGGCCATCCACAGGGATTGCCAGTGTCAGTGTAGGGGTGGAAGGTGGTGTACAGAACAGGCAGGTGGTGGAAGCAACCTTAGTGTCCCTGGGTGGGGTGAGTATTGCCACCCTTGCTGCCTTACCTCCAAACATGGACAAGTACAGGCAGAGGCCTAAAGTGAATGGGAGTGAGGTTGAGGCTTTCAGAGACACTGGGGCTAGTGTAACTATGGTCCTGGATAAACTGGTGCCGCCAGAGAGGTTGTTACCTGGTGAGTTTCACCGGGTGACATATGCAGACAGCACTAACAAACTCCATCCCATGGCTGTGGTGGATTTGGAATGGGGAGGTGTGACAGGCCCTATGAAGGTAGCTGTGTCAAAGGTGCTTCCAGTCCAGTGTTTACTGGGCAATGATCTTGAAGCCTCTGCGTGGTCAGAGGTGGCGAGAGGACTCCATATGAAAATATTGGAGCTCCCTGAGTGGGTATGTGCTGTGACTAGGTCACAGACTAGCCAGAAGGGAGGGGCTGGACACTTGGACCCTGGAACAAAGGGCCAAGCATCCAAGGACAAGGGCACTGGGTCTGGTGAGTCAGCCCAGGGAACTCCAGAGGTGCAGGAAGAATCTAACCCTGATGGGGAGGATCTGGCCTCAGAGGGAGGGACTCCATCCCTGCCAGAGCTGTCAGATTTGGCAGAACTGACAGGAGCAGGTGGACCCTCCAGAGAGGAGTTCAGTCAGGGACAGCGTGACTGTCCCACCCTTGAGAGCTTGAGGCGGATTGCTTCTAAGCAAGAGGAGGGGGATGACAGTGGGTTTCAAAAACTCTACTGGGAAGATGGACTGCTTTATACTGAGGCCAGAAACCTGAAGGAGGGGGCCACCAGGAGATTGGTGGTGCCCCAGAAGTACAGAGAGTTCATCCTGACTTTGAGTCACGATATCCCCTTGGCAGGACATTTGGGACAGACAAAGACATGGAACCGGTTGGTGAACCATTTCTACTGGCCCAATATGTCTGAAAAGGTAAAGGAGTTTTGCAGCTCCTGTGTCACCTGTCAGGCCAGTGGCAAGGCAGGGGGCAAGACAAAGGCTCCCTTAATACCACTGCCAGTGGTTGGGGTTCCTTTTGAAAGGGTGGGGATGGACATTGTTGGTCCCCTGGACCCACCCACTGCATCAGGGAATAGGTATATCTTAGTGGTAGTTGACCATGCTACTAGATACCCTGAAGCCATACCTCTTAGAACCATTGATGCACCTGCAGTGGCTAGAGCACTGCTTGGCGTGTTCACCAGAGTGGGTTTTCCAAAACAGGTGGTGTCAGACAGGGGCACGAACTTCCTGTCCCGCTATCTGACTGCTATGTGGGATGAGTGTGGTGTCAACTACAAGTTCACCACCCCCTATCACCCACAAGGAAATGGTCTTGTTGAGAGATTCAACAAAACCCTGAAGGGCATGATAAATGGGTTGTCAGAGAAACTCAGGAGGAGATGGGATGTTCTCCTCCCATGCTTACTGTTTGCTACAGGGAAGTGCCACAGAAAGGGGTTGGTTTCAGTTCTTTTGAGCTGGTGTTTGGACACCCTGTGAGGGGGCCATTGAGCCTGCTTAGAGAGCCTTTAGAGAAGCCTCTTAAAGAAGCTAAGGACAATGTGCTTGATTATGTGCTAGGCCTGAGATCTAGAATGGCGGAGTACATGTACAAGGCAAACAGGAAACTGGAGGCCAGCCAGGAGCTCATGAAGCACTGGTATGATCAAAAGGCTACTATGCCTGAGTATACTCCAGGACAGTTGGTGTGGGTGTTGGAGCCTGTGGTTCCCAGGCCTCTCCATGACAAGTGGAGTGGGCCCTATCCAATCTTAGAAAAGAAGGGTGAGGTTACCTATTTGGTTGACCTTGGCACCCCCAGGAACCCTCACAGGGTCCTGCATGTGAATAGATTGAAACCACACCATGACAGGGCAGACATGACCATGTTACTGGCCACTGATGAGGGTGTGGAGGAGGAAACTGAGCCTGTGCCCGACCTCCTCTCCACTAATGTGCAAGATGGGTCAGTGGAGGGAGTTGTGCTCTCTCCCAAGTTGACAGACCAGCAGCACAGAGACTGTAAGCAGATGCTGGAGCAGTTTGCTGGCCTGTTCTCTCTGACCCCAGGCATCACAGAGTGGTGTGTGCACCACATTGACACTGGTGACAGCCGACCTGTCAAAAATAAAATGTACAGGTCGTCTGACCATGTCAGAGCCAGCATTAAAGCTGAGGTTGCTAAGATGCTGGAGCTGGGGGTAATTGAACCGTCTGAGAGTCCATGGGCCAGTCCAGTGGTACTGGTACCTAAACCTAATCCTCAGGGGGGACCCAAGGAGTTAAGGTTCTGTGTGGACTACAGAGGTTTGAATGCAGTCACAAAGACGGACGCGCACCCCATACCTAGAGCTGATGAGCTCATTGATAGGTTAGGGGCTGCTAAGTACCTGAGTACTTTTGATTTAACTTCAGGTTACTGGCAGATTGCCCTCACTGATGGAGCAAAGGAGAGGTCTGCATTCTCCACACCAGAGGGACATTATCAGTTCAAGGTAATGCCCTTTGGATTAAAGAATGCACCTGCCACCTTCCAAAGGTTGGTGAACAGGGTCTTGTCTGGGTTGGAACAGTTCAGTGCAGCTTACCTGGATGATATAGCTGTATACAGTTCTACCTGGGGGGATCACTTAAACCACCTAAGGGAAGTGCTTCAGGCCATGCAGCAGGCAGGCCTGACTATTAAGGCAAGCAAGTGCCAAATAGGGCAGAGTTCTGTGGTGTACCTGGGCCACCTGGTAGGTGGGGGTCATGTACAGCCTCTCCAAGCTAAAATCCAAACTATTTTGGATTGGACAGCTCCTGTTACCCAGACTCAGGTCAGGGCATTCCTTGGACTGACAGGGTACTATAGAAGGTTTGTTTAAAATTATGGGACCATTGTGGGGCCCCTAACAGAACTGACTTCTAAAAAGAGGCCCAAAAAAGTGATTTGGACCCCAGAGTGTCAGAAGGCTTTTGACACTCTGAAAGCTGCTATGTGTTCAGCACCAGTGTTACTGGCCCCTGACTACACAAAGGAATGTGTAGTTCAGACTGATGCTTCAGAGCAAGGGATTGGTGCAGTTTTGTCACAGCTGAATGAAGGGAGCCTTGACCAGCCAGTTGCCTTTATTAGCAGGAGGCTTCTTCCCAGAGAGCAGAGGTGGAGTGCCATTGAGAGAGAGGCTTTTGCTGTGGTGTGGTCACTGAAAAAGTTGAGACCATATTTGTTTGGGACTCACTTTCGTGTTCAAACTGACCACAGGCCTCTCAGGTGGCTCATGCAGATGAGAGGGGAGAATCCCAAGCTGTTAAGGTGGTCTATTTCCCTACAGGGAATGGACTTTACAGTGGAACACAGACCTGGGGTTGCCCATGCCAATGCAGATGGACTTTCCAGGTTTTTCCACTTAGCCGATGAGGACTACCAGGGTGTAGGTTAGTAACCCATCACCTTTCGTTTGGGGGGGGGGGCTATGTTGCAAAGTCATCCTGTGCCCTGGGCACCCCCAACTTTTTGCTGACTGGAACTGGTGGTAACTGACTCTGACTGACCCTGGGCTCTGTTTAACCAGGCCCAGGGCCAGTGCCAAGCTAAAAGGAACTCATTAGAACACAGTTAAAACACCCAACATACACTAGGGTACACTATAGTATGGTGGGGTACCCCTGTAGTTGGCATGACCTACCACCTAAGCCCCTAGTATGTAATAGGGTAGGGATTGAAACTACCTAGAAGTCTCCAGTATCCTGGGGCATGGCAGTTTAGAGGCCAGCAGATTCTCTGCACCAGCATGTGTGCAGTGCTGAAGCCTGAGGTCAGTTTAAACCCTAAATTGTGCCCAAACTCGACTTTGGGGGTAGGGGCCCTTAAAAATTAAAAACCTACCATGTTTATGCATATTAGGGACCCCCAGGATCACCCCTAGGTATCCCACGGGTGGGGGGTCAGTTATCTATAAGGAGCGCCCTTATAAAATGAGTTTTTAGAAGCCTGGGTTAGGTGAAATTTTACATTTCACTCCCCACATTGTCTTAAAGAGGTGCTCAAATTCGACTTTGATGCTGGAAGAATTGGGTAAGGGTGATCTGCAATATTTCTGCAGATTCAGAACCCCTGAAGTCTCCCCTAGTTGCACAGGGGGTGGGGGTCCGGTAGAAATTTGTGAAATACTTATAAAATATGGTTTTATAAGCCCTGGTGCTACAAAAGTGGCACAAGTCATTTTCCCCATTGCAAACCACATGGCCCATAGGTTAACATGGTAGGAAGTGATTGATTACTAAATATTGATAGGAGAGGACTAGCCGGACCATTCAAAGACTTCCCGGAATGGTCGTAGTAAATCCAACAATATTATATTGTTGAATTTCTCCTAAAGTGTACATACAATAAGTTATGAGACTTTCTTGTTTGTAAGTCCAAATTCAGCCTTTCAGTTGTCTGCCCTGATTGGTCAGATTTAAGTGGATTAGCCAGGCTGCTGGGAGGGCAGTGATCTGTTCTATTGGAATTCCAGGCCAGGAGGTGGCGTCGTAAACTACGCTCTTCAAAGGCAAGAGGGGAGGCCTGGGTTTTAGTCCACAATGACAGTCATGACCCAGAGTCAGGACTAGGCTTAAGAAAGGAATTTGCAGATGTTACTGGGATGGTCCATGGAAATGAGATATCCCAGGGGGTGTGTTTAGCCAGCTCTTACCTCCTTGCTGGAAAATCAGCCATTATGGATTTGGAAGGATGATGCATTCTGGGACAAACTAATGACACACTCCACAGGATGTGGTAATAAATAGGAGGAGTTGCCCTCCTCTCATTGGCCAGCAGTGACCTGGTGCTTGACCCAGAGAATTTTGAATAAGTATCTGAGAGGGGCAGAGCCCTCCAGATCTGCTGCTTGAAACTGAATGAAGCAAGAAGTGCCCTGCTGAAGGTTTTGCTGTGTGCAAGGAACTCTAAGGCATGCCCTATGAAGACTGCACCCTCTGAAACTACAGCCCTGTGGATTACCTTGCTGCCAAAAGACTCAAGAGTGGAAACTCCCTGCAAGCTACAGGTTAACAGAGCTCACCTGGACAGCCCCACAAAGAATTTCAAGCCTGGAGCACAGTGGATTTGTAAGGGGTTTTGTTCAAGTGGATTGCGGAATTGAAGTTTCACACTTTCAAGGACCCTCTTGGAGATTCCAGAACCTTGGATTGCGTGTTGGATACTTTGGGACCTGCAAGCAGAACGCCAGGAAGGTGTTCTAACTGGACCCCGCTTGCTGAAGAAGGCGGCCCACTGCAGTGGTGAGAATTCTTCAGAACAATTTATAAAGGTGTGTCCCTGACAGAGAAAAGAAAAAGACTTAAAGGGGCGCTGTTGGTTTCTAAGCACTAGAAAGTGACTAATCTTTAAAAATTCATATCTCAGGTTCCCTACAGTGGATTATTTTTGTTTTGGTGTCATTTAAAAGATAAAAATATTACCTATTTTTATAACTTGGTGTTGGATTTTTATTTTGTGTGGTGTCTTAATTATTTACTGAAATGGTGTTTTTAAATGCTTTACATGCCTGTCTTTGAAGTTAAGCCTGTCTGCTCGCAGCCACGTTACCAAGGGTTGAGCAAAGGAATAATTTTCTAAGACCTATGCTGAGTCCTATCATGTGTTAGTGGCCTTATTGCCAGTGGCAGACCTACATTTGCCCTTACCAATAACCCACTTTCCAACAGTAGCAAAGAGCACATGTGGTTCCGCTTGGTGTGATGTCGATGTGTGAAGGTTCTTGCGAAGGGATTTGAAGCTTTGCAGAGTGGGGTCATTTAACTGTGGAAATGGAGGACGCACTGCCATAGAAGGATTGTGGGAAATGACAATGTATATGTACATAAGCGGCGTTCATTTGTGTTCACCCTCGCCACTGTTGAAGGTAAAGCGAAAGTCACGAAACAGTGGCCCCGCCATCTTGTTCCCTTTTAGGCCCCATCACGAACATAGATAGTAGCCATCTTTGTGTCATGACCTCTCTGCCCATTGCCAATAGCCGTCATCTCTCTCTCTCTCTCTCACTCTCTCTCTCTCTCTCTCTCTCACTCTCTCTCTCTCCAGCCTCGCAAGCACCCCGCGCCCCGACAGCCCCCGGTCTCTCCTGTTCGGGCCATAAACGCACCGCTAAACACGACCTTGTCTCCATGCTGAACCCCTGCCCCCTCACTCTTTCATCCTACTCATAGAACGGGCCCTTTTTGGTAACCTCTTCCTCCCTGCCCGATTGCCCGGCCTGATCCCAGGCCATCACCTAGCCCAACAGATGCAGTTTATTGCTTCCTACAGTAGGACCTCGCCTCACATCAGAGGAGCGGTGATTAATCAAGGCCTTCACACCCCTAGATCTGACCGACACCCCTGCATTCCTCCCAGGAACACCCTTCCTCTCTTCTGATGACCCCCCCCGGCTACACCTGGCCTCTCGACCCAGCCCCATATCATAAAACTAGGTCTCGTGGATGTAACCCTCCGGCCCCGCATAGCGAAACATGATCTTATCGCCTGCCCAACCTTAGATCTGACCACCCCCTCCTGCCCTCGTGTCCTGTTGGAATGTCCGGCTGCAGATTACAATCACATGTTACATTTGGGAGGGGAAAACAACATCAGAGCGGTCGGTATGGGAATGGGCCTGGAGCTGGGGTCCCAAACATGCCCTTTTGTACTTCAAAGTGTCTTTATTGCAATAAGGAATGTTTGTACATCATAAACCTGTGTATAAAAGACGGAGCCGTAGAGAAACTAAAGAGAGCACCTCGAGAAGATACCCTGTTGTCTGATTTGACGTGTTCTGTTCCGTCGGAAATAAACTCCTGTTTCCTGCCTTCCAGTCTCCAGCGCCTGCCTCTTTATTTGGGTAATCGTGAGTTGGGTGAGAAGCGGCTAACGCCGGGCAAACCTAGAAAAAGGGGTAGACGACCTGACTTGCCTGAACCCTTTTTCATCAATTGGCGTCCCAAACGTGGGGCCCATCAGCGACACGTGGATCCAGTGGGAGAGGTCCCGACGACGGAGTGAATGACTGCAACGATCGGGAAGAGCTCCTGCTCGATAGACCCTTGTCTGGCAGCCGATCATCCGAACTTCACTGGTTCCGAGCAGACCTCTCTCGAGTGATCTACGGTCCTGACTGGGAACCATCAGGAGTGCCACAGCAATTATGGAGAATAGAGGACGATCGGGCGCTGGAAACGGAAGACGAGAAACTGTCCATACGGTCCGGGTAAGGTCGTGTAAACACGACAAATTGCGAATCGATTGTTTGATCGTCATTGGAAAATACTAGTATTACGCATTTGATTGTTTTGTCCTGAGAGATTCTCTGTCTACAAACGGGGAAGGATAGGAGTATTCTCCCTTTGCAGATAGTGAAGGGTGGGTAGCGCAGGCTTTTGCCCCCGTTGTAACCCGTCGCGCCTACTTCCCTCTCCATTTGATTGATTGTTATCCAAGCATTTATTGTTTTGGAATTGGTTCTCTTTGGATCATTCTCTATTTGCAAACAAGCACAGAGTCCCCATACTCTGTTTAGTCTTTGCAGATAGTGAAGGATAGGTAACGCAGGCCTTTGCCCCCGTTGTAATCCGTCGTGCCTATTTTTATCCCCCACTGATTGATTGTTTGACCGAACATTGATCGTTCGGAATTGGTTCTCGGAAAGGATCTTCTCTGCCTACAAACAGAGAGGAACAGGAAGATCTCTCTCTTTGCAGATAGTGAAGGGTAGGTAGCGCAGGCTTTTGCCCCCGTTGTAACCCGTCGCGCCTATTGTATTCCTCATTTGATTGATTGATTGTTTGTCCGAACTTGACTGTTTGGAATTGGTTCTCTCTTTGGGTATTCCCTATTTGCGAATACTGTAGAATAGAAATATTCTACCTAATCTCCGCAAAGTAATGAAGGATAGGTAGTGCTGACTTTTGTCCCCGTTGTAACCCGTCATGCCTATCTTCCCCCCATTGCTCAGTAGTTGGTTCAGCCCGGACCATTTATTAGAGGTAGACCATCTGGCTCCACCGGAGGACACCCCTAATAAAAAAGGACATATATAAAGAAAATGCGGATTAGCCGCTGTATCGTGCTAGCAAATAAAAGAACATAAGAATAGTTAGGAAAAACAAAAGGAATCGAGTAAAATCAGTAGGCCACTGATGAGATCTCTTTTCAACCTCACTGAAATGGAAGCATTAGGAACAACCCCTCAGGAAATATGAAACTAGTGAGGAAAGCCGAACTCAACGCCATGATGACTGCGAGACAGCTCGGCTCCACCGACCACCCCGCCCAATTAACGACAAACCCTAGGCAAATATTAGAAATATACAACACAATAGCAAAGTAACAGGTTAAAACGTTTTTATTTGAACAAAAAATATATTAAACAACTATTTACACGGCAAACGGCTGCAACAACAAACCCACAATGCATTTCGCCGTCTGCTTGACGCCGTTCCTGTCCCTCCTTCCCCAAAGTAGCAATGCTGGGCTACCTTGGGCTACTTTCTAGTAGGTTTTTGGGCATCAGAAAGTCTACAAAAGCCGGCGGCGGCCTGGGGGTGGAGAACCATTACGCGAATAGTCCGGAGGCGACACCACGCGCCAAGGCCTGTCCCCGGGATGAACCAAGGGACCCGTTCCTGGGGCCGTGGCAAAGAGCGGCCGGCCGCCGAAGGCATGGGCCCGACCCAGAATGTACTGGTCCTCCCATTCCCTTCTTCTCCCGGCGCCTTGCAGGCCACGGGGGGGGGGGATGTCTTGCATATGCCTCCGACCCCCCCCCCCTCTTCTTCATCGCCTGGTCCGGCCATAACAAATGTCAGCGAGACGCCGTGGGGTGCACTGGGAGGGAGAGGCGGCGCGGACGAGCCTCTCCCACCTCCCCAGGTGGAGGCCCCTCAGCTGCACCCCCAACGCTCCAGGCACCCGGCAAAGGGCTCGTCCACTCTTGCGGTGCAGGGACGCTCCAGGCACCCGGCAAAGGGTTTGTCCACTCTTGCGGTATAGAGACGCTCCACTCACCCAGCAGGGTCTCGTCCACTGTAGCAGTGCTACGACGCCTCGCCCAACAGGCTGGAGTCCGTCTGCTCATTTGACCCAGTGACTGTCGGTAGCTGCAGAACTCCTAAGAATGGCGGTCGACTCTGCAGGAATGAACCTGGCGTGCAAGGATGGCCTGGTCGCTGGCCGGCTAGAAAAAAAAAACGAGTCCTCCGTTCAGAAACGTTCTCCTCAGCTTTGAAGATTCTACGAGAGCTGCGGAGGGCCCTCGACCTCCGCGGGCCCCCGACCGCCTCCGATGGGAAACGACTGCCATGATTGCCCACAGAACGACCAAGACGTAGCCACGAGACGTTGACGCCCTCATGCTGGCGCCAGCCTCAGTTTTGAACGACCAACGATACTGCAGATTACCGATTTGATCAGTTCCGGTGGAACATCAGTATGACCCGGTAGGAAAGATTGTTGCCCCCTCCCTTTTCTTTGATTGATGGTTCATGTCACCGGTCCCTTCTGTTGCCCCTTAACGAAACTTCTGGACTGCCGAAAGAGGTTTTGGTCCGACCACGAGTTGGTGGAGACATTTTGACTATACTTGGACCCGCCTGGCCCCACCCAAAATGGCAGCGGTACAAACGAAACTCGTAATTCCCCGTTGTGTTCCGGATGCTCAGACTTGATATCACGAGATATGTATGCAGTTTTGAAGCACATGGCGGGAGGGGATGAGTATTGCGTGAACATTCGAACAATGAATTTGATATTAAGTTCTGACGCATCATTAATTACAGTATTATTGAAGGTTCGAATCTTTTTGGCACTGATGGTACTTACCCACAATGAATTTTCTATATGATTTTATTGCACTTATCGTACCTTGATGAAATAAAACCACCACCGACTCAGTTATGTTTTCCGCAGATAAATATGCCCTCATGTACAGTTCCAGTCTGCTCCGTGGCTGGCCCACGTGGTTGTAGGCCTGCATTTGTACGTCAACATTTTTTAAATAAAGATTTTGTGACAAACAAATATAGTCGTAGCTTGTGGATTGGTAAGTTCGAATACATAGCCCTTGTTTCCGATCTACGTAAAATACAGGCGAAATAAAGCAAGTCGATTACTGAAAGGTTAAAAAGCAAAGTACCCAGAAATATTGAAAATGTGAATGATCCAAGTTTGTTGTGTGTGTTTTTTTTTACCTTTGTGCAACATAAAGCAATCGATAAAGGTCCCGGTGTTCTGTTTTACTTTGTATGCCACATATCTCAGGGAAATTGTTTCAGATGCCCCTAAACCAGATCCGGTACCACTATAGACCACCCCGACTCCTCGAAGAAGAACACGAGTTCACCCCACTTTACCCTGATTGCCCTTTTGTTTCGACCCCCCCCCACACAAGATCCGCAATACCACACGTGGGCGATCTATGCAATGTGCAGTCCATAAATGATTATGCCTCCCGCACCACCAGTCCCTCTGGGCTTAAACCGGCGAGATGGAAGGGACTGCACCCCGCGGAGATAGGTCGAATACGTGGTAAGTAAAAGCCTTTTGGGTTTATGCGCGCAAATGTGTCTTAAAACGCTGCCCCCACCCCTTCTTTTTCCCCTTCTTTCTACAGGTCACATCGGAACATCGACTAACGTATGGAAAAGACCTAAGCAACGCTCCATGGTTCCGCGGGGACAAATGATACATTATCCATGGGGACTGCCCCTGAGGACATGACGATTTTGGGTGATATGAATGCACGCGTGTATGACCGGATGTGTGTAACTCGACTGGATATACGTTGCGCGCGTTGGCTTGATAAGAGAGATGTTTTTGTACGACTTGAGTGATGATCGAACGACCGATGGAATGGGGAAAAAGGGGGGTATGAACATGGTGCCTATACACGACGAGCAAACATAGATATAACACTCCCTTACTTAGAAACGACCGTCTCTCTCTCTCTCTCTCTGAACCCAACGACTGGAGGGGTGGTCTGAAGCAGAAACTTGGCGGGTTATTGCAGTATGACAAAAATATGACTCCAACCGGCCCCCGAATAATGCAACCAAGAATGTTATGTTATGTTATATTAATTTCTTATGCGCACAGATACTCCAGCCAAGGAGCGTCCCGGCGCAGAGACAAGGTAGTACATAACACAACGAGAGAATAATATTACATAAAGAAACAATTTAAAACAGGAATGTTTTTATAGCCCTCCGAAAGGTCAAAAGATCCTCCAATAAGCGAATTTCCACAGGGAGGGAGTTCCACGCTACTGCAGCTTTTACACTGAAAGAGCGGCCACCCATACGACTAAGCCTGAATCTGGGGACCACAGCAAGGGCCAGACCCTGGGAGCGGAGGGTGCGGGTGGGAACATAGAAGGAAAGACAGCTGGATAAAATTTCCGGGCCTGTACCTCTCAAGATCTTGAAAGCAAGACACAGCACCTTAAAGAGGATACGCTTCCTTACCGGAAGCCAATGTAGGGAGCGCAAAACATTTGTCACCGAACAGAATCTGGGCAGGCCGACAATCGCCCTCGCCGCAGCATTCTGAACCCGCTGCAGACGAGTTAGCTCGGCCTGGTTGGCCCCGGCCAGAAGAGAGCTAGCATAATCCAGGCGAGAGATGATGGTTGCCTGGATCATCAGCTGCCTGGTCGGGGCATCGAAGAACTTGAGAACAGGTCTCAAACCTCTTAACAGACCGAAGCAGCAGGCAGCATTTTTTTTGGTGTGCCCTACAAAAGTGAGGCCCGCATCCAGCCAGACCCCCACATTTTTCACCTCCAACACCGGGGTTGGAGTGGGTCCCAGCTCTGTAGGCCACCATTGATCGCCCCACAGCTCCACTCCCTTGCCGACAACCATCACCTCTGTTTTTGTGGCATTTAGCTGGAGACAGTTACCTGTCAACCAGCTAGCCACCGCCTTCAGTCCAGACTGAAACCTAGAATGACGTGCACCTACGAGTAGATTCTTACGCCATGAAACTCGAAGTTGCCCATTGTTCCCCCAACTAACACCCTCCGTTGCCTCAGCCTGGATACCCATTCGCTAAAAACGATTCAAAGATCCCACCGTAAGTACTAGCCCGACCAGGATAGTTCCCGAACAATTGACGAAAGTATAAGTATTTGCAACAGAGACCAACAGCAAAAGACAGCCAGGCGAATTAAATAGGAAACTAAGGATGCGCAGCATGCAGGAGGAAATATCTTTGGCCAAGTACTGTTCTATGTTTTGTCTTGAGTTCTGTATGTAAATACATGTACCCCCCCCGCCTGAATTCATGTGTACGTAGTATATGGATTTACGTTGTCCCTCAGTCTGTGTTTCTATATAATATGACCCCTACTGTTTTGTGTTGTGTGCGCACCAAAATGGCCTATTATTGTACACGTTTCTCTCTCTCTTCCTTTCCCTTCATGTTGTACGTGTACCGAATAGTTAATTTAAAATGCGAACAACCCCTGCTCCCTCTTCCTTTGAGTGGTAATGTTGTGCCCCGCCGGCACGAGCCTAATTGGTTTTATCGAACACAAAGGTGATCGACAAATTGCCAGAAACTAAAACAATTGTAATTTTGCCATGTTACTACCTCTCCTTTCTGTAAAAATGATAGAACTCGAATTGGCTATAAAGGAAAGGACAGGTAAGACGACTGATGTCCCCCTAATCTGGCCCTTTTTATAGGAGGACTATACGTCAGTGGCCTTCTGCTCTCAGCTCGTTAGAAACACAATCTCCTATGCCCAGATTGCCCCACCCCTCCGCACCCAAGTACGGATGTCCAAAACGTCCCCGTTCCTCCCGCTTGACCCCAGCTCCGTAAACTCGAGGTATAACTGATGACCCTGCTTAACTGTTGCTCCCCGAGAAAAGAGTGCTTAGCCTCTACCTCTCTCATGATGATAGAAGACTGCCAGGGCTAGGGTCAGAAAGCCACATGCGACATGAATGAACGCCAAATAGACTTAGTACAAACTCAGTAGACATGCCTGTATACATGCTCCACAGTGATAACTCCTGACCGTGACCGATGAAACGTACCCCCAGCTACCTAGATCTGGGACGGAATTGAAATGTATAAATGCCTTCTCTTGTCAGTTCACTAAAACCTGTTTTGTACCCATTCAAGGATACACAGTCACCGGAGGAGAGAGGCTGGACGTGACGCACAGCCTGGCCACAGATCGTGAGGCGCGTGTGACCTCGACTTAAGATGGAGCCGCAGAGCAACGGGACGCGGGACGATGCACCACTCTCAAACGCAGAAAACGAAGGAATGGAGGGCTGCCTTGAAGCCCTCTACTTGTTGACCCACGCGTGCCAGAAGTCCCCGCCCTTTGAGCCCGATTGATGGACCTGCCTGCGCATCACCCTTTTTGCTCCCTTGGTCCGTCTCAAAGATCCGGTCCCACTCCGCCCTCTCCTCCCTCGATTATCCGACAAAGCCCCTTCTATCCTTTCCACGTGGATTTTGACTCCGAGAAAGAAATGCAGGTGCCCAGCATAAGGCACCCTTAAGAGAGATTAGCTAGGAAACAGGACTGTGGCCTAACGGCAAAGGACAGATCACACCCTGTGACGTGTAAAGAAGGACCCGAGCTGGACCTATAGCTCCACCGCCGGTGCTCAACAGCGCCAACGGGAGAAAACGAACTACCAGAGCCTACCAGTGATGACTCGCTACTAAAAAGACACTGTGGCGAAGACCCCCCCCCCCTTTTTTTCGGAACTTTCTACACCCCTTGACTAATTGCTTGTATTGGACTAAATTCCTCCCTCAACCACTTTTGCCTGTAAAATGTTTCATCGGTCACTTTTTAAGTACGACAAATGTGAATTTATATGTATTCCACCTCGTATGTCGCATCAACTGCACACGGTTATATGCAAGTCTACCAGTATTGACAAACGCTATTTCATTGACTACACACGACTATATGTACACCCCGTCAGTTATGATAAACACGGAAATTACCTATCTTATGTAAAAAGCGGCGACTGTGGAAAATGACAATGTATATGTACATAAGCGGCGTTCATTTGTGTTCACCCTCGCCACTGTTGAAGGTAAAGCGAAAGTCACGAAACAGTGGCCCCGCCATCTTGTTCCCTTTTAGGCCCCATCACGAACATAGATAGTAGCCATCTTTGTGTCATGACCTCTCTGCCCATTGCCAATAGCCGTCATATCTCTCTCTCTCTCTCTCTCTCTCACTCTCTCTCTCTCCAGCCTCGCAAGCACCCCGCGCCCCGACAGCCCCCGGTCTCTCCTGTTCGGGCCATAAACGCACCGCTAAACACGACCTTGTCTCCATGCTGAACCCTTGCCCCTTCGCTCTTTCATCCTACTCATAGAACGGGCCCTTTTTGGTAACCTCTTCCTCCCTGCCCGATTGCCCGGCCTGATCCCAGGATATCACCTAGCCCAACAGATGCAGTTTATTGCTTCCTACAGTAGGACCTCGCCTCACATCAGAGGAGCGGTGATTAATCAAGGCCTTCACACCCCTAGATCTGACCGACACCCCTGCATTCCTCCCAGGAACACCCTTCCTCTCTTCTGATGACCCCCCCCGGCTACACCTGGCCTCTCGACCCAGCCCCATATCATAAAACTAGGTCTCGTGGATGTACCCCTCCGGCCCCGCATAGCGAAACATGATCTTATCGCCTGCCCAACCTTAGATCTGACCACCCCCTCCTGCCCTCGTGTCCTGTTGGAATGTCCGGCTGCAGATTACAATCACATGTTACATTTGGGAGGGGAAAACAACATCAGAGCGGTCGGTATGGGAATGGGCCTGGAGCTGGGGTCCCAAACATGCCCTTTTGTACTTCAAAGTGTCTTTATTGCATTAAGGAATGTTTGTACATCATAAACCTGTGTATAAAAGACGGAGCCGTAGAGAAACTAAAGAGAGCACCTCGATAAGATACCCTGTTGTCTGAATTGACGTGTTCTGTTCCGTCGGAAATAAACTCCTGTTTCCTGCCTTCCAGTCTCCAGCGCCTGCCTCTTTATTTGGGTAATCGTGAGTTGGGTGAGAAGCGGCTAACGCCGGGCAAACCTAGAAAAAGGGGTAGACGACCTGACTTGCCTGAACCCTTTTTCATCAGGATCTGTGTAGTGTGAATACTTCTCTTAAGTGAGGAGTGAAGGGTGATCTTCAGTCTTTGTAGTGGGGGGAATGAGAGCCTCCACGTGAGAGATTGAGTTGTTGACTTGGGTGTGAGCCCTGGACAAGCCGCAACCACAACCTTGTCAGCGTGAGGAACAAGCCAACCCTAAATTAACCTGTGCTGAACCCTCTAGTAGCTTGGCACAGAGCAGTCAAACTTAACTTAGAGGCAATGTGTAAAGTATTTGTAAAACACTTCAAATTGTTATAAAGTGACAAAACACCACACAAAATGGACCCCAGTAAAAATTAAGCATTAAAACAAGACCAAAATGACAAACATCCAATCAGTAGAACCGGAGTTATGAATTTGTAAAGATTTTAGTGAAAATAGCACCAAAAAGCACAAAGCATCAACTTAGAATATCTAGTTGTGCTTGACCGGGCCAAAGTCACATTTTCAGGCCGACCACGATATAGCGCAGGTCGAATACAATCAATAGGTTGGGCCCGCTGAAATGTACCTTCTTAAATGTATGCCAAGAACCCTGTTGGAAGGTGGGGGGGGGCCACGAGGAGCTTTGTGGGAGGATGTTGGTGTAGCTCGAAGATTCTGAAGTAGTAATGGACAGAGTCTTTGGAGCTTCGCATTGGTGTTTCCTGCAAGTGGTTGATGCTGTAGTGCAAAGAGGTGACAGCCGGAGTTTTGCGCTGAATCGCGGTGCAAGCGGCAATGTCATGGTGAGAACTGCCCCTTTCGTGAAGAGCCCAAAAACTTAAATATACAGCTCTCTGTGCAACACCAGGGGTCCAGGACCTGAGGGGCATATCTTGGGGGTCAGGAATTCACTGCAGCTGGGTCCTGGGGCTGGTGCAGGATGACGGGGAGCCATATATGTCCCCAAGGCTCAGATCAGAAGGCCAGCTAAGTAGCCCTTGGAGCCACTCTGGTGTCCTGGGTTCAAGGGTGAATTTGCAGGTCCAGTTTTCTTCTCACCTGTCAAGAGGGCAGCAGGTCAGCACCACAGGGCAGCAGTTCCTTCATAGCAGCAGTCCAGGAGAGTGTCAGTCCTTTCAGCAGCACAGCGGGTCCTTATTCCTGGCAGATAATCCACAGATACAGAAGTGAACTGAAGAGTTGGTGTCAGTATTTATACTCAGTTGTTCCTTTGAACTGGGGAGAAGCTGCTAAAGGCATGCCTTTGAAGTGCACAGGTGCCCTGCCTTCCCTGCCCTGGCTCAAGACTAACTATAGAGGGTATGTAGCCCTTTGTGTGGAGACAGAACACAGCCTATTCAAGTATAAGTGGGGCAAGGCCCAGCTCTTCCCTCTCATCCTGCCAGTAACAGCCCATTCAATCACATCTACGCTCCCCATTGTGTGAGGGAATACACAAGCCCAACTGTCAACTACACTCAGTCATGTGACCCGGGGATAGGCTGCAGTTACAAAATGGCTTAGGCAACAAAACTCCAACTGAAAAAGTGGCATTTTCAAAATTGTAATTTAATATCTGACTTCACCATAAGTTAGTCAAGTAAAGTCAAATGTAGCTTTATTCGATAACAAGTATCTTAAAAGCAGTAACTTACATACAATCAGGATAAAAAATACAAGTTATCAGATGAGCCATGATCCGAGATCTAAAAATAGAAGGTATATAGTCCTTAAAAACAGTAAATTCGAATTTACAAACAAAACTACTAACAGACTATTTCAAATAGAAACTTGGCGCAGCCATAAGATGAATCAATTCCAGCTTATTTAGTTAGGAGAATATAAAGCGACAGTGCAATAAAAAAAGCGCAAAGCAGTTAAAAATATAAAAACACAGTAATTCATTTAAAGTGCAACTCATAAAACTTTCAGCCTTACTATCCATGCACGGCCAAGGTATTTGGCCACGCCACAGGCCAGGAGGGTCCGTGCATCCGTTTTCAGAATGCACAAGGCAACACTATGTTCATGGGTACCCAGTAAACTACAGATAGGTTTTAACCATCTCATTCTTGCCTTCTTATAGGCAGGGCAGGCAAACATGAAATGAGCCACGCTTTCAGTCGGAGTGTGGTAGCAAGCCTCAGCCAGGCCTACTAGTGCAAGGGATTCGCCTTTCTCTGCTTAGAGTCCTTAGACCAATAGTAAGAAGTTGGCACAGAAACTGGAATAGAAAAGACAGAGTTTATTAAACCTCATGAGGTGGAACTTTATTCACACAACACCCTTCGGTATAGTATGAAGTAGCACACTGACTAGAAGGAGCTTGGTCCTTTTTATACCCAAACAGGGGCTTAAATGAAGGCGGTACAAGGCACAGAGTGTTGGTTTCAAATACATATAAGGTCATACAGAGAGTGTGCTAGCAAAAAGTGGGAAGGGCTGACAATCAGATAATTCTGGTGGACACATCTTGACAGTTACAAGTTGGAGACAGCTGTATGCTTAACTGAGCATGTGCAAAGCAGAGGAGACTAAACATATCTTGTCTCTAGGCAGATTTCAAGAGCAGTTGACAGGAAGGTAGGACAGAGCACATGGCATACAAAATGGCCGACAGAAATACAAAATGGATTCCGTAAACGGACAAGATAATCTCTAAATATAAGATGTCTTCTGCTAATGCTTAACCTAATCATTGCTAAATTACCACAGGAGCCATACAGCAGGGGCAGTCCGCTGTTGACTGATGCGGGGCACTCCACTTTGCAGTTAATTCTCGTATCGGGAGTGTGCCTACCCTGAACTGGATATAAAGTGCCCTGTCTCGTGGCGTCTGGATAAAATCTAAGTAAGGTTCTAAAAGTATGTGCTGCTTATGTGAATAAAATTCCTCTGTGAGCCTTCCCAATCTCGAGTTACTATGCTCTTGTGCATCTACCCAAGCCCAGTAGCGCTTTTTAAGGTCAGCCTTATTAGGTGGGGTTTGGGTTTCCCACAAATCCTTCAAACCAAGCGCTAAGACTAACTTTTTTAGATTGAGGAGCCAGCTAATTCTTTGGCTGCCATCCAGGACCATCAGTTCTGTGAGCGCAGAGGCATAGCTAGCAAGCTCAGGGTTCCGACGCAGGTGAGCACAGAATAACATGGGCCTTAGCCTGGCTATATCTTTAAAAGAGCGCCTACCCATATCGCTCAACAGAGGTTTTAATGGTACCTTGCTGGGAAGCATCACTAGATCTCTAAGGAATTTATGCTCAGATCTACTGATTCGATACACATTATCGAAGCCCCATAGTTCGGCACCGTAGAGAGCTGAGCTAACTGCTTTGGCTACATAGATCGAGGGAGCAGAAGCCACAGGTCTGCTCTGCGAGGAGCGATGTTCTCTGAGTAGTATTCCTACCACACACTTGTGGCTCAAAAGCATTTTATCGATGTGATGCCGCCAATGCATTTTCTCAGCAAGCCGAATACCTAAATAGTCGAACGTTGAGACTCGCTCTAAACGTGTTCCATCTAGTGTGAAATTACCCGTATATGGCCTGTAGGGATTAAACACCATAAGCTTCGTTTTGGAGGTGTTAACAGCCAGCCCCCTGGACTCACAGAAGACATGAAATCTGTCTAAGAGCTTCTGAAGCCCAGCCGGTGTTTTAGACAAGAGGAGAGTATCATCCGTGAAGAGCAGGGTAGGAACCCTGTCTCCTGCCAGGGAAGGGGCATCTGGTGGAAGTTCTTGTAAAAAAACGGTCCAACCCATTGATGAATAAGGAGAATAGGGTGGGCGCCATTACACAGCCCTGGCGCACTCCTCTATTTACAGGGATCCTGTGTGTCTTCTGGTCCTGAGCTCCCCACCTAACTTGGGCATAATTGCCCTCGTGAAGGCGAATGAGCAAATTCAGGATCCTCGAAGGGATCCCCATGTCGCTTAGTATTTGCCACATCCGGTCACGGGGTACTAGGTCAAAGGCAGTCTTCAGGTCAATAAAGGCCCAATAAAGACTGCCCTTGCCAATTAATACAACCTTCCAGTAGATTAAAATCAATCTAAATGCTTGGTCCACTGTCCCTGTGCACGCCCTAAAACCTGCTTGCTACTGGGAGAGAACATCCTTATCGTCTACCTAAAGGTTAAATCTTTGGAGCAACACCCTGCCAACTACTTTCTGCATAGCATCGATCAAACTTATTGGGAGGTAGTTGGCAGGGTCATCCCTAGCACCTTTTTTAAAGATAGGAACCACCTCTGCACCATTCCATGAATCAGGTACTGCGCTACCCTTTGCAATGGAGTTAATTAAAAACATAATATAATTTGTCCAATTGGGAGGGTCTGCAAGAAAAAGATCTCCCGGAAGACCATCCGGGCCTGAAGCCTTTGCTGGGACTATTTTCTTAATAGCCGCCTCTTTTTCTTTTACATTAAAGGGATCAATAACATCCAAAGGGGGGGGCAGCTGCCTGAGTAGCCTTCTGACCCAACTTGGGAAATTGGGCTGGACCCTGAATAAAGTTTCTCAAAGTGGTTAAACCAATTTTGATTTGTGATATGGTTAGGGATCAAATTGGGGTCTTTATTACCTGACCGCCTGACCATATCCCAAACAAGCATTTACAATGCAATGGTCTCGGCAATATTATAGGTAGAGCTATTGGAATTGCTCATTATTTTTTTATCTTTTTTGTATCCCTAAATAAATGGCATTGTCATTTGTATTGGCATTAGCTTTGTATTGCAATAACAGAGTGCGCCAGGCCAGGGTAGAGGTGCACCGACCGAGACATCTCAAGGACGGGGAGTAATGCTCCGTACCTTCCTTGGCAGAGCAGGCAGTTCTGGCATACTGTACTCGGAGTCAGCACATAAGGGTGTAGTGGCGGACCGTAGGGCGATTAACATCACGATAATGACTTCTCCCTTGGGGCATTTATGTGTTTATGACGTGCGCTGCCACCCTCTTGGGAAGCATGCCAAGTTCTGCCTGTCTGGGGCAATGTGTTTCATGAATTTTAATGCATCAAACACGTTCTGCTCTAGGACGATGTGAGACAGCTAGTTTGATAAACATTGGGGGTTAATGACCACAGCCCCTCACTTTCCTAGTTGTGCATCCCGAGTCAAAAGCGATAGCCAATTCTAGTGTAAAGGGCATTATAAAAAGACACACTACAAACGCCTCTAAGCCCTTGATGTGGCTGGGGCACCTTCTGTCTAAACGCTTTGCATGCTGGGCAATGCATGGATGCACCATGGTTAAAAAACAAGCTCTTGTGTCACTGAGGGGGCATCGGCCAAACAGTAAAGGTGGCAAGGGTAGGACACACACCTTTGTTTTGCTTATATCTTTTCATAATGTCGTTCTGTGTACGCACTGCCAAGTACAAGCATTTTTGCATAGAAAAGAGCAGCTATGCAGAACCACTAGAAATGGAAATGTTTTTCAGCTTTTGGAGGCAACCACACCTGCTGCTGGTACCCTTGGCGATTGTCTTGTATTGGTGTATGCGAGGTCCAGCACATGGCTGGTAAAACAGTTTTGTCATCCCAGCTGAAGTTCCATTTAGCTGCTTATCAAGTGCCACTTGCTGCTGGCAACCTATGTGGCTAGAACTGCATGACCCTAGAACCAACCCTGAGCTCTGCGTCACCATATGTGATTCAATCATAAGGAATCCCGTAAAAAATAAAATAACGTATTTTAAAAAATGTGTTAGATGTGTACAAGAGAGGTCGTAAAATCTCAAGTGTGCCCCAGACATTCAAATAATCAGATCTCATATTGGTAGCTAAAGCACTTTTCAAGCATGCATTCTGTAGGATGTGAGACTCTAGGAGATACCGATTCTTACAAAGTAGCGAACACTGCAGCCATATAACCAGTTCAGACGGCTGTGTAGCGTCCTAGCATGGACACGTTCTAGTGTTCAGGAGTGTTGTATCATACTTTACACCCACCCACCACAGACGTCATGGTGTCACATGACGCTGCCAATAAAAGGGGCCGAGCGCACGTGCTCGTGGCCATTCCCACTACCCCTAACTGGTGTCCGTGTGCACGTCATTGCTGCTGTCCACCATGCGGGCCTAGGGCCCCTCGCAATTTTACACTGGCGACGAGTCCGGTAGTGCAGCCCATGCGTGCCACTACCCACAGCACATCCGGAAGAAAAAGGGGAAGAGAGCTGCCCGCCTAGAGGGCATCCCCTGCAGTGAGGCGCAACGCGCCGAGAAGCCGGTGGGCACGTCGGAGCCCCGCAGCGACCGGGAGCCCACAGCAAGCCGACCGGAGCCCACCCGCGTCGACCGCCACCAACGAGTGCCACCACGGAAGAGCGGACCGCCCAGTGCCCACCTGCGACGGCCGCGAGGCTGAAACCCCCACCGGAGAGGTGCACGGGCCGGGCGGAGCTCACCCGCCTCGACCGCAACCAAGGACCTGGCACGCCGGCCGAAGGTGAGCTCCAGGGGCGAAGTGCCCGCCATGAACTATGCCAGCAATAAGCAGGACCAGCGGAGCCCACCCGCGGCCTGCCCGAGTCGACCCCTGCCCCCGCCGCGTGTGAAATTGGAAGCGGTGGGGCCCAGAGACGAGCGACGGCGTGGGGGAAGTGCGGCCGGCACCCGCAAATAACATTATCAACGAGGGGGTGGGAGCGGAGTAGCTAACCGCCTCCCGACCCCCCTCGCAACGTGATCCGGGGCCAGCGGAGCCCACCCGCGGCCCGCCGGTGGCGCCCCTAGCGAAGAAAGACACTGCAGAGCCAGCGGAGCCCACCCGCGGCCTGCGACAAGCAGGGCAGGTCTCCGCAAGGTAATGGCGCCCTGCCTGGAGAGAAGCGGCCTGACCTGACCCTGCCCGCAGTGTAGGCACCGCAAGGAGGCGCTGGGCGAAAGCGGAGCCTACCCGCACACAAGCGCCGGGATTACCAGCTTTAACGTCCCTAAAGCAGGGACCGCCCCGCACGGCCACAGCACCGCAAAAGGAAAAGAAAACACCGCCTTCTCGGTGGCTGGAGTCGAGCACCACACACGGAGCTCACCCGCTCTACACAGAACACGCCCTGCCCCCGCACGACCACTCATCGCCCAGCACACCGACCCCCCTGCCCGCGTGAGGACTGCAGACGGCTGCCGCGGGCCGGGAGGGTTTAGAGAAGTGAAAGCTGGACGGCTCCGGACAGAGCTAGCAGGCTCCGAGGGCAATGTCGACCTTCCCCCACCCCGCGCAGCATGTGCAATGAGGAGCTGCAGGGGTGGGCTGTGAGTGCAAAGAGAAGCTGAGCGCCGCTCGCGCTAAAACAAATGTGCCCACCCCCTGGCAGAACAATGACACTCCTGCAAGCGGCCATGCCCTCCTGCCCCCAAAGGTAAAACAAATACAGGAACCGGACTCACCAGGAAGACAGCTTGAAGTCCTGTTCCCAGCGTGACTCCAGCCCCCAGTGTAGCCCGAGAGTAACAGAGACAGTGAAGTGGGCAGGCAACCAGGAAAGAACGTCCCGGGGCGAAGCAGGCTGCAGCTAGAGGGAAGCATCCAGCAACACTGCCACCCAGTGGCCCAAAGCAAAAGTGCACCTGCATCCATAAGAAAAAAAAAAAACAAGCATTGCACAACACAAGCTCAATCAGCAGCAGCAAGGGGCAACAGACTGAGTAGCGCCCCCAGGGAAAGCATCTAAACTCCCGCAGCAAGTAAGTGCGCAACAGCGCAGAAGACACCCACACACACCAGCAAGGAGTCGGCAGCCGCCACTTCCAACACGACGTGGGAAGAGGCGCGAACGCCTCACTAGGCATCCAAGCACTGACTGACGTCTGGAGGAAACGACTGCCAAGCACTGGAAGAACGTCCAGGGAAACGACTGCTGCGATCAAAGGACGGAGAGAGCAGCGACGCCTTGTGGCCACAGGCGCTCACCGCAGCATCAACTACTCCCGCCAACGGTCCAAAGCATCAAGTACCTGACGACAGCCAAAGCAGCAAGTACCCAACGTCACGCAACAGGCGTCCCAGTACCCTGAACAGTAAGTGCGCAAACAACGCGCCACGTGGCGACGTACAGCCACCGCAAGCAGAATGAAGAGCGCAGGCTGCGCCACCGCGCAGAACAATTATCGCGGACGACCACACGACGTGGCGCCTCCCAGGAGCCGATCCGCAGAATGATCGCCCATCAAGTGCTGACCCACGACGGGTCCCCAAAACTGTTGTAGCGCAAAGTCCGACAGGACGACCGAAGGCAAGCTGCCAGGCATCGGCAGAAGTGGACCGCCAAACGGTCCAGGACGTTCAACCATGAAAAGGTCTACGGACGTAGACCCACGAACGTCACCAACAAGCATCAAAAAAAGAAGGTTCGCGACATCAACTCTGGCTGCTGAGGAAGAAGGAGAAAGTGTCCCCGACGGGGACAAGACCAGGGGTACACATGCAGAGTGCGCGCACTGCATGGAGGACCCAGGTCAGGAGAGAAGACACAAGATCGGTCCAAGTGATGTCGCGATGCAGGAGGAAGAAAAGGAGAGATCCGAGTGGCACATTTGCCACCGCGAAAAGGAAGGAAGAAAAGGAGAGATCCGAGTGGCACGTCTGCCACCGCGAAAAGGAAGGAAGAAAAGGAGAGATCCGAGTGGCACGTCTGCCACCGCGAAAAGGAAGGAAGAAAAGGAGAGATCCGAGTGGCACGTCTGCCATCGCGAAAAGGAAGGAAGAAAAGAAGAGGTCTGAGTGGCATGTCTGCCACTGTGAAAAGGAAGGAAGAAAAGAAGAGATCTGAGTGGCATGTCTGCCACTGTGAAAAGGAAGGAAGAAAAGGAGAGATCTGAGTGGCACGTTTGCCACCGTGAAAAGGAAGGAAGTATATCCATGTGGCCTGTTGCCACAGTTAAGAGTGGAAGGAGAAGTCAGTGCGAAGCAACGTCCCCACAGTGAACCAACCAAGGAAAGAGAGAGGAGTGCAGGAAGACCACTCACACTCCCGAAGAGAAGGAAGGCGACAAGTGCCAGGACAACGGTGCGAGGAACACGAGGCCGGAAGAACACCAGTGGCAAAGAAGACCAGCTGATCGACGATGTTTCCGCACACCCAGGATCTGCGGAGAGGAGCAAGCGAGACCGTTTGTGACATCCACCTTTGGGGTCACACGGACACTGGACAAATGCCAGCCGTGGTGACTCAGGGGCAGAGGCCTCCGGGACGCAAGTCCCCGCGACGAGAGACGGTCCTCCGACGCCCATCCGAAAGGTCCGGGGAGGGCGAAGACATCGCAAGCAAAGACAGAAACCAACAACTACCTCGGGACAAGGCTGCGGAATCTGAGGTGAGGCACATCGTCTCCTCCATACCCCCACTGACGGTGGCGTAGGAACAACCTGATGTGGCACATCCAGCCCAGCGCAAATCCGAGAAAGAGGACCTCAAGGATATCCCGTGGCAGGGGAACACCGACGAGAGGGGTCATCCTGGTGAGAGGGATGCCTTGCAACGGATCTGCCTGTTGCCAAGTAGGACACAGACTACAAGTGAAGCCAAGGCCGAGACCGGAATTCGTGCATCATTCCCCGGCGAACTACAAGAACTCTAACTGCACCCATCGCCATGGGAGTTAGCAAAAGAAGGACTGTGAGGACAATTTTGTCGCAGAGTCGTCAATAGACTGGTTCCATCGAGCACCCCAAACCGGTGCCACTGTGAACTGATGTTCCCCGCAGCAGATTGAACATCCAAGCAGCGGCGGACAAAATGACTCAGCGGAAGTTGAACACTTTACTGCATCCTGATACAGTTTGTTTTTCCCACAGGTTGATTTCTGTATGTGGGTTTTTGCGATTAAAAAATGGGAGGGATGTAGCGTCCTAGCATGGACACGTTCTAGTGTTCAGGAGTGTTGTATCATACTTTACACCCACCCACCACAGACGTCATGGTGTCACATGACGCTGCCAATAAAAGGGGCCGAGCGCACGTGCTCGTGGCCATTCCCACTACCCCTAACTGGTGTCCGAGTGCACGTCATTGCTGCTGTCCACCATGCGGGCCTAGGGCCCCTCGCAATTTTACAGGCTGCACATGGGGATAATACAATAATTTTCTTTAATACATTCAGCACCTGCGAGCTCCTAGGACTCTACCTAACTGAAAGTCAGGCAGATATGAAACATCATCATATGCCCAGGTACCTCGGCGCTGTCAAACGCACACCGAACAGATCACAGAGGATGCAAACTCCGGGTCTCCTCTCGGAGGCAGTTACTAGGAGACGGAGGATGCCCAGCTGGAATTGTGTCTAAGGCTTGTGTTTGAGCGAGCGGGCGAACTCACCGGTGTGCTAGTGCGACAGTCGGATGATGAATGCACTCCGTGGTCACATCCTCCGGCGCCACACAAATATTGTATTTATCCTCGTGGCGAATGAGAATGACGTCCCACCTCAGCTTAATCTACCCTATCTGGAGAAGGGTCTGTCTGAGACTCGAAGATGGTTAGGCGCTAGCTCCTTATCTCTGAAAGGCTGGCTACACTGTAAGATTCAGGGAAAGACATCTCGAGGCTGAGAGGGGGAGGTACCTGCTCCGAGCAGCGGAGGATGGAGGAAGGCAGCTCGCTGGGAAGCCCAGAGCCCCGGACCGCCATCCGCCGATACTGCAGCGGCCGTACTGTTCCAGCACTGGGGGCCCACACAGACTGAACTGTGCACCCCGCTCCTTGCCTGCAGCACCCCAACATTCCATTACCAAGTTTTTGGGGAGCGGACTTGCGTGCCAGCCTTTAGGTGCTCGGAGGGACAGCTGCAAAATGGCGGCTGGAAGCTTCTGATTTTTTTCGGAATTGGGGGCGTGGTTTTGTGGTTCTGAGTGGCAGACAACGTCACTGTCTAAAGAACGCAAAAAATCACGCCCCCAAATCCGAAAAAGATGGAGCTTCTTTGGAGGGATTGCTCTCTCCTCCAATGGCTGGCCTCTGTTTAGGAAGCCAGCCAATGGAGGAGAGACGAAAACAGAGGCGGGGATAAAGCAGCCTACTAAGTAACAATAATTCTCGGACTTCCGGTCTTCGACCGGATATTACCGAGACCTAAAAAGGTTGGGATCCTTAGCTACACTTGCTTCCTTTAAATTCTGCCAGTGTGCCTTATCCCATTCACGCTTTGCTTGGATGAGAGCAGTTCTACAGTCCTTTCTGGTTTTCCTAACTAAGGGGCAGTGTTTGTTTTTATCTCTAAAATCAAAGCCTTTTTCTTCTGTCTACAGTCTGCGTTAAACCAGGTCTGATTGTTTTTGCAACAGATAATTTGTTTACCAGCATGAATCTCTCTAACAAATAAGGACCCCAGCACAGTCATCATGCTTCCGTATAACACTGGGACCCTGGGCAGACCGTCCTTTTCACTCAAAGCCTCTTGCAATTTAAATGTACTTTCGCTGAGTATGCGCCTTATCTCAATCATTTGAGATTCTTGAGCTGCAACTCTTGGCCATTTAAGATACCTCCTACAGTTTATGGGGACCAATTCTTTTGTCCTTAAGGGGGGTCCTGCGCCCTGGGCTAAAGGAATAGAAAGAGCCCAGGGTGATTCCATAGTCAAGCTTAGTGTGTTATGGTCACTATCAGTCGAGGGAACCACTTCCATTTCTATTATGGATCTCCAAAATCTAACGTCAATTGATATATAGTTAATTCGTGAGGGGCAAGACACTCTGTTATACGTGTTTGCCCCTGCGACGTCGGAGGGGGTTCTACCATTCACATCCCTTAGTCCAACTTCTAAGGTAAGAGCACTGATCTGATTTGCTGCCTGGGACCATTTCTTAATAGGGGGTAAATTTACCAATGGGACACCCCACTTTGCGTCATCTTCATCCACCCCCAGCAAATCTTCAGAGCTTAAAGGCTCGAAAGTACAATTAAAATCCCCAGCAATCATAAGAAAAGAATCTGGTGGACAGCTGGATAACTCCTGTTCCAGCGACATAACAATATTTGATACTTTGCCCCCTGGGGTCCCCCTTATATAGACATTAACTCCTTCCGTGCTCGTGACGGAACCACTCCGTCACGAGCCACGGACGCGATGTGCTGGTGACGGAGTGGTTCCGTCATGGCGCGGCGCGGCCGCTCTGCCTACGCTGCAGGAATTCCGCGCCTGCGCGGCCGTTCTAATGAGCGGGCAGGGCCGTGACGGAACCACTCCGTCACAAGCACAGCGCGCCCGTGGCTCGTGACGGAGTGGTTCCGTCACGAGCATGGTGGCGCCGCACGGCCCCTCCCCCCCCGAGCGCCACGGCGGTAATGGGGTTAAACAACTCAAGAGTTTCATCACCGCTAGTACCCTTGATCGAAAGCCAGATAATATCCAGGCTCGCACATTGATGTTCCCTTACTTCACAGCTCATATCGATCTTAACCCAAACAACAAGTCCTCCAGAAGACCGCCCTCTACCCGATTGAACAGCAGGGGTAAAGAAGCAAGTATAGCCAGACTTATATAGTGGTGCTAGGCTCCGTGTTTCCTGGAACATACAGATGTGGTGTTCCTCAATCAAATTATTCCAATCAGATAAAGACATTTTATTTTGGAGCCCCGCCACATTCCAGGAAAGGATCTTAAGCTGTAAAGTTGAGACTCCGTTTCCCGAAGTGGTTTGTTGGACCGAAGCGGGTAGGGAAAAAGATGGCACAGAAGTATTACAAATTACTGCCTCTCCATGGTCCCTGGTTCTACAAAGAGGGTGGCTACTGTTTTTAGGTCTCGCCTGTCGATGCGCATGCGCATCGAGCAAGGCGAGAGTATTGGCACTTATCCGCTCTTTATCCACACTGCAAGGAATCGTGGCGATTCCTTGCAGTGCACGAGAAATTTAAGCTCAATGCGCATGCGCATTGAGCTTAAATGCGCGTGCACATGCCCCCAGCCGCCTACTCTCTCTCACAGCCTCCCCCAGCTCCGCCCCTCACTACTTGATTGCACGGCCGCTAGGCCGTGCCTCCCCTACTCTCCTCCCCCCTCCTCCTTTCCTCCCCTGCCTGCCTGCCGCTAGGCCGTGCCTCCCCTACTCTCCTCCCCCCTCCTCCTCCTACTCTCCTCCCCTGCCTGCCTGCCGTGTCGCACCTCTCCCCTCTCCGCCCCCTCCCCTGCCCGCCCCCTCCCCTGCCCGCCGTGTTACGGTGAAAGGCTTGTTGCTTGTTTGCCTTCGTCTCGTTCCTCCCCCCCTTCTTTTAATTCTGTCCTTCGTTCCTTCCTTCTATCCATCTTTCACTAACTTCCATAACACTCTCCTCCTGCCCTGGATTTCCTTCCCTTCGTCCATAGCTGTTTGCTCCATTTCTCCATCGTTGACTCCCTCCTTCATTGCTATTCCAGACCTGTTCTCAGGCACGGGTTTCTTTCTTTCTGCCCTCCATCTCCTCTAATCACCCAGCTCTTCCCGTGACCTCTGCTCCTTTCAATCACGGAGAAAGCCCGCGTTACCATAACAACCTAATGCGATCACTGAGAAACAGCGGCCTCCTCTGCAGTCGCCGCCAGTTGCAGCGGCCGCCTGGGGCCTTGAGCCCTCGGAAGCGATGGCTGCCCACCCCCCTCCTCCCGCGTAGAGCCTACAACGGGAGGAAGAATAGTGAGGTAAAAAGTGCATCCGAAAATGTTTAAGACATTCTGATCCTCTCAAGGGAGGCTAGGGGGTTCTTTACCTATTGTTTATTTTTAAATTACGCCAAAACATTCTTTTTAAAGAAAGATTTTCGGTTTGGCATGCAGTTCTGAGACATGGCTGTGCCAGTGACATTTTACTTCGTGGCTGCTTTCACGATTGGCGGGCCCGAGGGCTGCCCTCCAGCCCTCAACACAGCCCCCTGACCTAAAGCCTCCTGGCGAGTGCCCCATGTCCCGTATGCTCACTCCAGCACCGACGACAGTGTCAGGAATAATAATAATAATAATAATTCCTGGCTGCTCACTTCCAGCCCTCTATAATCTTGGATCAGTAGAGCAAAGAAAATATTAACTCAAAAAATCGCCGATGGGTTTGGCACAACACCTGACTCTGAAAGATTGTTCTTCAAGCAAGGTTTTACTGCATGCACTGGCAGGGCAGCCATGTAGCGGAAGAAATCATTGACAAAGCCAATGGCTTTCATGGCTGTTGGGGCGTGAATGTTCCCTGTATGATAAACATGTTCCCCTGCCCGAGTGCCCGACTCAGTGAAAAGGCCCGGACCTTTATTTTGCCCCTGGAGTCACATTATTCTAGTCTGTGCACAGAGGCAGAGGCCTGTCCCTGACAGAGAAAGACCCAGGAACCTGTCCTGTGACCAGCAGGGTTATACCAAGCATAGCATGTTTCATGCTTTTTTCTCAGACAGGATTCCCTGGTTTTAAAAGCAATCCTGAGTTACAGGACAGTGATAATTTGAATGGGCAATCAACCTGACATTAACCTAATTGCACTCACCCTCAACCCCTCACCCTCACTCACCCTCACCCACCCTCACTCACCCTCAACCCATCACCCTCACTCACCCTCACTCACCCTCACCCTCACTCACCCTCAACCCCTCACCCTCACTCACCCTCAACCCCTCACCCTCACCCCCTCACTCACCCTCAACCCCTCACCCTCACTCACCCTCACCCTCACTCACCCTCAACCCCTCACTCACCCTCACTCACCCTCAACCCCTCACCCTCAACATCAACCCCTCACCCTCACTCACCCTCACCCTCACTCACCCTCACTCACACTCACCCTCACTCACCCTCACCCTCACCCTTACTCACCCTCACTCACCCTCACCCTCACTCTCACTCACCCTCAACCCCTCACCCTCACTCACCCTCACCCACCCTCACTCACCCTCACTCACCCTCAACCCCTCACCCTCACACAGTGGAATAGGTCTCGGAGCATTTGAGTTAGAGCTTTTAGAAATGTTTATGGTTTTTTTTTTTTTATTCTTTAGCATTGGCTACAGGAAACAAAAATGCTAAAGATTTACAAAAAAACCCATAAACAATTCTAAAAGCACTAACTCTAATGCTGCGAGACCTATTGCATTTCCAATGCTTGTTATTGGATGTTGCCCTGATTTGGGGTTGTTCGGAGACAGAGCGTAATTGAACAATAATGTGGGGATTCGAGATGTTAACAGTTGGACCTGGTTAAAATTCCTGCCATGGGTATAAATCGTGACATAGTCAATCAACCAGCTCCAAAGAAGACCCTCTAGGTATGGGCAGGGGTAGCATGTTATCATAAGCCCTTGCTGCAGTGATTGTTTGGAAACGCCTAATCTGAATATATGAAGAGTCCGGAGGACAGGACCTGTACTCTAACTCCAAAAGATTTTCCGCCAGGTCGGAGCTGGTCAGGGTTAATTCGATGCAGTCTCTAGAATTATTTTTGGACGTGCATCTCCGTGCCCAGATGATATCTTCCCTGATCAGTGAACGGCAGCCCCTGACATGAAGTAACCAATGGATAGATTTATTTTTTAAAGACTCAGCGTTCTCAAAGCTACTACTGAGGGCAATCTTAGGGACATTAACCATAAAGACCGTCTGTGCCTGAATAGGGGGGCAAATAGGCTGTTTGTTCTGTTGGGCTGGGGGATTGATACGCATTAATGGATCTATTAAAACATTTATAGGCCTATCTCAATTTCTGGCAGCTTGAGAATAAAGTTGCTTTTGCAAGGTGTTACGAGGGTGAAATTCAAGGGGGTCTGTCTGGATGGAGGGAAAAGCCTTAGTGGCTCGTGTAGATAGAATTACAGAAGCACGTAGCAGGCCACAATTTGAAGGGTCTCCTGCTTTAGATGACTCTTTTGAGTTACGGAATGGTGGGACTGCCTGCATATGTGATGTACTTTTATGAGGTAGCGTTCTAACTGTACCCACAAGAACCTCAATCATTGCTTTCAATGACCCAACTTACTCCTTTAGTGAGATTACCAACTGAGTAAGGGTCTGCATAATATTAGGACACGTGGAGACTACCTCGTTCGAGATCTTATTACTGGTGGGGATAAGCTGTGGGGTATAAGCTTCACCACAAATATCAGACTCCCCGGCCAGAGCGTCAAAACTATTTGTACAAAGGATTGAGGGCTCAAGATGGCCAACAGCATCATAAGTGGGAGATGAGGGCAATGGGGCGGGGGAGTGTCGGACAATAAGTCTGGCTCAGGACCCGGCGCTGTGTGCTCGTGATTGATCCCTGCTCCTTTTTTACGGGATTTTTGGAACATCCAGGGGACAGTAGGTGGGTGCGGGAGAATAGAATCCTTATTGACAGAGTCAGAAGGGACTGGCAACTCGGCTCCTAAGAGCCCTTCACATTTGTGATCAAGTTATCGATTCTGGTCATTCCACAGTTGTTAGTAGCAGTTATACTCCTTGCTGCTTTCCTTGCCGTTTTCCTCTTCCCCGCCCCGTTAACAGGACACGTGGCCCCCCTGTACTCTTCATAGTTTTCCTTTTGCCCATTTTCCGACCTAATAATCAGCAGCCTAAGTTGCCAACAAGAATCACAGGTGGAATGATTGTATCAGCAGACATATTTAAGTTGGCTTCTAAAGACAGAAGTTTCTGGGAGGTTTAAAACAAGATCAATTTTAAAAACACCCAAAATGAGGAAACCAGCAGCAGTTACAAATGGGTAATATGACCTGGAATCAGCACAGTACCTTAAAATGACTTCAGTAGTTCTTGTAGCAAAAAGTGCTTCAAGACAAAAGATGAAGGGGCTCTGGCCCTGCCCTGCCTGTTCCGGGCGATGACGGGCAAGGAAAGGGCAAGGGCGGGCTAGGACGGGCCCGCCCTTGGCCCGGGCTTTGCCTGCGTGCGTCACGGGTGGCATTGAGCGCTTTTCAGTGCGGGCGTCTGGGCAGCTCCTCCCCTCAGGCAGCAGTGTCTTGTGGGGCATGAAGTCCCTGGAGCAGTGGCATAAGAGGCAAAATCGGCAACATCCCGTGTCGCGGGTGGCATTGCGCGCTTTTGAGAGCGGGCGACTGGGCAGCTCCTCCCCTCAGGCAGCAGTGTCTTGTGGGGCGTGAAGTCCCTGGAGCAGTGGCATAAGAGGCAAAATCGGCAACATCCCGTGTCGCGGGTGGCATTGCGCGCTTTTGAGAGCGGGCGACTGGGCAGCTCCTCCCCTCAGGCAGCAGTGTCTTGTGGGGCCTGAAGTTCCTGGAGCAGTGGCAGAAGTGGCAAAATCGGCAAAATCCCGCGTTGCGGTGGCTTTACGCGCTTTTGAGCGCGGGCGTCTGGGCAGCTCCTCCCCTCAGCAGCAGTGTCTTGTGATGCTTGAAGTCCCTGGAGCAGTGGCAGAAGTGGCAAAATCGGCAAAAAACATAAGTTAGGATTTTGCATAACAATTCAGGAGATACCAAACTTGAAGGGGTCACCTGTTCCCATTTGGAAATTACACTTATAAAACGTAAGAGGACGACTTCAATTTTATCCTGGGGGAGAGGTAGGCGTTGCAGTAGTGAAAAACACATTTAAGAGTTTTTCACTATCAGGACATGTAAAACTTAAAAGTACATGCCCTGTTTTGTTTTTTTAATACATTGCACCCTGCCCCCTGGGCTGTCCGGGGACTACACTAGGGGTGACGTGTATTAAAATGGAATGTTTGGGCCTGTTATAGGGTTTTTCTTTCCCAGGTCAAAATGGCAGTTTAAACTGCACACACACAAGCTGCAAAGGCAAACCTGATACACCTTTAGAGTGCTAGGACCACCAATATTTCACAGGCATAGGTAGAACCACCTTACTAGGAACTTACAAGTAAATTAAATATGCCAATTAGATATAAGTCAACTCTACCGTCTTTTAAGGAGAGAGCACAAGCTTTTTAGCACTGCATTAGCAGCAGTAAAGTGTGCAGAGCCCTAAGGCCAGCAAAAACCAAGTCAGCAAAAACAGGAGGTCTGAAGGCAAAAAGTTAGGGGAAAACACACCAAGGGTGCCAGGTCTAACACTCCTGAAAAGGAAAGTTTTTGAGAAAGGTACTTTAGGTTTTGGTGGTTCAGAATTTTAAAGGTAAGGCATGCAATTTTCATGGTGCAGAATGCCTCAATTTGGAACCATTTAAGATAGACAAGAGCAGGAGTAATGCGATCCCACTTTTTGTGTAAGTGAAGAGTCTGCCAGAAGTATTGCCCCGAGAGGGGTTAATCTATTTCATGGAAGCCCAATGAGAAGGGTGAAGCCATAGTCAAGACAATGGATAACCAGGGCCTCCCTGCTAGTCTCAGATCCTGGAAAGAGAGAATGTGTTCGAGCTTTTTAAGTTTGTGAAGAGTTCGCATGGCAAAGTTAGGTATGGCTCGGATGCGGCTTTTAAGGTTGAGGTCGAAATCAAGAAGGAATCCCACTGAGTTAGTAGAGATGGCCAGCTATCACTCAATATCTTCCGATTTTAGGGATTCTCGCCAAATAAAATCAGTGGCAATGTCAGGTTTGGGTGCTAGGAGGAGAAGTTCAGTTTTCAGTGACTTACATTTGAGAGTCTTTTCCTTTGTCTTTTTGGGGAGGTGCCGAACTACGGGGCCTATTAGAATGGCGGACAGACCTGCGTCCATCCGCCACCCCCGAGGTGGAGGGACCGTCCGCAGGGGCAGCGGCGGTCCTTCCGGTGCAATTAGGATGTGACCGCCAGGGTGGCGGTCACATCCTAATTGCACCTTGAAGCAGCACCCGCCGCAAGGTTAAAAATGCATGCTTTACATTTACATGCACAAAGCGGCAGGCGCCGTGCCTGCCACTTTGTGCATGTAAATGCTGGGGGGTACCATAGGTACCCTCCATGTCCATCCCCACATCCCGACACCCTGGGGGCCCGCAACGGGCCCCCAAACACAAAAGACCACATGCTTTTCCACGGCGGAATAGCCGCCATGGAAAAGCATGTTTCCGCCTGCATCCTAATATGGATAGCGGTGTCTTGCAGACACCGCCACCATATTTGCCAGCATACACCGCGGATCAGCGGCGGACGGACTTGCCATCCACCGCTGATCCCACGCCATCCTAATGTGGCGGTGGGTGTTTCCAATGTCCGCGGCGGTGAATCTGCATCCTCCAGCCGGCGGTGGCTTCCGCCGGCCCGGAGGATGCAGATTCACAGCCATCCTAATCGGCCCTTACATTAGGATTTTGCTAACTCTGGGAAAATCTCACACTCATTAATACAGACAGTTAGGATAATTAGAGATAAGTATCGACACCATAAAATTAGAGACGCCTGTCAGCATACTAAAATTAATTCTTTGTTGGACAGATACCTCATTTACGAAGATAACTCTGGTTTCGAAATGTACTTTGATGGGATCTATCCTGAATTACAGCACACTTTGTATATTGAATATAAACTTGGCATATTACCAACAAAATCATGCACGGGCAAAAGGAACAAAGTAAACGTCTATGTACTCTTCTGTCCTCAGACTAGATAAATTATCAGGAAATGGACTGCCCCATTATTCACGATTTATGGTGTAGTAAAGTATCCTAAAGCATCGTCTTTGTTTTCTGGGACTGATAAGTAATGATCTGTCATGCAGGGGGCCTTTAGATTTGATCCTCTTGGATGGCTTGGACAGAAATAATAATTTTCATTATACACTCTCTTTTCATGGAAAGCTCAAAATTATCTATGTTACTGATGGGAATATTCTAATTAGTACTGATTTTCGATGAAGTATTTTGGAAGATTTGATTATTGTCCCTTTTATGAATATAACTGTATATTGCAACTGTTAGGTTGTGCAGCTGTTTTAACTGAAATTTTTGGATATTGAGGATGGTTTTAATCAAATTGGTTTTTTTGGTGTGATATATTTTAGAATGTTTGCTAACATATAATGCTGTGGTTTATGCTGACATTAATCATAATAAAGTATGAATTTTAACTTGACAATAGATTTGGGAAATCTTGTTTTAAGCAGACGTGAGTGTTGACTTGGTATTGGTGGAAGGAGCCAATAAGATCTTGAAGGAGTTCACCCAGGGGCTGTACATAGATACTAAACAGAACTGGTGCAAGGATGGAACCCAGAAAGAACAACAAATGAAACGGGTGTAGGCACAGACACGTTATTGTCAATTGTGACTGTTTGAGAGCATTCTGAAAGATAGGAGATGAACACAGTAAGACAGCCCCCCTTCTACCCCAGGCCTAACCTTTTGTCCCACAGTGTTCACCAAAATGTTATGTTCAACTGCACCAAAGGAAGTGGGTGGGACTAGCAGGATGGGGAAGGCGGGTGGCCTTTGTCGATGTACAGAAGATGTCCTCAATCGCTGTGCGTGATGCAGATTCCTTACTGTGGCCAGCACCCAAACCAGATTGGAACATAGCCAGTAAACTGATGTCTTTCTTGTGTTTTATCAGCTGTGGAGATGTACATTTCTATAATTATACGTCAGACTTGAGGTAGGGTGGTGAATTTCCACATTAGGAGGGTCAGGGAGTGATTTTATTTTAGGAGTTTTACATGGGCGTTTGGTACAATTCCATTATGCAAATATGAATTGTTGAAGGCAAGCCAGTGAGAAAGAAGGGTCTGGGCAAGGCCATTGGCAGTTGTGGGAGAAATTGGATCAGCTGATTTAAAGGAAGGTTTGGTATTTGACACAGCTACAGTAAAGGTTTCTTCTGAAAGGAGAGAGAAATAATTCCTAAAAGAAACTAGTTTATTTTTTTAAGAGGAATGTGAAAACCGGAAAGAGGGAGTATGGGGAAGCTCGGCAGGATGGATCTTGGATAATTCCCCTATAATGAAAGAGATTCATATGGAAACCTCAAATTCCTGTGTGCTTTTATTCGTCCGTGGAAAAGGATAAGAACTAATTCCATCTCCAATCATCAGCCCCAAAATAGGGGATACAGTAGTCTGTGAGTGAATCATTTTGAACAGTTTTTAAACTTTTTTTGGGAGCTTAAATTGAGAGTAGAGGAGGAAGCTTTAGCTGAAATGATGGAGGGTATGTAGCTCCTATTTTCATTTTTTACTGAGAGAGTGACAGTTTTCTTTTGGATCTTCCAACAGAGCCCCTTTTGAAACCCAGGATAGGTGAGAACCAACTAGAGGTCTTGTTGCTAAGTGAGATTTTCATGGAGGGGTGTCAGGAATCAGCAAGGCGTGTCAGTTTTTAGAATAACTACAAGAACCTTTGTGAAGTTTATTTTTCTTTTAAAGCAGTTGTGTACTGTCCTAATGTGGCTGAGGCACGGTGAATAACTAGCTGGCCTGGACCTCAAGGCTAGGACTTCTAGGACACTTCAGGTAGCGTCAGTATTTAAACTTCAGGAACACACTGGGAAGCTGTCTGACAACTTTTCCATCCCTCATCTTTGTTGTTTTCCCCTTTTACGGCTCCTTGTCTGTTTAAACCCGACCTTACTCTTCGCGTTCTGTTTAGCTGTGGAGTAGTACTGAGGCTTTTCTCCTTTACAGCTCCTTGACCCCTTACCTGTTTACTCTGGCCTTTCTCATTGGATTCTGATTTGGCAGTTTATTGTGGAATTACCTGTATGATTCTGTGACCCTTTTTGCTGGTATGGTGACCTTGCTGTCTGGATTCTGTTTTGGTCTTCTTGTCTGGCTGTACTTCTCCTGTTCTCCTCCACTGCTTAGAGGTATCCCGAATCTGTGCCCAAGATTGGGGCTTACTGGCTTCACTTCCTTCAGGCTTAACTCACTGTTACTCGTCTTTCACAAGCCATGGAGGATGTACGTTTATTATATTTTTGTTGGGATCGTCATATGTTTTGGATTAACACTAAAGCTCTGCATGTAGCTTTTTCGATTAGTGGGGTGCTCTACCTCCTGGGAGTCTCTGTGAACCCGTGCACTTGGACCAGAGACGAATCACCAGAGAGAGCCGTACCAAATAAGACTTGGGCATGCCACTTGACTCTCTCATCCTTTCCTCAACCCCTCCGGTGTTTGACCATGTCTAGCGCATTGCCATTGGTACAGACAGGGACACAATTTGGGGGATGAGGCGCATTGTCCTCAGAACTCGTCAGATACTTGAAAAACCTACCAGGGGAATGATATTGTTGGTAATGGCTTCAATGGAAGAAGTGATTTTATGGAAGAGGAGAAAAGTGTCCATGTAGCAGAGTTGGAGAAGATCAGGAAGTTTCCAAAAGTCTATAGTTATGGGTAGCAAATGAATTTGTCCTCGGTTTAAGGCCAGGTAACAGTGGAAGGGGACGAGGGAGAAGGGGATAAGTACATGGTCAGACCAGCCCAGAAAAAATGGGTCTAGACGACTGAGAATGTCTTTTTTGGAGATAGTTAAGTTGAGTATGAAGCCTTTGCATGATTGGGTTTCTTACACAATTGAAAAATATTGTTGATAGAGGAAGGCCCAGTGGTGAGCATGAGGGCGAGAAACAACTCTGCATAATGAGGATGACAAAGTAATCTACACAATCAAGCATTTGCAGATTTGCTCTGCTAACACTGCAGCCAGAAAAATATACAGCTTTGTTTTTTCCACAAAAAGATTATGTTGCTTTGGAAAAATACATTTCTCCATATTAAAAAAAGTAATGTCTTTGCATTATGAATATATAACTAGAAATTACCAATGAGGTTGCAAAAATGGAAAGTGTTGAATGGGCTGGAATGAAATTATGTGCAACTTGTCTGGAAAACTAAAATAGGAATGTGAGGGCCATGTTTCAAAATGCTATTTTTTTAATACTACGAGTCTCGTGTCAGAGCATAAGGAAGTGAAAGGGTTACATATTTCTACAGAGATGACAAGAGTGCAAAGAAACTACTTGGCAAGCGCAACTCTATTGTATTATAAGAGAAACCTTCTGCTCTCACCTGTGTAGATGGGAAGCCACCAAACCAGTTTTTGGTCAGGACATCACACCCCTGCCTGGTATTTCCCCCAAAAAAACACTCCATTACACACTTCCGAAACAAGTTCTGATTAAAATAACTAATGATTTTTAAGAACCTGGTCTAAATGCAATTCATAAAATCATGAAGCACCTGAGCCCCCTGGTGAACCACGCGAGGGATTAGGGTGGGATGTTCACGCCTGGTGTTGTAAATCAATCAATCAATCAGTCAGTGAACTTGTAAAGCGCACTACTTACCCATGAGGGTCCCAAGGCGCTGGGAGGAGGGGGGGGGGTGCCGCTACAGCTTGAAGAGCCAGGTCTTGAGGAGCCTTCCGAAGGAGAGCAGGTCTTGGGTCTGCCGCAGATGGGTGGGGAGGGAGTTCCAGGTCTTGGCGGCGAGGAAGAAGAAGGATCTGCCGCCAGAGAAAGTTGTATGCGTGGGACGGCGGTAAGGGCGAGGCTGGTGGAGCGGAGCTGGCTGGCGGGGGTGTAGAAGTTGAGTCTGTTGTTCAGGTAGGCTGGTCGGTGTTGTGGAGTGCTTTGTGTGCGTGGGTGAGGAGCTTGAAGGTGATCCTCTTGTTGACGGGGAGCCAGTGCAGGTCTCTGAGGTGGGAGGTGATGTGGCTGCGGCGGGGGACGTTGAGGATCAGTCGGGCGGAGGCGTTTTGGATGCGTTGTAGTCGTTGCAGGTGTTTGGCCGGGATTCCAGCATAGAGTGCGTTGCCGTACTCCAGCCTGCTGCTGACGAGGGCTTGGGTCGCCGTTCTTCTGGTATTGATCGGGACCCACTTGTAGATCCTGCGAAGCATGCGGCGGGTGTTGTAGCAAGAGGAGGAGATGGCGTTGACCTGTTTTGACATGGAGAGTGAGGAGTCGAGGATGAATCCTAGATTGCGTGCGTGGTCCGTGGGTGTTGGTGCTGTTCCCAGTGTGGTCAGCCATCAGGATTCGTCTCACGCAGAGGGGTTGGGGCCGAGGATTAGGACCTCTGTCTTGTCCGAGTTCAGCTTAAGGCGGCTGCTCCTCATCCAGTCGGCGACGGCCTTCATTCCCTCGTGGAGGTTGGTCTTGGTGGTGTGTGGGTCCTTGGTGAGGGAGAGGATGAGCTGGGTGTCGTCGGCGTAAGATATGATGTTCAGGTCGTACTGGCGGGCCACTCGTGCGAGGGGGGCCATGTAGATGTTGAACAGGGTCGGGCTGAGTGATGAGCCCTGGGGTACGCCGCAGATGTTGTTGGTGGCTTCGGATAGGAAGGGTGGGAGGCGAACTCGCTGGGTTCTGCCAGAGAGGAACGACGTGGTCCAGTCCAGGACCTTCTTCTTAATTCCAGCTTCTTGGAGGCGTGTTCTTAGTGTGTGGTGGCAGACCGTGTCGAAGGCTGCCGACAGGTCCAGGAGTATGAGGGCTGAAGTTTTGCCGTTGTCCAGTTGGCGCCTGATGTCGTCTGTGGAGGCGATGAGGGCTGTCTGGGTGCTGTGGTTCCGTCTGAATCCGGACTGGGATGGGTCTAGTATGTTGCTGTCCTTGAGGTGGCAGGTCAGCTGTTGGTTGGTGATTTTCTCGATGACCTTCGCTGGGAAGGGGAGAAGGGAGATGGGCCGGAAGTTCTTGAGGTCTTTGGGGTCCGCCTTGGGCTTCTTGAGGAGGTCGTTGATTTTGGCGTGCTTCCAGCTTTCCGGGAATGTTGCTGTGTCGAAGGAGATGTTGATGACCTTCCGTAGTTGGGGTGCGATGGTTGCCTCCGCTTTGTTGAAAATGTGGTGTGGGCAGGGGTCTGACGGTGATCCTGAGTGGATGGAGTTCATGACCTTGCGTGTCTCGTCGTTGACGTGGGTCCAGAAGGTCAGCTGGGTGGTGTAGGTGATGTTCTGGGTGGGGTCTGTAGCGGTCGGGGTGGATGGGGTGTTGAAGCTGTTGTGAATGTCGGCGATCTTGCGATGGAAGAAGGCGGCCAGTGAATCGCACAGATCTTGCGAGGGCTGTACGTCGTTGGTGTTGGCGCTAGGGTTGGAGAGTTCCTTCACTATGATGAACAGTTCTTTGCTGTTGTGTGCGTTGTTGTCCAGGCGTGCTTTGTAGCAAGATCTCTTGGTTGTTCTAATGAGGTGGTGATGTCTGCGGATGGCGTCCTTGTGGGCTGCGTGGCTGTCTGGTGTGCGGTCATGGAGCCATTTCTTCTCCAACTTCCGGCAAGTGCGTTTGGAGGTTTGGAGTTCTTCGGTGAACCAGGTGGCTTTCTGACTGAGGTGGTTTGTGGAGGGTTTCTTGAGCGGGGCGAGTGTGTTGGTGCTGTCGTCGATCCACTGTCTGAAATTTTGGGCGGCGGCGTCTGTGTCGGTGGGGTTGGTGGGTGGATTCTGGGTGAGGGTGGAGGTTAGCTGGTCTTTGGTGACATTGCTCCAGCAGCGGCGGGGGAGCTGTTGGGTGCGGTGGTGTGTGGTTGGTTTCTTGAAGGTGAATTGGATGCAGCGGTGGTCAATCCAGTGGAGTTCGGTGGTGTGGTTGAAGGCGATGTGGGTGCTTGTGGAAAAGACGGGGTCAAGCGTGTGGCCGGCGGCCTGGGTGGGTTCAGTGACGAGCTGTCGGAGGCCGATGTTGGCGAGGTTGTCGATCAGGGTGGCGGAGTTGGTGTCGTTGTTGTTCTCGAGGTGGAAGTTTAAGTCTCCGAGGAGGATGTAGTCCGTAAAGGTTAGTGCGTGGGTGCTGGCGAGGTCGGCGATGGAGTTGCTGAAGGGGGCCCGGGGTCCGGGTGGTCTGTAGACGAGTGATCCTCTGAGGGTGGTGTTGGGGTCGGTGTGGATCCGGAAGTGAAGGTGTTCGGCGAAGTTGAGGCAGTCGTCAGCGAGGGTGTGGACCTGGAAGGTGGACTTGTGGACGATGGCTATTCCTTCTCTGATTCCGCTGGTGCGGTCTCTGCGGGAGATCTTGTAGCCGTCCGAGATAGCTATGGCGATGTCAGGTGCCGAGGAGTCGTTCCACCAGGTCTCGGTAAGGAAGGCAACGTCTGGGGCGGTGGTAGCGAGTATGTCCCAGAGCTCGACGGAGCGGGTGTTGAGAAGTATGCAGCGGAGGTGGTTGGGTCCGGTCCTAGGAGGTTTGGTGGTTCTGTCGCAGGTGAAGTGGCAGGAAAAAGGTCCGTGGGTGCGTTTCGGGGCGGCCTGGATGTAGCGGTGGTCTCGGCCGGTGTTGAGAGCAAGGAGGGTGTTGGCGTCGTATCGGAGTCTGGCGTCTTGGCGTGCGCGGGGTCCAGGGGGTCTGGCACTGTGCCCAGGCGCGAACGGGCGCAGACGGGCTTGCCATTTAAGGCGGGGAGTGAGGGAGGAGCAGCTGGGAAGCGGGGCGGCGAGGGGGCGTGGCCGCAGGGGGCAGTGGTGGGAAAGATGGTCACAGAAGCAAAGGGGTAGTGGCGGGGAACGCGCTGGACGGGAAACAGCTATGAAACGGGGGACAGGAGGCACAAAAGCTGAAAAAGGGGAGGCGAAAGAGCAGCGAATGCAGTACAACTAGGACGCACTAAGCAGCAAATACAGTACAGATCAACAAGCGGTGAAACGGCAGAGGGCAGAGCGGGCGCAAACTCGTGTTCGGCCCAGCAGCGGCAGGCGATCAGGTGGAGCTGTCTGGCAGCAGGGGGGTGACCTGGCCTGCGAGCAGGTACTGTTATATCAGCAACTTGTTAACCAGAAAAAATGCACCTTATTTTCACAACTGCTGGAATTATGATCTTCTGTGACATGTTCCTTTTAATTATGGATTTACCACATTTGTCACATTATGAGATGCAACCTTTGACCAGAAAGCAAACCTATATTAAAATGAGACAATAGCAAAATACTTTCACAAAATGTACTACACAATTTGTTATCTCTTGATACTCAATTCGTGCAACCATACGCATAACTTGGTATTCCTTTGCCCACAAGAATCTTTTAAGCAAATAAAAGTATGTGATGATATCTTCAGTAGGTCAATTTAACGTTCTACGACCTACTCTTTGAAGAGCATATAGGTTTATTTTCTTTTTTGATGAGCAGGCAGGTTACTTCCTCAGGTAGGTTCAGGACCAGCTAACTGGCAAGCCCTTCGTTAATGCAGGCAAGGGGCTGAAACGTCCCTCAGCACATAAGGTTTATTTTGGTAAGAATTTGCAACATGCAGGGGAGTGGAATTTTTAGTGCCCGATGCCCGGAACATATAGATTTTTGTCAGAGACAAGAAGTTTTCAACTCTATGTTGTCTGACGGACAAGGAGACATTCTTGCGACATTAACCTCAACGTTTTGACAACCCTCAACAACAATGTACTTCCACTGCCAGCAGACATGACAGATGTCCATGACCTCACAACCCACTTTAACAATTCCATGACTAGCATCTTGACCCAGTTTCGCCCTTTTAGCTGAAAAGACTGTCCTCTAAAGACTCCAACCCATTGTACAATGGGAGCCTAAATGAACAAAGACGCAACTTGAGACTAGCTGAACGGGCTTGGAGATCCCCACTTTCCGTAGAGCACCGTAAGCTACTGAGATCTTGGAGGAGCACCTACAGCAAACACATTAGAATCTCAAAAGCAAATTTCTTCAAAGTTCAATTAAACAATATCAGAAATCGCACAACAAATCCATTCGAAATTATCAAACATCAGTCCTCTCAACAACCCAACTCCTCCACATTAAGTCTCAACTCACAAACAAACTGCAACATATTTGCCTCTTAATTCCTTGTAAAATCGAAAAAGATAGAAAATGACCTCGAAACAGCAAAGGAACACCTCACAATGATACCTCCATATATCCTCCACATGCAGCTGACTGTACAAACCCCTAACCAACATGGACTCACCCTCAAAAACAAAGCGTCATGGAACACTTTAAAAACAGTTGACTAAAAGGCCTTTCTCAACATCTTAACAACACTTAAACCATCAAATCCCTTCTGCGACCCTCTTCTAGGCAACATCTCCAGCGAGATCAAAACTTCTCTAATACCCCCCTGGACAAAGATAGTGAATGCTTCACTACTGCAAGGAACCCTTCTAATCTACCTAAAGGCTGGACAGGTAACCCACATTCTAAAAAAAAAACACAGCGGACCACACAATCCCAGATAACTACTGTCCAATATCCACTGTTCCTGCCCTAGCAAAACTACTGGAGAAATTAGTCCATTCCCAACTATGCAGCTACTTAGCTCAATTCCACCTTATTGACCAGTTTCAATCAGGCTTCCGTCAGGACCATAGCATGGAAACAGCCCTGACACACATAATCGATGACGCACATGAAATACTAGATCAAAACAAATCCTGCCTCCTCATACTCCTACACCTATCCTCAGCCTTCGATACGGTCAAACATAACAGTCTCCTGGATTTACTTGAACACAGAATGTTTTTTTTAAAGGGGCTGTCCTAAAGTGGTTCGCCTCTTTCTTAGACAACCGAACTCAAAGAATCAAGAATAATCAATCGCTGTCCACTAACACTCCGGTCACCCTGGGAGTCCCTCAGGGTTCCTCCTTATCACCTACCCTCATCAATCTATTCATGGATGCCTTAACTGAAATTCTGAAGCTCTCCAATGTTCATTACCACATGTATGCGGATGATGCGCAACTATACCTAAAAATATCATCCCTGGAGGATATCCGTTTACTCAACACAACTCAGCAAAATACCCACAACTGGCTGACCAGAAACCATCCCAAACGTAACGTGTTTAAAAACAAATTCCTCCTAACTGCCCCACCACTAAGACACAGGGACATTGAAGAATAGATGAAACACTTATCAGCCTTCAACTGCACACCACACATCATAGATGCTACAAAATCACTGGGAATAACACTAAACAAGAATCTCACCATGAAGGAACACATCTGCGCAGCCACCAGAGGAGCAAACTTTCATATGACCATTCTTTGAAAACTAAAACCCTTCCTCTCCGCCGACTACCTCAAATCGGCTTTGCAAGCTCTAATGATACCCAGAATAGACAATGGGAATACAACCTTTTGTGGTTTGCCGAGATCCAGACTGGCTCCAACAAGAGTTTCCCTCAACACGCTGCAAAACTCGTCACCGGCTCCCAAAAAAACAACCACATCACCCCTGATCTAAAGGCACTGAACTTGCTCCCTTTTGAGTAAAGAACACAGCTGAAAATGGCTTGCATGACACAAATAGCCCTGCACTTCAACATACCAAGGTATCTGGCCAATAATCTGGAATTATCAGATGGCGGCAGAACGTCAAGAAGCACCAGCATCTTGCTATTGAAACCTCAAAAATTTCGGAAAAAGAAAACATACAACCGCACTTTTTTTCGGACTAGCACCTATGATCTGGAATGCCCTGCCCCCTGAAATCAGAATGAACCCTTTAAGCACCTTCTTCAAAAACAGAAGTCTAACTGCTTTTAATGAACAAAACGTTACCCTGATCCCAACGCTTGATTTAGTTGGGTACTAATCAGACGAAATTCACCAACCAGGATCTGCACTTGACTCTAAGTGCGAATGGCTAACACACTCTGGAGTACCTTCCGGACCTACAACGAAAACTGACTACATTTATGTTTCCTGTTAGCTACTCACATATATGTTTCTAGTTTATCTTGGTTTCTATTTGATGTAACATTTGTAAACGCTCCCCGATACCCTTTCAGGGTCTAGTTCGCGCTATATAAACCTTTATAAATAAATAAATGATTAAGAAATTCTTTCTAGCCCCCTACATCTACTCTAACCGGACTATCAATTATTTCTAACTAACAACCTAAAAATCCTTGTCTATACCTGTTTTCAACTGTAATTACGGTAAACGGAACAACCACTGTGGGTGACGCTGATCACAGTCAATGGGAAATGTGGAAGCGAATCTCGCCAGTGGAGGGAAATGTTAAAAAGGATCTGATTGGCTGCAAGTCTGAGCCTGTACTCTAGGCTCAGATTGGCTGTTGAGCCTTAAATGCATTTAGACCTTTAGCCCCTCTTTTTCATGGTGGACTTGGTTGGGAACTTATATTGTTGTTTTTCTTTTTTTACTTTTTCCGTACAGTTGCCCCACTTTGTTTAAAATGTTGCTCCACATTAGTGCTAAGTGCCTAAGGTTGTCTTAGGGGTAAACTTCTTTTCTCCCAGAAAATCTGAGAGAGTCCAAGGCGCAGCTGGCACACAAGAGCACTGGAGAAACACAAGAAAGTTACACAGGACACAGTCAACTCCTCTCACATTTAACAAGCATTTGCAATGCAATAGGTCTCGCATTTGTGAGAGTTTAAGCTTTTGGCATTGTAAATGACACTGCCCTTTATTTATCTGTTGTCTGAACCAACACATAAATAAAAGGCATTGTCATTTAAAATGCCAATAGCTCAAACTCTGACAAATGCAAGACCTATTGCTTTGTAACTGCTTGTTCATTCTGAGGTCAGGCGTGGAGAGGAGGTTCACTGATGTTTCCAGTGCCAGCACTATGCCTACATGTACGCAATGTCAGATGTGGACTGAGTTTTCTTACGTTTATAGTTATTGGTGATTCTGTGGTGAGGTTCACATTTATTATGCTTGTTCTGAGGTAGGCACGGGGAGATTAAGTGATTTAACCGGAATCACAGAATGTTTGAGCCATCGCCGTGAGTCGAACCCGGTTCCACAGCATCAAAGTCAGCAGCTCTGGCGGTAGTGCCACATCCTCTATTAACATTCTGGAAAGGCTGCCTCTGACGGAGTGCTGCTGGTTACTCTGCTAGGTTGTATTAGTAGACAGATGGCAGTCAGGCTGTCTTGCTTCAACGCTAACGCTGGGAGTATGAAGGCGCGTGAGCCTTGGGAAACCCGGGACAGAGGGAGAGGAAGTTCCAAACTTTACTCCCAGGCTGCGCGTGTCAGCCCTGGGCATCCGGTTACTACGCATGCCCATGCATCCTCTTTGCAAAGCTACATGCCTCGCTTCTCCTCCAAGGTCATTTCTTTTTTTTTTTTTTATTTTTTTTTTTTTTTTGAAAACCTTTATTGTGCATGAAAAGAGTACAAATACGGGCCCACAACCGTCAGGCCGGCCACAATACTTCCAGCAGAAAGGCAAACATTACGGATTCCCAGCGGCACCAGGATAAACAGTACCAACACACAGAATAAGTTCTCAAACGAATACGAGCCACCAGGAAATCAGGAGCAGTGAAGGTTAGGTTTTTAAAAATTTTGTAAAGGGTATAAAACATTAATCAGGGAAGAATAGAGATCAAGGAGCACTGAGTCCGCGTTATAACTGCACATCATGCGTAGGCAACAGCATAGTACAAAATCACCCATAGAAGCGACATCCAAAACAACATGGCGGATCAAGGCGAAACAACAGGAGCATAGACAGGCAAGCACACGCCACGCATAGCGCCACCCACTTCTACTAACCCCACCTTCGGACCCAGGACGGAAACAGGTTAAAGAAAGCGCAGAAAATAGAAGGCCCATAGAAACGAACTACATAAAGTAAACCCTCCTCCCCCCACCCTACATCAATGCGGAGGCTACGGCCTACCCCCCCCCCGACAACGTGTCTGTCGCCCACAAGAACCCGAAATATAGAAGAAGAAAAGAAAGAAAAGAAAAAGAAGTCCCTAATATTGGAGGAGGGCCCATCTTAAATCACCCGAACACCCCGGCCATAAAACCTCGTCACTCCCCAGAATAACAAGTAAAGCATCAATATTTATAGAAAACAGGGAGAGACATCAGAAAACGCTGCAGCACACTTAGAGGAGGCGTCCCGTCTCGGGCCCCCACCCGCCCCTTAAATACAGTAAACACAAAAGAGAGTCACGCCTAGCCCTGGCCAGATTTCAAGCGTCCATCCAAATATGGCCCCGGATGACACTCCGCCCCAGACAGAACAAAGGGATAAGATGGCCGCCCTCTACATGAAGAAGGCCCCCCTGCGCGAATCATACAAACACAGTCACAAACCATGGCAGTCCAGAATACTGTCGCACCCGAGTCCATCCAATGCAGCACAAAACGGCAACTGAAACCCAGCACATCTCCGGCCTGGGCAACGTAAAAACAGAGTCGTATCCCCAGCTGAGCCATGAACGAAAACAAGTATCCATTGTCCAACAGGAAAGGCTGAGGCGGGCAGGGAAACAAAGTAGCGTCAAAAACATGGGCTGGCGGTAGGCTCACAAAGGGCACAAGCTCAGGATGTTCCATAGGCTGAGAATCGCGATGCAACATTGTACCCATGCCGGTTTTAGGAGAGACTCGGTCGAGCCCACAAGGGGGGTCGGCTGGCGAGGCATTTTCCTGACCGAGAATGGCTGTGTCCAGCCTCCCACTGAGCGCACAGAAGCGATCATGCCAGTCCGACCTCAGCTCGGCCAGCGCTGCAAGGATGGAACCATGGGTGACGGAATGCTGCGGCCGAACTAGTGAATCGGCAGTGCAAAGAGCGACAAGGGGGTCTGGTCGCATCTCAAGATCATGAAGGGCGAGATCTTCAGGGGCAGAGAGTAAATCCATCCGTACCACGGAGGAGACGACCGCCATATTGTGTAGCAAGCTAGGGTCCCCGCTCATTCGGGTGGGACACACGATAGGCTGCCGGGGCGCAGTCGCAAATAATCGTCTGAGCTCTCCCCAATAACGTGCACTGGATCCTGTAGGTTCCGGATGACAATCCGTCCCGGCGTGTAACAATGGCAAAGCGCAGCGGCCATTTCCACCTCAGCGAAGTCAAAGCAAGGCAGCGCACCTCAACAGCGGTAGGAGGGGAAAGGCGTCAGCGACTCACGGCCGGTCGAAGAGTCCTTCCACAGGAGGGATCAGTGCAAGCACCTAACAGGCAGTCATGGCGGGGGGCGCAGGCACATCACTCGCAAGCGGGAGCCGCGGAGTCATGGTCGTCTCCAGCTGGGCGCATCAACCCGGGGCACCGGACCAGGGCTCGGCTTCGATCGTCAAGAAAACCCGTCTTTACACCAACAATCGGGCAGGTAGGAGCACCGGAGGGACGCCACCGGCCACAGCGCACCTCGCTTGTCCTTTCGCGGCCACTTCGTCGCCGGATAGGAATCAGGATAGTTTAGCAGCAAAACAGGCTCGGGGAGCCGGGCGATCACACGTCTGTCTCCGTCGCCATCTTGGCTCCTCCCTCCCCAAGGTCATTTCTAAGCAGCAGCAGCAAAGGCACGCGCGCGGGCTTTCAGAGGATAATCAGAGCCTAGAGGTGTCTGAGCGTGATCCGCCCGGCTCACTGTGACTATAGGAAGAGCCCCGGGGTCCCCTTCGCTGTGCATGCGCCCAATCACATACCTGCCCAGTCAACCACCTGTTTTTTTAACATAGCTCTTAATACTGGGAGTTGAGGCGCTCATGATGACATTAGGCGCTGGTGGAAACTGACTACTAAATACCACCAAACGCGTTTCCGTTCGGAAGCCTAAATTCCAATCCAGGTTTTTTTTCTACTTGAAGAGTCAGGAAACATAGCACAAGGCGGCAATTTTGTCTCCGTGTCCGTGTGTGTGCGCACAGCCTCTCCCCCGTATCCCCTCACTCTCTTTCAGAGGCGTAGCTAGAGCTTGTGGCGCCCGGGGCTATCTTTCAGATTGCCGCCCCCTGGGGGGTGCTAGGGAAAAAGGACGGCGAGATCCTGAAAGAGGTCAGAGAGAAACTTAGTATCGCTGCTAATAGTCAGGTGAAGCTCCACAGGCAGCCCGCTGCTAAGCTGAGCTCTGGAATTGGGTGTGAAAGAACTTACTTAGGACGAAACAATCAAAAACTAATCACTTCCTGTGCTCGTCCTTGAAAAACTTTCAGTAGCTTAAGGCATGTTAGCTACCTATGCCTTCCAAACATAGAAATGGAAAAATTGAAGAGCAGAGTACCTGCTTGTTTCTGAGAAGTGCTGGTACTCTGTAATTAAACGTACTACGTCACTCTTGAGAAGTGCCGGTACTCTCCAATTAAGCATATTACGTCACTCTTGAGAAGTGCCGGTACTCTCCAATTAAATGTATTACGTCACTCTTGAGAAGTGCATGCACTCTCCGTCTCAAAATAAAAAAGTTCTGGTACTCAGTATCTGCCCATTTAAAGCTCTGATGCCTTCCTAAAACACAAGTGCTAAGCAAAGTGGGTACACTCATGTCTACTTTAATCTTCACTATCCATCGAATAGCAGCTCAGCTGCTTTGTTAGTCTGTCAGAAGTGGGGAGGAGTGGGAGACGCCTTATAAGCCTGACATGGTTTTATTCTGCTGTTTGTGGAGTAGCTGTTGTCCCTTTTATTGTATGAACTTGTCAAGCGAAATGCCAATAACATTTTCTTACAAAAAAAGAACTTAATCTGTAGAATCTTTGAGTTTCTATCGAAGGATGGCCCTGCCTCTGGCACCATTCAGTAGTGCCAATAAATAATATTAATGCCTCACTCTCTATGCAAGCTTTACCTAAGAGGTAAATTCCACTGAGAGAGCACTGAGATCTTTGGAAGCATTATGACCTGTTGTGGCACTGTTTATGTCCCTGTCTGCTGTTCTGTCTGTTTAGTCTCTGCTCACCACCCCGATAGGCAGCCATCCTCAAAGAGGAAAAGTGGAGGATTCTGCTCTGGGTCAGTGAGGCCTGTGGTAGTAGGTAAGAGGAGGAGCAGGGAGGGTGTCAAGCTCCTCATGGGGGCGTTCTGTATTGCCGACAAGCCTTCATCTGCAATAGAGAATAATTATTTGAAAAAGAGGTTGAGAGGATAACAAGCTCTGATGTTCCCCAATTGTACCCGAGAGACACTTGGGATGTGGAAGCAAAACTGGACATAGTATGGGACAAAGAAGGATGCGGTGTTCAAAAGAACCTAATGGCTACTGAAATCTGCGCCGCACATCAATACTTTTCTTCATCATCTGTGTGTTCATCCCCTCTGAAATAGACAGAATGGCTTGAAAGTGACTCTCAAGCATGAAACAGGGGATATTTAGTAAATGGTTTCCACCAAATGCTTTGATTCTAAGCAGAGTACTGTTCTAGCTCTAGCCACAGAACACTTTGGAGTTGAAAGGTTTGTAATACTTTTCATGCAAGGGAAGCAGGTATGCTGGGCGCCTCTGCACAGCACCGGGAAGCCGGTGCGCTTGCAGTTACATAACTGCATGTCACATATGCAGACAGGGTTCCTCAGTGACAGACTGTCAGCCGCACGTGTTGGGGTGGGTGGTGAGTCGGTGACATGTGTGTCAGTGTCCCCAAATAATAAACGCTGCCGCCACGTGCCACTAGGGCAAAGAAACAATTTGGATGCTGCAGAATCGATCATGGACAATCATTTTAATAATGAAGGAAACCTTAATTAATCCCTCAAAGAGAAAATTTCTCCAACAAAAAAACATGCATTCTTAGTATGGATGTACACACCACAGTCAATGAACTAGTTGTAAATCATCTTAAATATATTTGTCAACAGAAAACCAATTATCGGAATGTACAAACCGTAACATAATGCAAACAAATGTTTTTTGCTATACATCAATACATACATTTAACCTACGTAGACACAATATCACATGAACATAAACAAACAAAGAATCCTTGTAGCCCTAACTTCTTATGGGAACATTTTATTTTTATAAATTATAGTTTGCAACCCATTATAAAGAAATAGCCCTTAGTACAGCACCAATGGAGTGCATGATTAATCTGGTGCCCTATACACTATCGCAGGGTACTGTATTTTTCTTTTACTGAACAATTTAATCTCAGTGGGCTTCTCTTTTATGATAATGTCGATGCATTTCAACCCTTTTCATCCGGGCCTCATCAGGACTTGGGGCGGAAAGGAAACCTAAAACACAATAAGGTACAGATCTTCATATTTACATATATACTCTTATATACAAATCTATGCAAATTGATTCTTGTAGGAGATATAGCTAATCACAAAAACTGACCAGCAGAAAATTCATACCACTGAAAATACTTCTGTGGGCAACACAGAGCATGAAAAAGTGCTGAGCGTGTATAAAGACAGGCTGATATTCTCATATATCACCATGTCGGAATTTACCGTGTGGAGCGACTAACCCAATAGGAAAGGCCCAAAGAATAAAAAAGATTCAAAGAAAGAGATTAAGACCCTGAAATTCCTAAGTACCACAACTCTTGCCGAAATAAAGTGCTTATAAAAACATTAGGGTGAAAGAAAAGAGCAAGATGAAATACAGAGTACTTCTGTAAGTAGCTACCTCTAAAAATCGTTGATGGTACTTTTAGAGTATGCAAATACGGGAAGGTTCCAGGGGCAGGACACAACTAGACAGGTGCTCTTCTGAAAAGCAATAAAGGCAACTCATGAAGGCATGGGCAAAAGTAATTTAAAACGAAAGAAATTTGAAGCAAAAGGGGTCTTTCATAACCTCTGTATATACCTACTTATTTTACAACAAAGGAAAAACTCCTTCATTTGTCTCGAGTGAAAACATTCACTGGCTGGCCCATTTTAGTTGCTCCACAAGCATAGAAGGTGTACTTGCTCCCCGTTTTAATTATTCCGAACTGGCTTATCTGAAAAGCAAAACTGAATAAGCAGGGGGTCAGAGTTAAATCGGCCTGACTTCTATCTGTCAAAACACACAAAATGATGTAAATGGCGGCTTACCGGGAGATTAATTCAATGGCTGCATAACCTCGACATCCGTGGAGACTGGCGCCAACAATGAGTATCACGGAAATAAATGTGTTGCATAAAGAGTAACCTACGTGATGGCCATAAACACTAGACTACGGGCAGATATCTATCAGGTCAAAAAATGCTCCAAAGTGAGAACAGACTCTGACCCGTCTGTCTAATTAATGGTAACTCCTGGATGGCTGAATGAAGCAGGGGACAGCAAATAAAATAAACTCTACCTACTAAATCGAAATAATAAAATTGAAAAGAACCACTAGGGTTACACTACCGCCCCCAAAATAGTGCCGCCTGGGGCGGGCCACCCCCACTGCCCCCCCCACTGACCCCCAGCTACGCCACTGCTCTCTTTGCAATCCTGGACTGAGATGAGCATAATAATGATAACATTTTTTGACGCATATTTGAGTAATCTCTGTAAAATAAACAACACTGGGAGCAATGACTCTTCCACCGACTGAGGGAACGGCTAAGTCGTGATAGGCGTCCACGAGGGACGACGGCCCACACGCGAAAACAATGGCTCACAACAAAGACTGTTGCGCTTCCAAGAAGACGCACTGTGTGCGTTCCACGTCCAAACTGCAATACAACACGGCAAGGCAGTACCAGAATGTCGATAATATTCTAAAATTGCTAATAAAGAATTATAACACACACAAAAAAAAATACCTCTGCATGCCCGCAGTCTCTGGAGTCGTGTGCGCCACTGCTCACTCCATAGGAGTTAACTTTAAAAACCAGTGCGCGAAACTGAAAGCGCGGTTGTAGCGCGTGAAAGTGAATGCTGCAAGCCGTACGCAGGAACATCTCCTGTCCATTGGTACGCGTGCACATCGAAGTTAACTTTAAAAACGAGCGCACAAAACTGAAGGTGCGGTGGTAGCGCGTGAAAGTGAACGCCGCAAGCCGTGCACGGGAACATTTCCTGTCCATTGGTACGCGTGCACATTGGCTGTCCAGGTGCAAGCTGAAAGAGACGCAGTGAAAGTGCACATCAGCTGTCCGGGCAAGTGCCCATCTCCTGTCCCCCTTCGGACACAAAACCGACAACAATAGATCTCGCAAAGGCAAGCAGCGCATGCGCTGCGTCGCAAGGCGAGACCTAAAAAAACAAATACATCTGTTATTTGCGTATTTCCACCGACCCAGCGTTAGCCAGTTCCTTACTGCACACCTTCACCTCTTGGTGGGTGGGCTGTGCTGTTGGGAGTCTGCAAGACGTCTGAAGGTTGTAAAATGCTTTAGGGAGGGCGCAAGAAAGGATGTAGTTGAAAAAATACAACACTGGTGTGAGAAAAAAGGAAAGTAGTTGAGGCAGTATGAAACATTTGTTTATGTAATGAAGAGTAAAACTGGATTGTTCTAGGGCTGAAAGGAACGAACTGCGTCAGTCAAGTGCCACCGTCACTGCCCAGTTATTGTCCAACCAAGTCTGCCAAGGGAAACCCAGATGTCCGTCTTACATGTGAGTTTTCATACGGCCTACAGCCCCCTACTCTGTCTTGCCTTACACTTTGAACACATATAGAGGGTGCAAGAAGCAATGACTCACAAAATTGTATGTGACACATATCTTCACATGCAGGGTGAATTCCAGGTCGACCTGTGGAATCACAACTAAAAAGGAAGTGTTTTACAGGTCCATTTAAAAGTGTATTCAAATTTGTGTTGTAGCTAAATGTGCACCAAAAGAAATCTTGCGCACGGTTTCCAACTGCTAATCAGGCACAGACTGTAGCGTTCTTTACTGGTCATTAATCTACATTAGTGTGTGATGACTTATGGTGGGGATTGTGACTGCCTGAAAATGGTATAGCATGCCCTTTCCATTTCAAACCGCAGTCATTATAACAGGTCCTTTATTTCGTTTGAGAAAAATATCTGGCATCTAGAGCTTCATCCAACTTTTTGTTTAAACTGCATCAGCAACTACCAACTGGCCATTTTTCTCAAACCAGTGTTGTCAGACACAATGAAGCACAGCACTGCTATACTTATCAAGTCCCAGACATCAAAGCTCAGTACCCTTTGTCCCCACTTAACCTAGTGCCAAAAAAACAGAGCAACTTAGTTCTGGAGCATTATTATGTTGGCTATTGCCACCTCAGCTGACTATTAGAAAATTACTTTTTGGCGGTCTTTCCAGTGCAACAGTAGGTGGTTGGGATGCAAGTGTTTCCCCTCTGACTGCATGTCCACTTTGTGAGGAAGTCATACCACTGGCAAGCGCAGCTGAACTCGCTGGTTGCAAATGGAGTTCCAAGCAGCCCAAGTAAGGTCTATGAGTAGATGGCAAGGGAGTAGGAACAGTTGTCACAAAAACAAAAGAGGGGCTTCAAGCAAGTATGCTGGATAATGAATGGGAATGGGTGTCCGGTGCGGTGCAGTGCGGAGGTGAAATGGAGTCTTCGGTGACAGGAAGTAGGTGAAGTGGAATGGAGCTTTTGTTGATAGAGTAGAGGGGAAGGGAGCATGTGGAGTGTGGTAGGAGAGTAGCTGTGTAGACAGTAGAGAGAGCCTGCTTGCGGTTAGAAAGTGGAGGGAAAATGGGTACGTAGCTAGAGGTGGGTGAGTACTATAGCAAGAGCCCTGGACCCTGCCTATGTTGAAAGATTGGAATGAAAAGGGGAATGGTGATGCAGGTGACACACTGGATAACATAAGGCAAGCTTGGGCCTGTGATGAGCAAAAATGGAAGTCTGATTTGTGAGAGAATAGACGAAAGGGAACATGCAGGCTGTGGTGGGAGACCAGAGGTGGAGCAGGGAGAGTTGAAAAATAAGAGGGTGAAGAGAATGTATGGTATACTTTAGGATGTGAGGGAAGGAACTCATGAGTCTGTGTTAGGTCTATGGGATATGCAAGCCTATGGTGCTTGAGGACAAAGGAGAAAATAGGTTTAGTACCCATAGACCAGTAAATCCAATTAGGTAACACCTAGGAAAAGTTAATCTCTTTATAGGGTAAGTAGATTTATGTTGTTTTTAGTCCCCTGGACAAGAAGACTTTTTTAAAAAATCCACACCCTGTACCTGGCTCCATATCCGCTTTCGTATGCAAGAGTGTAGTATAAAACCTTGAGGGAAGAGGCAAGTGTCATTCCTAGGGAAGCTGCAGGTCGTCCTTGCTAAGGAACAGGCATTTGCAGGAACCTCCACTTTTGCTTTCAACACCAGCGGCGAAGCAAGTGAGCCCTGGGCCCTAGAGAAAGCACGGAAAATGACTGGTCGAGTTCAATAGGTAACAATAATGAGAGCTCTGTGGGCCCCTGTGCAAGCCCTTACTGCACCATTGATACCTACTCCCCTGTTGCTCACCCCATACCGGGTTCAGCTCCATACGAAGAGACGGGCATACCACAAATCCAATAAGCGCACAGAATTGCACACTTAATAACAAAAATAGGAAGGCAGGCACTGTCGTATTGTGCACCTGTATAGGTAAGCAAGTTATACAAGATCCATCTCCGCCTTTTAAGTACACTGAGCTTAACGATAACGGACAGCGATGTCGAAAAAAAATGACCAAGACATAGGAGCAGGTTACCCTTTTGTGCCTTTACATAATGTGATTTTCGCTGTTTCTGTGCTCACAAAAATCACATTCCTCGAGCTGACGTCAGAGTTCCAAGCCCAACCTCGCTGTCTGGTGCGTCAAGGTCTCCGATGGCATCTTAAAAAGGTATGACTGGGGGAGAGCAGTGCCCCTGAGTCCCGGGCGGAGGGGGGCAGGTGGGCACGGACCCCTGTAGAGGCGAGGCGGCACCGCAGACCCCTCCAGCGCCCCTGCTTCCAGGCCTGCGTGGGAGCGGGCCGTGGAGAAAGTTTGGGCTCTGCCTCCGCCCTCCCTGCCCTTCCACTGGCTGAGCCCGGCCCGGGGGAGGGGCGCGGGCCGCTCCCTCTCATCCCTGCTCTGGCGCTGCTTCCTGCTCCGGAGCGGATGTGTGCGTCGCCCACAGGTGCGCCTCTCCAGCCCCTGCCTGCTCCCGTGTGATCTTCCGTGGAGGCGCACCCCGGGACCCCCGCGGGCACGGACCCCCGCCCCCCTCTCCTCGCTGTGCGCCCGGCGGAGGATGCACCCAGGCTGCCCGGCTCTGCTGGAGCGGCACGGCGGCTGAGGAGCGGCTGGGCGCAGCGCAAACTTGGGGTAAGTTGACTTCCGGGTGGACACCGCACCTGCTGCAGCGGTGGGAGGGGGCAGCACCCCACCCCCGGGACCCACCACCGCTGGTGGCTCCCCCCGCGCCTGCATGGGGGCGTCAGTGGCCGGAGCAGTCTGGAGACTGTACCTGTGAAAGCAGACAGAGGGGTGTCTGCAGAGGCCACTTGTTCATGGTCACCCAGGCGACCCCAAAAATGACCAGCAAGTGATTTGGCATGCAGCCCTCGGTTCTGATTTTGAATATTTGTAAACCTTACCTTAGGTGTATAGAATTCTTATAGTATACCATGTATTAATTATGTCGTTTTATTGTATCGGTTACTGTTTTGAGGAATTATCCTAAATGTATTTTCCCTAAATCATCCATTCGCCTACAAACGTCATCGACAAAGCCGAAGGATTTCCGAGCTACGGAAAACACGCTCAGAGTACCCTCTAAGCACCCATTCTAATCCGTTTACACGTATTTTCTCCTGTCGTTTTTTTTCCCACAACCCCTTTCTTCTCCAATTGCGTTTCGAGGGAGCTGCATGCAGCCTGTCACTCTTCATTTCCCATAGTGTCCAGTGTGCATGTGCGTGTTTTGTTTCGGTGCTGGGAGGTATGCGTGATTGGCGGTGGTCCGCCCTGCTCTGGCATATGGCTTTCGTTAAGGGGAATTCCTGCCCTCCGCGCCGCTGGCACTGGACTTTGACTCCCGCTTGTTACTGCTCGAATTCTCCGAATAAGCAGCGTGTTTTGTATGGATCGTTTGCTTGTAAAGGGCAGAGTGGGTCTCGCGCTTCAGGCATTTTGTTTTTATATCAAATTTGAATGCATTGACATTTGTTAGAAGGGCTCCTTGGCCTGTGGAGGCTGATCAAGGCTCTCTTTAAATGACTCGGTGTTTTGGAAGCGTTACGAGAGTAATGTGTGTCACAAAATGTTACAGTTTATCTGTCTCCCTCAAAAGAATGAGGGACCACGAACTGGCAGGGTGGTTGTAAACTTCAGACTGTTTTTACCTGGAATCTACCAGACAATGCAAGCAGTTTGGTTGCAAAAGACCTATTGTGGGTTTATCAACAACATACTAGGGCTTGCAGCCCACCCATTGGTTGGCTTTGCTGTCAGTCTTATTTGTTTGCTTTATATTGGACATCTTTCCTGGTTTCATCCCTCCTGGTATTGTTTTTCCCCCGTGGATCATAGCATCTTTACTATTGCTTTCAGCAGATCGTTACCATACTTTCTCTGTTCACTTTTTGGGAACTATTATTTTGTTTTTGTTTAAGCATTAAACGAGAGGGCATGTGTTTTCCTGCTGTCTCCTTCATTTGCTCCCCCACCCTGTTCAGGCACTCTTTTTTTCATTCTGCATTTTAAAACCGTGCATTTGTGTTACTTTTTATGTACAGATTCACCTTGGATTGCTACATTTTAAAACGTGTCTGTTAGTTGACATGTATCATTTGCCTGCAAAATGACATACATGACAGCCGCGTCAACTTTTTTTTTTTTTAACAAGACACTCCAGATTCAGTTTTTAACAAGACACTCCAGATTCAGTAAAGCTGCAGTAACTTTTAATTCTCTCGGTAGAACTACAATGCTTTTTTGGGTCACATTGTGTGTGTGTGTGTGTGTATATCCGTGCTGCAGTTACTGCAATACTGTACATCATGGCTAAAAGCATTAGACACGCCAGTGGTGTTATAGGCAAGCCGGTTGGCTTTGCCAATGCTTGTATTAGGTATGACATTAGGTGAGACCTTTTTTGATTTTATTGTAATTATATCTCTAATATATTTACTTTTAGGGGCTTTTAGCCTGCCTTCATTGGTCTCTTGTGGTGTCATTCAAATATTACTCTCACCCATTACAGCATTCAGTATAGGGTAGTGGGTCATCCCACGCCTGTCATTGGTTAACTCGTTGTAAGTAACAGCAGTCCAAACCATCCCTTTGCTCCCTGGAGCTGCTATGGCCAAAAATATATTTTTGTTTTTAGTCAGTTTATTTTTTTTATTGGCGAAGGCCCAACAGCTCCCCTGAAATCAAGTTTTGTCAAACAAACACTGTCCAAGCCAAAGGACGCCAGTCAGAGGTATACCCATTGGCTTTGCCAATACTTGTTTACGCTTGTGCCTCTTGTGGTTCCACCTGCAGAATGTTTACCACAAACTTTCTGCCGCCCCTTCTGTAACTTTAGTTTGCAGGCTGGATTTTAAAAGGCTGCATTGAAATGAAAAGGCCGCCCTCGAGGGAGCTCTCTGCAGTCCATCTGTTGTAAATGCCCTCTTTTATCTTTCTCAGTTGGCATTGCTAGCTGGCATCCTCTCTCTGCTCTTTAACACTCACTACTTTGTAGCAGCAGATACTGTTTTCGTGTCTTACAGTGCCAGTGCTGTTAAGCAGTTTCTGTGTTGCTGACTTTTTCCCAGGACCTCTTTAAAGTTGCAAGATTACATATCTGTTGCATGCTTACCCAGCTGACAATGATTTGTTGAAGGGAGAGAACATTAAAGTATACAACAATTTGGGAAGAAATACTGTGGAGTTTGCTCTGCCTTTGTCAAACGTAAAACATAAATGTATTTTTAAAATGCCTGTCCTGGGCTCGGTCACCGTGTTGGGGTTACTAACGGTGCTGTGGGTGGTATGCGACTGATGAAGGGGGTGTTTAATTTCACTGCCCTCGGTACCGGTGGCTATTTAAATAAGTGGGCACCTTCCTGTCTGCCTGCCCTCACTATACGTCACTGTGCATTCGTATGTTGTGTTTTTTTCATACACAAGTGTAAATGTCAGGAATTGCTGGGTTGTTAAACACAAGGCTCACACAGAAAATGTTAGCACAGTTTGGGGATTCAAACTCTTCACTCGTTGGTAGTTACAAATATTAGACGACCTGACATGAAGACGCCCAAATGGTGCAATGCATATGTTTTCGTAATCTATCTCCTTCTGATTTTGGAAGGGGGTGGGGTGCTATGCTAAAGGGGGTACGAAGCTGCCTCTGGCACTCTTTTTCACCCAGAAGTAAACTCCTACATCTTTTCAAACTCTGCTGCCAAGTCTGAGAATCTGAGGTATGACAGGCATTTGACCTGGCTGGACGTCGGGTCGTATCTTACCGTCGTAAATTTAGGAACAAAACACTGCTGAATAAATGTTTGGCGAAGGAGTAATAGACAGTCCTTTAACTGTTTCTACACACGCACAAATACGTCGTGTGGTCGTTTTAACCCCACAGCGCCATGCGGGCCTACAGGTCTCAAACGAATCTGTCTACAAGGTTTTGGGAGATGTGTTGTGTTGGTTGAATGCAGCACAATCTTAAGGAAAGTCTTTCTGAGCGGCGCTGTCCCCCGCCCTAGCTGTCTAAACAATGTGTAGGAATGATGTCGACATAAAGGAAACAAGCCCCTGTAATCCCACAATAATCTGTTCATTGCTCCGGCTCTCTCCTGGGGATTACAGTGCAGCACGCGCGCACAGGGACGCCAGTGGAAGGGTCCCATGTCGACGACCAGTTCAGAGGTCAAGCCCGTGTGACAGATCAGCCAAGGCCTACTCGTTATAGTCGGTGACTAAGAATAACGTATTTTAAATGTTCGATAGAGTTCTGTCTGATGATACAAGTGGTGTGCATAAACATTGCCTGTTAACTTCCCTTCCCAAGGCATTAAAACCAAGCAAATGCAGTGACCAATACACGAGGGAGAGCTCCATTAATGTTCCAAAACACATTGTGCCTGAGCCCAGGTTACTAGCCTGAACTATCGAATCCTGCAAGGGCCTCTGGTGCTCCCCCCCCCCCTCAAGAATAATAGTGTGCTCTATTCCTTCGACCATATCTCCTAAGGAGTATGTAGGTTGGTCGGATGGTAATGGAAGATCACCTTTGTGGTCTATGGCATTACTTATTTTTTGTACCGTGGGCCTTGGAGTGCTTATGAGGTGGCGTTCGTATGTGGAGGGTAGGGGCAGTGGCATAGCATAGCAAGGGTACCATGGTCCTTGGTGGAAGCATGGAACATGGGTGCCCAGTCCTCTGGTTGGGAGTAAAATACAGATGTAACTGTAGTGACTTGGCCTCTAGCACCAGTGATGATGGGGGCACTGCATCTCCTCCTGTGTTTATTGATGGCTACATCCCAGGCTGGTCAATCAACACTCTGTCATTGTGGTAGCTCCTAGGATGGTTTCAAAGAGATGTCCTCAGGTGCTTAATTTTCAAAAAATAAAACCTTCGTATTTCCAAGCATTGACTTTCTCAGGATGGAGTGGGTGTTGTCTGATGGATGCTTGTGTGTCTACAGGCAAATGGCACAGGTCATTCTGTGTCCAAATTCGCTACGTAGTTTGAGAGGCCTCGTCGTGAGTACTGGCCCTGTATGGAAATTATTGGCTTGTACACTTATGACTTGGCAGTGCAAAGAGGCAGCAGTAGGAAATGTAGGTAGGTGCTGTAACAAAAACATAACTGTTGCTTTGAATTTTTTCGTGCAATCTAAACACTCTTTCAGCTGCAACCTCATTTTCACAAAACCTGGCCTGGGATTCGAAATCAAAGGTGAGGGTGTTTTTGTAAAGTTGTTTTTGCCCTTTTTTAAACTTTTTTGTTTTTGTTTTTTTGCACTTCCCAACCTTCCTTTGTCATGTGCACAGATTCCAGTCCTTGAAGCAGACTCGTGTCTCTCCTCCTCTGGTCTTAGTTGCCATTGTGAGATGTGCTGTTTGCAATGGTTTTATACCACAGTGGTAGATTTAGTGCTAGACACTTTAGTTTTTGACTACACAGCGCTTGGTAAATCTCTTATAAAAAAAATAATAAGCTTAAAATAGTTTTGGACTTGTGCCGGTCCATTACTAACTATTGGTTGGCTCTGACATCACTCTCGTTTCCTTGCTTCTTATTGGTCAGTGCCTCCTCCACGCCTGTGCCTTTCTCCTTTTGGCTTCGTGTGTGTCTCTGCCGTGGAGCATGGACCAAGTGCAGCTTCCTGTCTGCTGCCTGTGTCCTTCCACAGGCTGAAGCCCCCTGCAGGTACTTTTTTTTATTCTTTTTTTTTATAGCACTTTGGGACATGCACTCTTGGAGTGCATGTCTTTGCAGTCCCTCTCCTCCCCTCCTACAGCTGTTACTGCTCCCTCTGTTCGCTGTCCATTGTTGCCGCCGCTGCCCTCCTCCTGCTGTCTGTTGTTTCATCCTCCTGCTGTGTCCTTTCTGTATCCCACCGCCCTCCTTCCGCTGTTTACTGTTTTTATTGTCCACCACCCCTTGGCTGTTTTTAGATGGACAGCAAAGCAGCACCTGCTGCTGTGCAACATGGCTTAAAAGGGGAGGGCGGGGGTAAAAAGCCCTATAATGTGGTCAACACTGGGCACATCTTTACGCTTAATTAAAAAAAATGTATTTAACGTTAAGCTATGTTGCACAGCAGCTTGCACGGCTGTGCAACTTGTACAAAAAAATTGACAGAGCCAATAGATCTTGCAGAGGCAAAACCTATTGGATTTGCTAATGCTTTTTAGACTGTAGCTGTATTTACTCCCGCCCTCCGTATGTTCCTCTGCAGTACCTGGAGGCCTGTCTCTTATTGCACCCTCTCTGCCATTTGCGCAGCTGCCCTTCAATCTCTGTATAGGGATTGGGTGTTCAGGGATACTTTTACAAGGAGGGCCCACACACGACTGCCGTGATTGCAAATAAACAGGGTTTGATTTCTCCTGTGGTCTGTTCCAAAATATATGTTCACACCATTTACTACCTTCTTGTAAAAAAATGTTTTTTGTTTTTACCTAACGTTCCTACTTAAGCATCCTAATAGTATGCCTCTAACTTCAGCGTCTTACAAAACGCCAACGCTTGTCTACAAGTACATGCGTTATACTGTGGGAGAGGTGTGGCGCCGCGGCCAGGGCGACTGACGCTGGAATCTGGGGATCAGGGTTCGATCCCCGGCTCCGGCGGCAGGTTAGCCCAGCACCATGTGACTCTGGGCAATAGCTCACTTAATCTTCCCGACGGCCCCCAGCGCCTAGAGACCCTTACGGGTGATTGTGCGCTTTACAAATGTGGATTATTATTATTATTACTGTTACCTAAGAGATTTGGTAACCACAGCACAGCTTCACGTTAAGAGTTTGTTGTACAGCCATTTCATGTTAGTTCTTTTAGTAGTGCAGAGTTCACTTCTAGCCCACCCAAAAACATTGTGGAAGAAACGCGGGAGAGTTCAGTGGTGCATGAAATAGTTCAAGTTCATCTTACATTTTCGTCTGCTTCCCAAAGGTGCTTTCCGCAAGGATTCTGAAAGATGTAGTTTGCCCTGTATAGAGAGTACACACGGGGATGAATTTGCCATTGGAGCTGTTGCTACACCACTCACTTCTTTCAGTTTGTGACCATTATTTTTGTAGAGAACTTGTTACAGATCCGCATGGACCAGACTTAACCTTGGAGATAAGTTATGAGGGTTCATGTTGCTCTATTGGCTGATTAAAGTGTTAGGAAGTGGTAATTATCTGATGTTGTATGTGGGCTGATCGTGTTAATTCTTAACCCTATTATCCATGTTTTTTGCTTCCCTCCCACTATCCTGTTTGTGTTGCCTCCCCGTAAGAAAAAAAAGCGCTGTGGTTGCATCATAGTGCCTTATTTCTTTTTAGGTTGAGCCTAGCGCATACGCTGTATCTTCGAGTCATGCTGTATTCACTCTATGAGCTTAAAGCCCACTCATTGCCTTTTTATTCATCCCTTCGATTGTCGTTCAGAAATGCTTGCTTGCTATTGGTTAATCCTTCCTCTTTGGCCCTCCTTTTATGTTTGGTTTCCACCCACAGAGCACCGCCCAATGACTTTCTAACATGACGCTTCTGTGTTTGTTCATTTGTGGGGGAAAAACATTTCTTTGGTTCCTGCTTGTGTCTGTTGCCCGTCTACGATGGTTCTGCCTAGGCGCCTGTCACTTAAGCTCCTTTCAAATACTGAGATGAAATGTCAGACACTTTTTGAAATCATCGCTTTAATTTTCTGAGGCTTCAAAGTGTGAAGATAGCCCCCAAATCCCTCGCACTTCGCTAGTTGTTTCTTTAGCGAGCCTTGGTCGCCAAATCTTGCAGCACTGTTAAGGGCAAGGCTTGGGCAACTCCCATCGCATTTTCTCTGACACTTGTTTATATAACGTGAACTTGAGCGACCCAAATGGGCTGGTTTGTTTATCATGAGTGCTGTGGTTTTATTTAAAAAATGTTAAGAGCTTTGTATAGAGCAAACTAGACCAGAGACATCGGGTATCAGAGCGCTTTACATGAGCACCAGTTTCGTTACAGATGAACACGTTTTATTTTTGTTAGGCACGAGAGATTAAGTGATTTGCCCAGAATCACAGGATGTTGAGCGTTGTTGCTGAGACTCTAATCCTGTTCCCCCAGCTTCCAGGTCGACCGCTTTAGTAACATTACACATGTCCGATTAATTTGTGGGGGCATTTTTATAGAGCACACACTCAACTGACCTGAAGGTATTGAAGCACTTTACAAAAAGCGTTGGTTACATTACACAAAGTCAGGTTTATTGTCTTTAGGTGCGCAGAGATTAAGTGATGCCGACGCCGTCCCTGTTTACTCATGATTACCCCTCTACCTGACAAACGGGAGCATTTTGCACGGAATCCTCCTCACCACATACGCTGACGACACCCAGTTGGTGTTGTCCATTTACGACGATGGTTCCGCTGTAGCTGCGAATTTCCAATCCGGAATGAATGCGATAAGCTCCTGGATGTCATCAAACTGTCTGAAGCTTAACTCTGATAAGACAGAGGTGATGACATTCGGGAGACTACAGCCGTCCTGGTCTCCACAATGGTGGCCACACCAGATGGGACATCCTCCGGAACCGGTATCTAAAGTGCGAAATCTGGGGGTTGTCTTTGACAACAAGCTGTCATTCCAGCAGCATGCCAATTCGGTGGTTTCCTCATCTTTCTTCATTCTAAAAAGGATCAAAAAACTTATTCCCTATCTACCATCATCTGCAGGCAAAACATTAGTCAGTACATTAGTTTTTTCTAAAACTGACTACTGCAATGCCCTATTTCTTAATGCACAACAAAAAGTCCTCAATAAATTGCAGACAGTGCAAAATGCAGCGGCTAGGACCCTGCTATCTATTCCCAAATTTGCACCTGTCTCCCCCTACATCCGACAGCTACACTGGCTGCCTTTGAGGAGCCGCATTAAATTTAAAGCGTTATGTATAGCCTACAAGGCTATCCACAATCATGGACCGCTATACTTAAGACAAGCTTTTTGCCCGCTTGAACATCCCAGGGCACTACGCTCATCTTCGGCTCACCTGCTAATAGTCCCCCGTACTAGGAGGGTCAACTGGGGAGACAAACGCTTCACGGTTGGCACAGCCAAATTATGGAACACACTACCCCTCCACATCAAATGTGCTCCAACCCTGCTCAACTTCAGAAAAAATCTGAAAACTTGGCTGTTTTCAGCCTAAAATCTCACCCTCCCGCCAGAGAGTCTAGCAACTTAGCGCCGAGACACCTTCGGGTATTTGCGCGCTCTAAAAATCGATAAAATAAATAAATAAATAAATACTATGTCCACTGCTCCTATATCTAGAGGACTGGGCCAGATGGCGGGGCTTGGGGCTTACTGGTAAATTGATGATGTTAGTAGGGTTTTGAATGGAAAACTCTGGAGAAGGGTGCCTGGTGAATAGAGGCCGGGAGGAGGAGAGATGTGACGTCTCTGCCATCGGAAGGTACTTTGCTGCTTTTTTTCTGTAAGCTGTTTAATACTCCAGGGATTCAGTCGCACACAGAATATTATAGTGCTGTTGAATTGCATCAAGGTACTTTTCTTTCTGTCTGTGCGTTAAAAAGCCTTGGAATGTGTCCATAATTGTTTCCTGAGGTACACAAGTATTCCTGAATCACACTGCATGGCCCACTGTGTAGTAATTGTGTTGCTCTTAAATCTCTGGTGGCACAGCACCCAGGACAATGTGCCGCATGGCTAAACGCTTATAAGGTCCCAAAGGCGAGACCTATTGGCTATGCCAATCCTTGCTTTTTATAGCTTGCTGTTTCGAAGTGCTTGTTTAAAAAAAAAAAACTTTAAGCCGTACTGCACAGCAGCCTCGCTGCTCTACAACTTCAGTAAAAGACATATAAAAAGCCAATAGCTCTCACAGAGGTGAAACCTATTGGCTTTTTCATTGCTTGTTTACTCTGGTGCCAAACATCAGGACTTTCCACTGTTGAGAGTTGGACGGGTCGCTTCGCTCCCAGGCTGCCAGAAGATGTTGAGGTCATTGTTTGCTCTTCTGCTTGGTTTAGTACTGGATAACTGGCGTGTGTGTCTGCTGTGTGTGATTTGGTGTCATTGACGTTTCTGCTGCTTGGGACTTGCTGGTGATGGTGGGCACTAACGGAATACTGAGGAAAGCAAATTACTCTAGAGAAATTGCATGTTTTGGCTTGTAACTTGTACAAAAATGGAGTACCTGAAAAGTAAATTGCTTGCTCGACGGTGTTGCATTACATAAAGGAGGGGGTGGGTGGCAGAAACTTGATTCTGACATTCTTCAATTGTGTTTTGTTTCCCCCCTCCAGTAGTGAGTTAACGCTACAATGGTACTGATCGTTCATGGTCCAGGCTTCCTTTTGTGTTTTTGTACCTTTTGAACCACAAGTTAGTTTGTCTGCAGTCTGAAAGCTGCCTTTTAATACGGTAAAATGCCGTGCTTACCAGCTAAGATGGCGTTCACTGCCAACAGACCTGTACAGTGGCAAAAAGACGACAACTACAGATGTGTAGGGCATTGTACTCTCATAACAATGCTTCTTCCGAGGCTCAAGAACGCTCATCGCAGGCATTTAATTGGGTCGGGTCCTGCAAGACCGTACAACACCCGGCAGCACTTGAAAAGCCGTTTTGAAAGCGATCGCTTTCGGCCCCTGTATTAATGTCCTTAACTTTACAGGCAAAAACGAGGCAATTTCTAAACGACAACTTAAAAAAAAAAATCTGCTTACGGTATTTCATGTCGGCAGTGATTTACTTCATCTGTCATTCCCTATGAGCATTTGCTTTTTTTCAAGACATGTTTTGTGTGTGTTCATGCACCGAATGCCTTGGATTCAGTATATACGAGTCGCCTCCAGGTGTCTCCGTTCAGGTTGTGGGTGGCTGTCTACGACGGAACTTGATTGGGAGCTCAAGGCAGTGAGAGTTCCTCCAAGTGCCTGTCACTTGCCATAACGCTGTGCGGACTACATGCACATCCAGCGCTTGGCCTCTCCGCTCACAGAGCTATGGTTGCTTATGTGGCCATTGTAATTGTGTGAAAGAGGTGTACAGTGCCACAGGAAAGGAAAATGCAGTGCAGAAGAAAGTAGTGTGAAGGGGAGAAAGTCCATCACCCTTTCCACAGGCTTAATTTGCAGACTTTTTTTTAAAATTCTAAATCACAACAAAATCATTGTCCTTTGTCAGTTATCTGATAAAGGTAACAAGCATTGATAAATCCAATAGGTCTGGTTTATATATTGTATTGTAACTGCGTTTATATAGCACTTACTGGCCCTGACAAAGCGTGAAAGCGCTTTTTCGGCGAGTAGCACGCTACTCCGGGACCCATAAAAGATTAGTGTTGAATTAGTGTAGTGAAATATGAAAGTAATTTAGGTGGTGGATAGGTTAGTCCGCTATTTGGATTCGGAAGGATAGCAGATGGATAGAAGAGGAAGAAAAATGTTGTGTTTATATAGTGCTTGTCCTGATGGGGTATTGAAGCACTTTTTTGCACTCTTTTTGGCGAGTAGCACAGTACTCCAGAAACCCATAAAGGATTAGTGGTGAAATAATAGTATGGTGAAATATGATGGTAATTTGAGTGGTGGATATTAGTCCGTTATTTGGATATGTGTTGATTGTTGTGTGAGATGTTTGGATGCAATAGCAGAAAACTCAGAGGTGCACCTAAATACTGGCCAGGTGGTATATGCTGGGTGAAGCATTGCATTTTAGTTTGTTTTAAGCCACTGCCTTAATTATTTCTTTGAAAGGATTCCTAGTTACTGATCTTTGCTCATGCCCTTTTAGAGACCTCTGCACCCCAACCTTTTTCAACCCCCAACCTTTTTCAACCCACTTAATTGCATGTCAGGAATGTATGGGTTTCACACCTCCCCTACCAGGACGAGCGGAACTCCAATAGTTGCATTGCTTTTATGGATTTACAGTTGTTTGATCTAATGAAGGTGAACTTTGTTCGGTGTTTTTTCCCTGCCAGCAGTGACCTGGACGAGGGCTTAATTTACGAAAGGTGACACATCACTCAAATAGAGGCCTCTGTGACGTTTTATTTAACACTTGGTGTGATAGTATTTATAATGACCCAACCCAACGCTTGGATGTCTTCAACTTGCTTCAAAGGCAAGCTCCAAAATGATACGGTGTGGAGATAACATTTAAGTGAAGGTAAACTAGTTTCCTTGATGGGTTTGGGGATCTAAAGTATATTCCACACCTTAATTATTATTTATTCCTGAATCCATAATGTAATCTTCAGTGAATATTTAACTTGTGGTGTGTTTTTTATTTTTATTTCTGTTGGCTTTTTGTTGTGCAGTGCCTGTGCCCAGGTGGCTGTTTAGGCGGCAGAGAGGGCTTAATGCCCTGATCCGGCAATGCCATCGCAGGCTGCTTTTCATAATGATCATTTGCAGAGGCATTCTCTGGCATAGGTCTACGGCTTAAAGGCGGCCTCCTGTAGGACGTCCTGCCATACCCCTTGGTTAAGTTCTTGCCATCACAGTGGTGATCCCACTGGACTTTGTTAGGGGATGTGAAAGTGCCGTGAGAATAAATTACAATATCTCTGTTATTTGAAAATGCTACGGTCATTTTTGAACAGCCACAGCTAAATTTGACAACTTGTATTATTATTTTGTATTTGTTTCCGCAACATTGTTTACATTACCACAGAGACATTGGATAAAGTTAGGAATGGTGCTGAGGACATTGTAAGACAAAACTGTTGTGTAAATAATCTGAAAGTACTTTTACATAAGTGTGTGGTTTTTTTTTTTCCTTCATTTTTTTCCCAAAGCTTATATGAATTTAATGTCGAAGAAGATGTTGTAACCAAAGACAACTTCACTTAAAGTTATGTTTTGGTCAGTGAATGTTTGGGTTCTTTTGATCACATGCAGCATGGCGCCTAATCAATCGAGGGCAGCCAGTCCCAACTGTACATGGGCCTTTAGGCCTGCATAGTGGGTGCTCTTCTCTTCGTACGTCTGTCAAACCGGTTGTACATTGCCTTTGGATGTTCATGATGGAGGTTGGCAACAATGCTTGCCTTTCAGTCCCACTTGTTCACAAGCCTTCACAGGAGGCCCACCCCCGCTTCTGCACATGAATTTTAGCTGTGCACAGCAGGGGATGTGCCACCGCCAACTAGGCACTGCACCCGACCCACAGCTTGTGGCTATGCATGAATGGGTGGCAGCATGACCCTATACTGCCATGAGCGACTAAACCCTACAGTGTATCGCCTTCGACTATGCACAGGGATGATTGTGGCCACGACTGGACTGCAGCCAAGCTCTACTCCCTGCCCCCCAATGCTGTCGGCCAAGTGCAGCCGGAGTCAGTGAATTTTTATGTATTTCTCAATGGGATTTGCAAATTATGAGGCCCGAGACAGTCCACGATTTGCAAATCAAGCTTAGGAATCATGAGTGTGATGATAAATGATATTTATGTATATCTATTTAAACTCTAAATGGGGTTGGAATGGACTCGCCCTGCCACCTTATGCTGCCCCCCCCCCCCCTCCTCCAAAACCATGCTCATGTTCCTTGAGTGATGATGGCCACAACAGAATATACTGACACAGCCAGCCAACTGGAGCACATCACATTTGTAAATCTGCATCTGGATTTGTGGCCCCACAAGCTCCCTAGTGTGAATGGGTAATCCATACAAGTATTGTTTTATAATGGTGTGGATTGCAAATTAATGGAACTGTGCCCCCGCCCAAACATAATGGAGGCACACAAGCTCTAACGGTTGCTTGTTACTGTGAAGGATCTGACCGCACACCCTTCAGCTTGCACATTATATTTTATTGCACCTGCACACTATCACACCTGTGTGTTGTGGCTGTCCCTGGGCCACGCTAGTTGGCAGGGTAAGGCCGAAGGCATACCTATTCCACGTGTATCATGAGTGTCAGAGGAACCATAGAGACCAAGCCAGGCCATGTTTCAGACAAACAACTAAGTATTTAACTGAGTTGCATTTAGATTCCTTGTATGTAACTGTATTTTATGGCTAACCTGCAAATAGGGCATTGACTGAAAAGACATCATTGAGTCATAATATGCAGCTTATCTCTTGTACTAGCTGGAAATGTTTCAGTTCTACCTGTATTGAGCTAGGGTTATGTCCCAAGCTATGCATTCCCTATGGCTAATGTCCTTCCTCTAAGTAGGCACCCGTGTGTCATCAGCCAGGGCCCGTCCTTTCTTGATTTTTATATTTATCATACTTCATCTACAAGATTCCGATATGCAACACTTATTGTTACCAATTATTTCAAACGCACGCATTGGACTTTGTGCCCGTCTAGAGGGAGTATAGCTTGCTCACCTCATGTTATTTATGCCTCCTATGGTAGGGCTTACATTGCAAATCATGATGGAGGGTGAATCTCAGAAGTGCAGAGACAGTCTACATTAAATTGGCTAAGCCACAGACATCCTACAGTAAATTGTTTAACCCACATACATATGTCTTGTGTCACGAAAACAACGTTTTCACTGCAGCAGACTTTTTTATGTTTCAGTCAGGGCTTCAAATGAAAACCAGAACTGTTGACTTTGCCGATGCTTGTTTCTCTCAAGACTTCTACAGCATGATCCACGTTGTTCACTTATTTGCTCCATTGATTTCCACCTTTTTAGTCCACACTCCATGAAAGCAATCTTATTTAAGAAAACAAAAAAAAAAACATGAAGTTGGATTCCATGCCGAGTCAATCTGGTATGTGGAATCCAGCGATGGTAACGCAGATTGTCAACCCCCCACTTACTGCTGTCCTTTCCACCTCAGCAGCTTTCAATGATTGTTTTTTAAGCCCCCACTTGTGAAGTCTTGGAATTTTTACTGCCTGACCTTCTGTCTGCCTGGTTATTGCAACATGTCTTTTGCTTAAAAGAAATGTGACCAAAACAAATATTTCAACATTGAGTCAGAAATCGCAAGCTAGCGTTTGGCGTATTCATTCTGTAGCACTCAGTTTATTATAATCTAGAACGGGCTACAGGCACCACCAACCTCTTAAATGTGTTAAAGTGTAATGCTTGTGTATCTTTAGTGTTTCCCTGAAAATAACCGCCTTTAGATTCTGTGAACCTCATCTGGTGGCTACTTGCTGAAAAGAACAATCGCTTATAATGTTTGAGGTTCAGAGGCTGAGCACTGACTTCCCTCCGGGAACCCGTTTCCCCTTTATGGACACGGTCCAGCATCAGACACCCTTGGGTCAAAGACCATCCTTGGTGGCATCAGCAGAGACATGGACTAACTCGTGAGTTTCCTATGATCCGAGTAAAGCATGAGCGCTGTTAGTGGACCCTTGAATTCTGGTCGCCTCCTTTGGTCCCTAGTGTGTTTTCTTGTGGAGGGCCAGCTAAGGATAAAATCCCCCAGCACAGCGACTGGGTGCTGCATATGGGTTCAGGTGGGCCGGAATAGTTAGCCGGGTTTCGGGATGCCAGTGCATGCCCTGAATCCGAACTGGTTGTTTGTTATCCTGAAACCCTGGCGTGGCCATCCTGGACACCCTCAAGTTAAAAGAAAATTAGATCCTACTGAAGGGTGATGCAGAACTCTGAACAAACAGTAATTGTAGTATACCTTTTTTTATGTATGCCGAATAAAGGTTCTTGCCCTGTCGATTTAGAGATTATGGCGCATCTACCACATGTTATTTACCTTCCATGGGAGTAAAGGACAGGATGTGCTTGGTTCTAGATAAAGAAAGGTGTAAGCATTGTGGAAACCGCTTTTCTTTGCGGTGGCAATGAATGTTTGCTTAGTGTGAACATCTGTGCACCTCACCTTGTTAAATAGTGTAAGAGGATTGCTGGTTTACAGTGATATGCTATGACTGTCCCGCTCTCAGGTGTGTGGGGCGCGGTGCTGTTTGTGTTAGCAGTGCAACACTTGTCACCTCGTACTGCTGAATCAAAAAATCGAACTTGCTTCAACCATAGCCTAGGATTACATCCACACTAGTTTGTACCCTCTTGTGCTTCCCCCTTAGAATCATCATTTGGGTGGACTGTTTTGCACATTGTTGTGGTCTGTAGCGCACATGGTTGAGGTCTGTAGGCATTGGGCATGTAGTGCATCACATCAGATATGCCCTTCGATATTTGTATACCAGCGCTATGTGGGTGTGATGGCGGTTAGTGCTGATATAACCTATTGGAATATCTTGCTAAGTAATGATGCCCAAATGCTGCCAAGTGCTTAGGATGTAGGATGTGTATGTAGCTTGTAGGAAGGAGGCGGCTGCATCTGTTTGCAGGTTGGAAATGTTCTCTTCTGTGTCTCTGGGGATAACTTGGGTTATTCATATGGAAAGTTGCAGGGGTGGTTGAGTTGAGGTCTTGCATTCGCTCACCTGGTATTGCCAGAGAGACTTGCTGCTATCATTTATCATGCTGTCCTGTTAGCCGTCTTGTGGCAGGTAAGCCTTTTCTGCGCATGCAGCACAATCTGTCCTTACTCGTGTTGGGGACATTTTTATTCCTGTGCTTTTTTTGCACCGTTCATGCTGATAACTTGGTTTCCTCCTTATTTAGGAAGCTGGCTCGGGGTCTGGTGGTTCAGTGGACGAATGCGTCCACTGCAGGGGCCTGTGTTTGATCTCGTGGTCACAGGTTCACGGTCTGGCTGGTCCGCTCAGCCTTTCATCCATCTGAGGTCGATAAAATGAGTGCCACTGAGTTGGGTAACAATAAATCTATTATTCAGCGCCAAGATTCCTACGGGTGAACGTGCTCCTTTACAAAAAAACATGTTATGTCTCAGGTGATTTCAAATTTGGTGGCAGTTAGTGTATGTTTTAATTGTTAATTAATGGCTGTTGGTTGATATCTCCTCCATGGCGGTACTGAGGGATTTCTTTTATTTATTTATTTTTTAATTCTTTTTATTAAGCAACACAAAAGAAATCATAAACACATACAAAAAATACACTGGGCTACATCTCAGTTCACATTGCAAATACGTGCAACCTCCTAGTCAAAGAAATATGACAAAATAACAAAATACGGGTTCAGGGAACCTCCGACATTGCCAGATCATCCGGAATGGCCGAAGGAGTACAAATCTTGCCCCATTTCCTGGGTCTCCCTCTGGCCACAAACACCGCCCGCTCTCTAAACATGCACCAGTCCATGTCTTCCATCCATTTCCGAACTGTAGGTGGCTGAGATGCCCCCCACAGTTGAGCAATATTACGCTTGGCCACACCACATGCTAACGTAGCCCACACTTTCCCGTGGGATGAGAGGTAGGTAGGCTCCCAAACATTCAGGAGACACCTCCGGGCCTCCAACTCAAAGCTCACTCCCCACACCTCCCACACCTTGGCATGAATACTGGACCAGTACTCCCACAAGTGAGCACAGTCCCATAGGATATGGAAAAACGTTCCAACCTCTCCACAACCTCTCTTACATACATCACTCACCGCCAAACCCATTCGCACCATACGTGGACCAGTGACATAGCTGCGATGGAGGATCTTTAATTGAACCAAGCGGAGTCTCATCTGAATCGCAACGACCCATGGAGAAGCCACAGCCTCCCTCCAGTCTTCATCATCTAATACCAGGCCCTCGGCGGACCACTGATCTCTAAGAACCAGCAAGGGGTCTCCCGTGTGGTTAACCAATTTCCTATATATATCAAGGAGATCGTTTTGGTTGGAAGATGACCATCCAGCACCCGATCTTCCAAAGGGGATGCCTCTGGGACCTCCGCCTCCCGGGGGATATTAGCCAGCAGCGCATGCCGGATCTGAAGGTAGCGAAACCTCTCGTTCTCGTGGAGTTGATACCGTTCCCGCAGTGTCTCGAACGAAAGGATGCCATCTTTACCCCAGAGATCACCCACTCGAGAAATCCCAATGAGGTCCCATTTGTCAAAGCCCTTAGACTTCCACAAGCTTCCCAGACGCTCAGAGTTCCAAAGAGGTGTAGCCAGAGTGATCCTTCCTTCCCACTTAAGGGAGCGGTTTGCTTCATGCCAGACCTGAACGGCAACCGCCGCTGGCCCCACCAGAGGAAAACGCCCACGCCTAGCATACAATGCCCTAGTGACCTCCCCAGCGGGGACCTGGCCACGGTCCATTGCGTAACCAGGATCAAGCGGCGAGCCATAGATAGCCTGGTGGACCGCCGCCAGTTGCGACGCCCAATAATACTTACGGACGTTAGGCAAACCAATCCCCCCCGTCATACCATGGCAACGTCAATTTCGTAAATGCAATTCGGGGTCTACCCTCCCAAAGAAGCTGTCTCTGGAGAGATTCGACCTCCCTGAAGTACAACGGGGGAACCGGATCCAGCGTGTTTTGGAGTGCATATAGAAAGCGAGGAAGAGCCATCATCTTATACAGGACAGCACGGCCGAGGAGGGAGAGAGGGAGCGATTTCCAACGGGACACATCGCGTCGAAGCCGGACCAGTGGCGGCAGCAAATTATTAGAGTATCGAGTCTGCGGGTCCAACGATATAAAAACACCAAGATATTTAAATCCATTTGTTGCCAGTCTGACCGGGCAGTCCGCTGGAACCTCCGGGGAATCACCACTTAAGACAAATAGGACCGACTTCGCCCAATTAATGGCGAAGCCGGAATATCTACCAAACACCTCCAGGGTGTCTAAAAAGGCTATAAGCAAGGTACGGGGGGAGGTCAAGTACAGCAGGATATCATCAGCATAGAGCGATATCTTATCCTTCCACTCCGGCGTCCACCTAAGTCCCCTAATCGACCTGTCCCAACGGACCCAAGCAGCCAGTGGCTCGAGCTCCAACGTGAACAGCGGGGAAAGAGGACATCCCTGCCTGGTACCTCTCCCCAGCTCAAAGTCAGCCGACCTATGGTTATTAACAACCACCCGGGCTAGGGGGGAGAAATACAAAAGGCGGACCCAAGAGATAAATTCCGGGCCAAAGCCCAGCTTGCCCAGAACTGCAAAGAGGAAAGGCCACTCCAGTCTGTCAAACGCCATAGTAGCATCCAGGGATGAGAGCGCCGTCGGCTCATGTATGTGCGATGCCCCTCCCAAAACCCCGTGCAACCTACGTAAATTAAGAGCCGTATTTCGGCGGGGCATAAAACCTGACTGGTCCGGGTGAATCAGCATCGTAACAACCTTCACAAGTCTGGTCGCCAATAATTTAGCCAAGATTTTGGGCTCAGCATTCAGCAAGGAGATCGGCCGGTATGAAGAACACTCCGTTTTCGGCTTAGCTTCTTTGTGCAGGACAATAATGTTTGCAACACGTTGATCATAGGGAAGCCGACCCCTCTCCCTGCTCTCCACAAACATGTCCCTGATAAATGGCGCCAACTTGTTCGCGTTCACTTAGTACAGTTCAACGGGGAGCCCATTAGGGCCCGAAGCCTTACCTGAGCGAACCCCTCTAATCGCCTGCGCCACTTCGTCATTTGTAAGCGGAGAGTCAAGGAATTCCCTGTCTTCATCTGAGAGAGCCGGCATCTGAATATCTCGGATCATGTCCGCGTTCTCAGACTCCGAGTAATGACTCTCGGCCGCATACACTTCCCTAAAGTAACTGGCAAACGCATCTACAATCTCTTGCGGGTCCGTAATTCGAACCGAGCCAGTGGGCTGCAGTACCGGAACCAACCGCGACGCCCAGTCCCCCCATCTCCAGCCAGGCAATCAGCTTTCCAGCCTTATCCCCGTGTTCATACACCCTACTCTGAGTGTCTGCCAGTTGCGACTTCGTGTTATCTCGGGCCAGGCTCTGATACTCATCCCTACGGAGGCGCAAGCGATGCAGCCCCTCTGGCGTAGAAACAAGCGACACCTCCCTCTCCAGCACAAGCAGCTCTGATTCCACCCTATCAATCTCAGCTCGCCCTTCCTTCTTTTTCCCGGAAATGTAAGAGAGCAGCTCCCCTCTAAGGACAGTCTTATACGCCTCCCATAGGGAACACTTGGAGTCCACCGAGTCAACGTTCTCCTGGAAATATCGATCAGCCACCCGCACAATCTCCTTTTTTGCCGCGGGGTCCCGGAACCGCCACGCACTAATGGGGGCAACCCTAGCCACATCACGTCCGCCAAGGTCTAAGCTAGTCCAAATGGGCGAGTGATCCGAAACCCCCCTGGCCAAATGCCGGACCTCTCGGAGCCACGCAGCCTGAGCCACGGGCACCAATACGTAGTCTATTCTGGAAAGAGACTTGTGTGTAGCCGAGACATGGGTGTATTGAGAGACACCGGGGTTCTTAAGCCTCCAACCATCTACCAAACCAACCGTGTCCACGAAATCAGGCAGCCACCGCCGGGACAACAACAACTCCCGAGCCGGGCATCTATCAACCATCCCATCCATAACTGCATTGAAATCACCGCCCACAACCAACTACCCAACAGGCAAAGTGAGAAAAATCTTACACAGGTCATGGAACGTGTCGGTCTGAAGAGCCGGAGGGACATAAACAGAAAGAAAAGTCACGGTTCTCCCCTCCCACATCCCCGAAATGCCAGCATATCTTCCCCTGTTGTCGGACCAGGTGGCCTGTATGGCCAACGGGAAGGAGTTTTTGATCAAAACTCCAACCCCTCTCGACCCAGTCGTGAAACCTGCATGTACAACCAACTTGTAGCCCTCTCTATGGAGAGCCATGCACCGCCTGCCCATAAGGCGAGTTTCTCGTAGTAACACTACGTCTGGGGAATGTCTCCGGATCAGCTGGCCAACCATACCCCTCTTGACCTTGTCCCCCAACCCATTCACGTTCCAACTCAAGACGGAGATCCCAACCACCCCTTTAACGGAGGACATCGCCTTTTCAAGAAAAAACAAAATATCTCGATGCCACCCAGTGCAACAAAAAAGGAATACAAAAACAAAACCCAAACTCCCCCCCCACCCTGCACCCCTGCTTACAGCTTACGCTCATCCCCAACTCGCAGTGTGCCTGTCACCCCCAACTAAGCTACAAAAATCTAAAAGTAGAACACAGAGGAGGGCCCACTAACCAGCCCGCCAACCCCCCACACCCGACTCATGTGTGGATGAAACTGCAATCCAAATAAATGGATGACTTCATAAATACTAGCTTGCGGGCCATCCCAACTCCAGCCACCCGTAGAGACCCACCCCAAAACAACTAACAATTGCCCCCCGCTGAACCCATGCCAAACCAAGTTATTGTTCCTTTGCTTCCCCCTGATCACGGGAATCCCGGTCAGGGCGCTGAAGAGTCTCCAGCCAGTCCGCCGCCACATCGGGGTTGTCGAAGAACCAAGCCCTCCCATCAAGTTCCACGCGAAGACGGGCCGGGAACAGCATGGCGTATCTCATGCCCCCTGTCTCTTAGCTTCTTCTTAATCGCGATGAACCTCTGCCGCTGTTTCTGCACCGCCTGTGTAAAGTCAGGGAAGAACAAGAGCGTTGCGTTTTCAAACTCCAGGGGATCCGCCGAACGGCCCGCCTGCAGGATGGCATCCCGGTCACGAAAGTTAAGCACACTGGCAATAATCGGCCTCGGATTCGCCCCAACTCGGGGCTTGCCAAGCGGGACTCTATGCGCCCGTTCCACTGTGAAGAACTTGCTGAGGCCCTTTGGTTTAAGGTGATCAAGGATGAGGTTCTCCACAAAGAGGTCTGTGGCCTGCCCCTCCGCCTTCTCCGGGACCCTCAGAATTCGAACGTTATTGCGGCGGGCCCGCCCTTCATATTCGTCCATCCGTCGGTCCGTGCACTCCCTCGAGGACCTGAGATCACGCACCTCCTGCTGCAGCTGATTTACGTCGTCGATGAGGCTCGTCGTCTTGACCTCCAAAGACTTAACCTTCTCATTTGCCTTGGAAAGGTCCGCCCGGATCAATCCCATCTCTATCGAAACAGTGTCCAACTTAGCCTCCAGAGTCTCCATCTTCTGATCCAACGACATCCTGACCCCAGTGATAGCCCCCATAAGATCGTTCAAGGACGGTTCCTCCCCCGCAGGGCGGATGTCCGAGCCGCCTCCCGGACCCCTCCCAGGCCCCTGCGGCGACCCCCTGGGCAGAGTATATCTGTCCAGTTTGTTGGACTGAATCTGCCTGGCGCCCCTGGAGGACCTGGAAGACTGTTTCTCGGCCTCTGTTTTCATCGCCATATTTCCACTGCCAAGCCTCCACCGACACAATCCAGAATCAACCCAGTGCGGTAGCCAGGTGGGAAATGCAGTGATCGTCTCCCCCACACCTCGTGGCCACACTCCAGTCCCCTTGACAATCCAGTCAGCAGATTCCGCCCAAACTCGAGGGCAGCAGCAAAATAGGGGCCCGTCATCAACACCGGGCGGGCCAGGGCAGACACCACTCACCAGCAGGGGTCTCCCCGAAGTTGTCGGGACCCCACACCGGCCCAGGAGTCCTCCGGGGCCCCAGGGGAGACACCACACAGGCCTGTCACCCAGATCCGAGCACCGCCAATGGAGGGGGGGGAAGGGGGCCCGACCGACCCCCACCTCTTCACCCCAAGCGGGCCGCCGCAACTACAGTGCTGCTGTCTCCATGCTCCCCAAAGGCCCCTCAGGCCAGGCGCCAAGGATCCGGCCCAGGGGGAGGCAATCCCCCAGCTCCCCAGGGCCAACCACTCAAAGCAGCCACACCGGGAAGCAGTTCAAGGGGCCCCCACCGCCTGTGGGGGCCCTAAGTGGCAGGAGAAGCACCAGGGGTCAAAACACCCGCGGCCCCCGACCGGGCGGCACAGGGCCGTCTCGGCGTCCGGTGTTGTTTACTTGCGGCCGGGGGTTGGCGGAAATCGAGGCCCGGCTTGGGCCGCCGCAGCACTGCGCGGTCACCTGGGCCCGCAGCAATTTCGGGGCAGTCTCCACAAGCACCGCTAGAGTTCCCCCGCCCGAATCGAGGGACGGGGACAGGATAAGGCACATGATGTCGAGCCGGTGGAGTGAGGCCAGCCGGAGTTCATGCGGCCATCTCTGTCGCCGTTCAGGCTCCTCCCCCGGGATTTCGTTTATTTAATTTTTTGTATTCCTTGTTATTTAAAAAAAATAAAATTGGCTTTATTTTATTTAAGTTCCATGGTGTGCCTTGGTTAGGGAGGCTGACTTTAGTAGTGTTTGGGAAATAAAAGTGCAACTTATTTAATATAGAGAACTCTTCGAAAACCCAGGAGACCACGTTGGAATAATCTTGTATCTTCAGAAACAAGGTTTCAGAAACTGAAGGAAAGTATGGTGAATTGTAATGAGCTGGAGCCCTGCTAGGTCAGTGGGTGGTGTGTAAAAGTAGGCAGGAGGTATGGTTTGAATGGGTATGGGCCACTGCCCATTAGTGTCCTATGGAGGAGGGCTTCTTTAGCCATCTAGTTACCACTGTTGAGATACAGTGCTGGGAACACATTTGCTTGGAACACGCCAAATGTAAACGCGCTCCTACTACAGACATTGATTAGTATTCTGGTACATAGCAGATGCGCACCCACCATTCCTGAGTTTTTGTTTGGCTAATTCTGGTTACTTTACACAGAACAGGTACCTGAGGTACTGCCAGTGTGTGGATAAACCTGGGCTGGAATATCATGGAACACAACCTCCCTCTGCTTAGCGTTGACCTTTATGCATTGTTCTCTAATGGACCTACCGAGGCGAAGACCAGCAAATGTTACAGCTAAGCTGTGCTCAAGAGCAGGCACTAACCACCAGATCCCTTGATTCTGTTAGCTGATGGCCCTTGAGCCTCGGAGGCTCACGCTTGAGAGCCAGGTAGCGTCTTTTCCATAGCAAGGACCGGCTTCAAGACTTTCTTGGGTGCATATTTCTGGAAACCCCATGCTTGCAGCACATGCAGATTCACACCGACCTCTTCCAGTGTCACTCCTGTGTCTCAGTCCAAGGACCAGGAGCCGGGAAAGGGTTCATTTTCAATTTCGATTGTGAACAGATAGAGCAATAGTAAGACAAATGATGTACTATGGATGGGGACCGATCTACCAAAGAATGCTGATGTCCTATGGGAAAGTCATGGTAGGATAACCATATTCCAGCACGGCTTTTACATTGTGTGATGCTTCCACTTTCCTGGGGTAGGTTTTCTTAGAAGCTGTTGGCGCTTTTATGCTACTGTAACAGTACCTTGAAACGGTAAGAGGTAGGAGCAACTTTTTCTGTGTAGATGTGGTCCCGTTTGCCAGTGCTTGAAAACATACACCTGTTACAAGTGCAACACTGCACTGTTTCTTGCCCTCGAAGGTTCATTTCTTGATTAATGTGCCACTTTCATTCATCAAGATGGCGGGTGCGCTCTAACTGGTGTAATGTGCCTCCATTATGTTGCATCCTTTGTTTTATGGTTTGCAACGAAGGGTTTTCATACAACGGACTTATTTTTATGGCTATTCTATCAGACTTTTCAAGTGCAAACATCCTGTTTGTGCAACCGAGCAGTCCTTGGCTGTTATCTCTGTTTAGAAATAGTTCGCATTCCAGCCCTGTATGTTGATGGTATTGTGGCTCCGGCGCTCAAAGGTGTTTGACAGTCAGTCGTCAGAGCCAGAACGGTGAACAAAGGCCGCATTGATACACCGGGTACTGGAATAAGGGCTGTTGCCCAAGTACGGGTTCTCTCCGGGGGTGCGAGTGTGCCAGGTGGAGGAACCAGGCATAGTTTTCCCTCGTCCTTTGGCGTGGTGTCAGCTCGCTTGGATGTTGGAGCCTGAATATTTCCCTCGACTCCTCGTGTGCGTTCCTTGCTTGGGGCGTACCATTGGACTGCCGCCATTTCAGTCAAGTGGGCCATTCTCAGGTTTCGTGATCACCTGACCTGCTTGTTAAACACACGATCTATGCAAAGTATATTTAGTGGGTGTGGTGGTATGTGTGTAAAGCAGAGTTGTTGAAAGACTAAATGAAAACCAAATATACTACTGGCTGGCACATTACACCCGCCGCTGTGCAACTATTCCTGATTCATTCACATCGATTTAAATGGTGTTGGCCTCGCGGGCCCTTGGCTGCCAAGTGACCCCGTATCGCGTGACCTATTAAGCTGGTGTAGTTTGGTGTTTTTTTAATTTTTTATAACAGCTGAGAGGACTTTGCATGCTGGGACTTGTAGGGCCATTCCATGAATGGGAATCTCGAAACAAGGAGTCGCAGATTGCCTAGTGCCGTTACCTTAAATGCTGGAGTGAAGACGCGGGTGGCAGCCGTATAAATGAGTGGCTAGCAATCATCGGCTATGTGGCAGCTGCTATGAACAATTTTATAGTGCATATTGTAGTTATGCTCTCATTTGCTGTATGAACGGCGTTCTTGTTAAAATTTTGTTTTCTGACTGCCAATGTCCGTTCGATTAGCTCAGTGGTTGAGGTCTCCTTGAACAATCCTTCTCAGCTGCTGACGAGCGTTATCGAATGTTGTGATCATATCACTGCACTAGTATGGCATATATTGTGTGCTTTTAGTAACAAACCGTATCACTCGCTTTGTGCTTTTGGTAAAAAGGCAGTGGTTATGGCCAAGTGATGGTAGCTAGGGTGGGGGGGTGGGTGGGTGGGGGGATTCCTGCAGGTATTGAAAAAGATGAAAAAAAAAATTTCAGGAAACCAACGATGATAACATTCCATCTTTATACAGTCGGGCCACTGGAATTATGTGAACCTTGTGCCTGTGTTGTGTTTCGCAAAAATATGGATTTGCCGCAGTTCTCACATAATCAATCCTCTTTTCTTTAAATCTGCAGATTATGTAGCAAAGGTTCTAGCTCAGATGGAGCAAAAGTTACAAAAAGCGTAGCAACACTTATAACTGCGGAATGGAAGACCGTTGCAAAGGTTGACTAGTCATCTTCCTGTTGATAATTGCTATGTTTGGGTGTTAGACTGGTACTTTATAAGGTGGAAAACTTTGCCCAAATAGTGTTAATATGTGTAAAAATGAGGTAATACTATTCCAAAAATGGTCTGAGTTGCTTTTTCTGGCTGCATAATTTAGTAAAACCCTGACGCATAATTCCAGTGGCTCCAAGTATGCTTCTCCTTAAAGTGACCAAAACATTTCGGTGGTGGGGCGAGGTGGGTGGGGACTGATATTAGGCCATGTAGGCGGTTCCATAAAAGGTTATGGTGGAGGTGATATTCTATCGTTTTTTGAAATTGCCTAGGTATAGGAGACTCGTGATGGTTGATGCCAACTTTAATGCTGAGTTTGCCCTCTCGAGCAAGTTTGTAAGGGTGTGGGCAGACACTGCAAAAAAAGTTCCAGAAAATTGTCCCTTTAAATAAACATAGGCAGTGCACCAGGCCACGAGTACCAAATTAGGCCTAAATGACTGAAAACTATGAGTAATGTAGGGAATGGCAGCGCACAGAGCTTTGTATCTGCAGCATTCATCCCTCCGAGGGCGACTCTGTTCTTTTCTTTTGGTTACACAAATGACTGTGTCGGAAGGTATTTACTTTCAACGCAAAGCAAGGAAGAGTGCCGACCACAAAGGACGCTTTGTTGTTTACAAACTGACATCTGCATTTTTACCGATGTCAGAAATTGCTAGGTTCAGGAATGCAAACCACCGCTTTGTGCTCCTCTGAACACGCTGCTGTGGGAGCACCGTGGGAGCCAATTTGTTCTGGCTCGGTGTTTGCAGTGCCACTGAATACAAAATAGCAAAGGCCTCGATGTTGTGTTTTTTTCTTATTTTTTTCCAGAAATATGACCGAAGTAACGAAGATTTTAAATATTTGAAACTGTCTATATTTTTTTAAAAGGAGCAGAATTAGTTGTCCTAATCTAGCACCCACTTGGCCTGCTCCACGGACAGGTCGAGGGGGCATTTTAAAGCACCTCATTGAAATTGCAGCCCTGTCTTGGTGTACTTAAGCGGAGTCTGTATTGTCCTACCCAGGTTGTCCATTTAAAGATTGGTTATGTCATATTAGTAAAATACATTGTAACGGGGTCGGGCTGGGAAAGAAAAAGGGACCGGGCGGCAAAATAAAAATGGTCCCTATTTGTGCATCGCCTAACTTATAGTGGCCCACATTTAGAAATGGGAGTAGTTTCGATTTGAACTTGTAAAGGCGTGTTTTGCAGAGATCTTAGCGATTGTATGCATTTGTACTTGCTGAAGGCAGGGTTTGTGGTAATATCAGAGGTAAAAACTGCCCCACCAGACCATAAAACAGGCCCACAAATAGCAAAAATCAGACCACATTCTGACTGGTTAGACTAGCCCAGTCGGGCACTGCATGATTGCCCTACAGGCCTGTCCGACCCTGCATTGTAATGCATTGCAAGTAAAACCAATGTGGCCAAAGGAAACATCAAATATATTCAATATTGCATTCTGTCCAGTGGCAGATGGTTCAGTCTTTAGGCTGTTTAGGGTTGAAATACGCGTTTTATGTACTTTTGAAAGTTTATGTATTGATTTTTCGAAATATTTTGGTATCGTGCGTAGGTGCCTGCCGCTGATGTTTCTGGCAGGTCTCTTAGGATGATGCAGGGTTTTTATTTTTCTTGTTTTCCTTTCACAGTGTGGTGAAGCATGTGTGCCAAGTGTCTCTGTAGCCTGGACAAGAAAAGCAACGTTTATTTAACTCTTCTTCTCCCAAGTCCTGCTGTTGCCAAATTCTGTCCTCAAGTTGTGGCTTCATCTTAATTGCTAGTCTGAGCAGGGGTGCACCTACGTGAAAGGTATTTGAGGTGTCTGGTCCTACCTAATTGATTGTGGTGTTGGTAGTTGGGCATAGGGACTCCAAGTTTGATGTGGCAGTGTACCGCACAGGTATGGCAATCTAAAGAGCGCTTGTTTACACCAACCCCATCTCCATCCAACGAATTACAGGATAGTAGCAAATAAAGATACCCTGATTGGCCAGCACTGATTCCAGATGGTTGTTAAAGGTTAGGAGGCAGAGAAACCTTTATATTCTAACAGTTGTGTTCCGTTATTTATTTATTTGTTCCTAGGTTGCTCATACTCTATATCAAAATATCTTTGTGTTGTGAGAGCAGTGTGAATACACATCATGGGTCCTCTGTTTTGGCTACCGTGCTGTTCTTTCACTGGGTGGCATATTAAGAAAGCAGAACAACATTGGAAACAATATCACTTTTTAAAATATATTTGTTATGTTTCATTGCTTTCTATTTAATGGCTGCCCTTCTTTAGCAAGACAGTTTTAGCTTTGTCTATGTTGTAGGCATTTGCCTCTCTTCCTTTTTCAGCAAAAGTGAGTGGAGCGATGAACCAGGTAAGATAACTGTCCGCAGGCTCCCACATCTCACCTCCCAATTGGAAAAATGTTCCAATGCCTCTTTCTTTTGCCCTCCTCCGCCAGACCTTTTAGGTTTGCCAATGCTTGTTGTTTTTCTCTGAAGCGTACACTGATCCCAGTTGAATCTGGGAGTCGATAGGACCGGGTTTTTCCAACATTCACTTCCCTGCTCCAGGGTCACAAACAACCATTTGGGAATAGTACTGGAAAGGGAATGTATTTAACCTATTTCTTTTCATGAGAACAGACTGTACACATTGTATTGTAATTGCATTTATATAGTGCTCACTACAAGTGACGAGGCATTGATGTGCTTTTTTTGACAAGTAGCACGCTACTCCTGAACCCATAACTGGTTAGTGTTGAATTAGTATAGTGAAATATGAAGGCAATTTGAGTGGTGGATATGCAAGTTTGGATTGAGAAGGGTAGGGGATGGATGGAAGGGGAAACAAGCATTGGCATTGCCAATAGGTCTCGCTTGTGGGACCTTATAAGTATTTAGTTTTGCAGCACAATATCCTTGTTGCACCAATGATATTGTGCTGCAAAACTAAATACTTACAAATAATAGTAAAAATTAGTTTGGACGAAGGAACATAAATTAAAACAAGACGGAATGGAAGGCAGAGAAGGGGAGGGGGGAGGAGAAATGCGACACGGCGGGCAGGGGAGGGGGCCGAGTGGGGAGAGCGGCGAAAAAAATGTCAACAAATGCGTGCGCCGGGAAACTGAGCCATGACTAATTAGGGGAGGAGAAGCCGCAGAGCGCACGCTGGGCGAAGCCCTTTGATGTGCTGTGCGGCGGCCGTTAAAAAAATGCAAATAGGAGGGAGGGAGGCCGATGCGCGTGCTTGTTTGATCACGTGATTCACGTGAACTTAAACAAAACCGCAGCAGAAAGCCCTTGGCTTGACGAGGATTTTGGCTACTTGAATTCTCGCTCCGCTTGCGCGCATCAATAGGTCGCGAGACCTAAAAAGGTTTGCATTTCTATAGCGCTTATTACCCCTGATAGGTTATTGAAGTGCTTTTTCGGCGACTAGCACACTACGCTGGAACCCACAAAGGATCAGTGTTGAAATTGTATAGTGAATATGAAAATAATTTGAGATAATCATGATAAATGAGAAGTAACCGTTTCTGTCGTAATTGATCTTACTATCACTGCGGTGTTTCTCAGTATAGTGATCTAGTTTGTGTCTTAGTAGTAGTGATCTAGTTTGTGTCTTTTCTATCGTTAAAAGTTAATTTCTACACATCCAGTGGGGATTCTTCAACCAGTTCTAGGATTTTAGGCTGCTCTTTAAGTGTTTGATGGCAGTGTTCCTTCATTGTTCTCCCAGAAGTCTTCATTCTTTGGTCTTCGCTTTACTTATTGCTGCCTCCCTGGAAAAAGATGAGAGCATGCAGCGTGCCACATGTGCTCACCCCTCCTTGTTAAGTTTAATATGGAAATACGCCCCTATGAAGGTTCCCTTGCTGTTGCTCGTTAAACGCAGTTTTATGTGTTACCCTTTAGACAGTAGTAGAAGTGCAAAGCCCCACTTCCTGTCTATTACACCACACTAGAATAATTCGGACGAGCTGCACAACTTTGGGCTAAGACAATTCACCAGGATCCATTTTTAGGTCTGACTTTACAGCGCAGCTGTGTGTAAAGAATTCTTTAAAATAGACGCGGTGGGCTTAGGCTGAACCCAGATTAATGTCACTCATTTACATCACTGTTTGTTGTATGTTTACATTTTCTATAGAAAAGCAATGGCAAAGCCAATAGGAATGTCTTAAGTGTTAAACATCATTTGACATGCACTGCATATAAACAGCACCTATGATTGCCTTTTGTTGACAAATCAAAGCCAGACCTTTGCCAAGGCTTGTTTTTTCTTTTGTGGGTTTATGTATTGCAGCTCAATGGTGTTTGTTTGTGGTGTTGCCAGCTATGAATCCTAGCCGCTTTTTCAGCACTGGAGATTGATGCACACCTTGCACAGGCACATGTCACAAGTGAAAAGATCTAAGCTAGTAGATAAAAGAAGCCCGATACTGACGATGAAACGCTTGTAATGGAAGGTCTACAGAACCTTTGTATGGACGATGCGAGGCCTTTGTTAAAAAGAAGATTGGTAAAGAAATGTGGTTTTTGTCTTCGCTCCTACTCAAGTTTTTGGGAACGAAATATCAAGTTTATGCAACCGGATCCATATTTGCCAAAGTGGGATTCTCTGGTTGTTTAATCGAAATAATTTCTTGGGGATATTATGTATAGATAAAACAAGAAAACTACTTGCAGCAAGTGTCGCCACCTGAACCATTAGACTAATCACAGTAAACTGGAGCCTTCTGCAAACTTCCTGGAATGTGATTGGGTTCTCAGGTGACCGAAAATTGGCGAATGCCTGCGTTTGTTTCTGTACTGAGAGTCAGAGGAGTGCGTGTTAGGTAATATAGAGAGCAGAAACTAGGTATCATTAAATATGCCCGGAAATACGATTAGGCTGTTTTCTTTCACTCCAAGTGTTTTATTCACAATTGAATATTGCTGACCACTTTCTGAATTGTTCTGCCTATGAGTAGTATGCCATATTTGTTAAAAAATCTCTGGTCCCTACAGTGGCCTGGGTCAGATTCCCCTCTTGTGCCCATCCATTCAGGACTAAGCAAGATGACTGTTTCTAGTATGTTAGGGCGCTTTACAAATACACATATCACCTCTGCGGATATTCTGTCACTGAGCAGGTGTGTGAGCTCCTATCCAGGTCAATGGTAGGTTGGTGGAATGAAAAGCCAGGTCTTTAGGTTCTTGCGGAATTCAAGAAGAGGAGGCTCTGATGTGGAGTTGCAGGCCGTTCCACGCTTTAGGAGCAATGTAAGAGAACACCCCCTACATCCCACCCCTGATCTAGTTCTGTTTGTGTTGGATGTATGTGAGTAGGAGTCCTGGAGAATGGAGGTGACTGGGTGGTTGGTGGAAGGAGATCCTATTGTTCAGGTAGGTGGAGCCTGACTTGTATAGAGCTGTGAATGTTTGTGTCAGGAGTTTGACTTGAGCATTTTTGTATACCAAGCCAGTGGAGCTCCCTGTGATGTGGTGTGTTGAGAGTTCTGCGTGGGAGTTGAAAATGTGTCAGGCTGCCGAGTTCTAGATGGTTTGTACTCTTCTATTGAGTTGCTATGTGATCCCAGCATTGAGGGTGTTCCCATGGTCCAACTTGCTGGTGACTAGGGTGTGAATGACAGTTTTTCTAGTGTTGCTTGAGAGTCCTTTTAAGATCTTCCTCTGCATCTTCAGGATGTGGAATCAGGATGCAGTGATGCTGGTGACCTTTACAGTTGTGTCCAATTTGCGGTTAATGATTATTCTGAGGGGTGCATGACTGTGTTCAACCGGCTACCAGTTGGAGTCCTATGGTGAGGTGTTTTGCCCGAAGATCACTACTTCTGTCTTTTGGTGTTGAGCTTGAGACCATCACCTTTCATCCAGTTATTGTCTTTGGTAATTCAGGCGGTGAACTTGCTTCTTGTGTTAAAGGTCTTGTCTGGAAAGGAGCGTATGAGATGTGTCTACGTAGGTAAAGCTGTTGTGTGCTCGTATGACATCAGCCAGATTGATCATACATGCTTGAAGAGGATAGGACTGACCAGTTAACCTTTTGGCACTCCACAGTTGTGTGAAGGCAACAAACAGCTTGTGTTCTATCCATAAATGAGCAGATCCAGTAGAGAGCGGGTCCTTTGATGCCAATCTTGTGCAGGTGCCTGTAGAGGGTGGGTTGGGAGACTGGACCAAATGATGCAGAGAAAATAAGGTTTGTCGTGTTTCCTCTGTGAAGGATCATGCTAATCTCGCCTGTATGCGTATTGGTTGCTGAAGTGTCATGTCAGTAACCAGATGGACTGATCCTCTTAATGAATCGGACCTCAGGTCGTTAAGCCTCCATTGTGGCACCACATTCTGAGGAAATTGAGGCCGTAGCAATGGTGGGAGTGAAAATAATAAAGGCTTAATGTGCTACACCAGAGTTATCCATGCACCACAAAAGGCTGATCATAGGGACGCGCAGATTAATGCAATCTGCCTCTGCCTCCTCATATGGGAGATTGGACAAGTTGCATGTCTTCTCCCTGCATGAGATGGCTTAGTACTGCTGATGCTAGGGTATTGAAACTGCCCTCAACCTGCAAGTGATGATCTGACTGCCTCCCAAACCACAACAGCCTTGAACCAGAGTTTGTTTCAAGAAAGCAAAGTGGGCTGGTGCAGTTTTCTCACCCCAGTGACCGATGTGTCAGTACCAGAATTTATCAATCCCTCCTCCCAAATTGACCACTTTTGACCAATGAAGTGTATCAGTTCACTCCTGCACACTGGTCCCAAGGTCTGTTTATTTTGGAGTTCTACAGCATTGCCGCAGTGTCTTGTCTCATGGTCTTACCGTGATGATGCACATTTTTTGTCTGACTGAGACATTCCTTTGGCACTATGTGTATGTCTGACCATCTTTTCTGTGCAGGGCTTGATATTTGTAATGTCAATTTCAGTAAAAAAAGTATAGTTTTTAAGATACATATGTTCATTGTGCTGTGAGCTGAATCCTCTCCCTGTGAGCTCTTGCATGCCACCGTTTCCAAGGTCACAAGGTTTGTTTCATTGTGAAGTTGAATGGAAATATTTAGCAATATGGTTGATTAACCTCCACAACATAGGAGGATAAAATGTCATGAACCCTGCGGTTAGGCATTTGAATCCAGTTTCCTCACCCTTCTATTTATTCTTTTCCAAAAGAATGTGCTTTCCACATGGTGATCTGCAGAAACTATTAGAGATTTTAAGGAAGCTTTCTACAGTTTTTTAGGTCTCGGCTAGAAGCGAGCGAAGCTCGCTCTCGCCAGAGACCTATAGTTAGCGGCTCAGCTTTCCAGGAGGACAGCACTGGCCGCGCGCGGCGATTTGTTAAGGGCACGCGCACGAGAACGCGCTCGCGGCCAGGTGCTGTCCTCCTCGAAAGCTGCCTCCCTTCCCCGTGCAGGGCGGGCCGCCGCGCTGCCTGCGGCGACCCGGAAGCATTGCCGGCCAAACCGGAAGTAGGTGCTGTCCTGCAGAGCACCGCTTTTCAACTCTCTGCTCCTCATTGCCGGAGACGGCTTTTCAAGCTCCTCGTCGCTAAGTGAGTAGCTGTACTACCTTTTTTATTTATTTATTATGCTCCCGTGTAAGTTAAGACAATTACTACGTATACTTTTTTAAGAGGTAGTCGGAAACTGCAAGCTGAACTTTTATCGCACGTTATTACCAAGTGTGTGCGAGAGTCAAAGTGAACCTACGTGTTTGTTTTTTTTTTTTTTTGTACTCGCCTGGTCTGCACTTTTAAATGCCCACCAGTAAGATAGTGGCAGCCCTATTCACAAACATTTTTTAGTAATGACGAGGAAGCTAAAGCAGCTAACACTACTAGCCTGAGCCAGATGTAGTATCTGATGAGTTTTCTCTTTCATTGCAGACCAGTTATTTAACGTTTGAAACAGTTCTCTGGGGCTCTGATTGAGTTTGTAGACCCGAGCCCCACAAAAACGACAACGCACATCTAGACCCCCAGAGCAGGTGCCACCGGACATCCCAGAGCAGTGTGGCAACAGTTCTCGTCAAGAGAGAAATACGGCACTGCCATTGCCAACCGGGCAGCCAAGATGAGTGTGGCACTCGTCTCTCAGTCCATCCAGGACGGCACCGCAGTGCAGTTATAACAGCCAAGCGGACAACTACTGCAGCTTCATGGGGTCTGTTTATCGATTTCCTAGTTGCAAATCCTGGTGATGACTCTCATCTTTCTGAGGCTGATAAAGCGAGTACATTCCGTTGGGAAATAACTTCTAGAAACGATTCCATTTTTTTATGTAGCAAGGAGACAGGCTTAACGTATATTCTCAGCCGGGGATCAGAGTGGAGTGGACACCCATGCTGATCAGGTTTCAGACATAACAATATGGACCTTAGCAGGGGCTTTGTCAGTGTAAAGTTTGATTCCCCACCCCCTTCCCTCCAAATTGTCCTGTGATTTCTTCTCATCCCGTACTCCACCATGCTCACTTATTTCATTCTACCAGCTGGCTTGTTACCGACATTCCTTTCTGTGATGCAGCTCCTGCTGCAACGGATCTCTGTAATCTCTTTACGAGCATGGCTGCTAAACTGTACATGGCAGAGCCTGCTTCTTTCCATTCCCCACTCCTGCATCCCTCTCCTCAGTTTCACAGGCTTCGATTTTCAAACACACTCGTCTACTTCGTTAAAATAACTGTAAGGGCCACAGCATCGGACAGGAATGGCACATAGCAAGGAGATTACATGGTTGGTGCTTCGATAACAAAAGGTTAAGAAACAACCTTAAGGCACCACCTATTGCCGATAGTAATGTGATACAAAAGACAAACAAATTGCCATTTCCAAGTTTTTGGGAAGTGCTCTAGAAATTTCTGTGCTGCCTGCAGTGCTAAAAATCCTTACCCTGTTCCTGGTAATCGATGTGGCACATTAAAGCAATAGTAGGTAGTTGTTTTATGGTGCTGCCTTAAGTAGGTGCTAAGATTCAACTCAGGCTTCACACATACTGTTGCTAAGGCAGAGGGAGCACTAACAGCAAAGCCCGGGGCTCTGAAAATACCAACAATTCCAGGTAATGCTCATAACATAAGCATACCAACGACACACCTATAGATTGTTTTGTTGTTTAAATTTATAAATCATTTAGGAGGCACACACATCAATCTGCTGTACCTGTCACTACATTACTGAAAGGCAGTGTTCCTTTTTTAATGAGGAGAAAAACCGTTATCCCGGTTGCATTAAGGATGCTTCTAAACTAGCATGGGGTGAGATGTGGTAGTAAAGAAATAACCTAGCAGTCAGTATACAAAAAATGTGGATCGTGGTTTTACACCATGCCCACTAAGAAGCTACATGGATGTTTTCTAATGCTATAGAAAATAGTCTTGCTTGTGACGTATATAACAGCATTTGAAATTCAATAGGTCTCGCATATGCGAAAATGTGAACTATTGGCATTGTAAATGACAAGACCTTTTATTTATGTGTATTGCAAACCTGCAAGAGGTGCGTAAACACACACTTTGCACATATAGTCGCTGATTAGGAGAAGCTAGGCTGGCAGTAACTGTACCTCTTTTACTGCCAGCCTTGCTTCTCGTAAGCAAGGACTATAAGTTTAAAGTGCGTGTTTACACACCGCTTCCAGGTTTTCAAAACACAGAAATACAATGCATTGTCATTTACAATGCCAATAACTCAAACTCCTGCAAATGCGAGACCTATTGCATTGCAAATGCTTGTTTTCTCCTTCGAACATGAATGTTCTGGTTTATGAAAAGCATTTTCTACAAATAGGCATTGAGACATGCACTTGTGACAATGATTTTAATCTGCATTTGGAAAAGTTTCTCAAGGTTGTGAACCATCAAGTCTTACATTTGATGTGCCCTTTATTTTGTTTGTACAAAGGATAGGTGTAAAATGGGTTGCTACACTGCGTTTTTTTAGTCTTGTGCCTAGCGTTGCAGTGCCCAGCATTGCTCGTGCAGCGCGAGACCTCTTGTACGCGGTTCTGAAAGCTGACCACACGCTCTTGCGTGTGATCAGGCTTTCGCCGGCTGCCATTGGATTTAGTGTGTATTTTTTACAAAAATAAGGCACGCTTTTGAGCAAAGGCGGGCGCATGTCACGCATTAGCGCCGCCCATTCCCATCGGTGTCTAGCACGCGCATCAGCACGGCACAGACGACGGGCTCCCTCGCCCCTATGTGGTGCGCGCTCACCACTGGTTGCCTTCTGGTTGTCTGTACTCTGTTTGCTTTGCCCCTGCTCGTGTACTAGCACAGCGGCTGTTGTTCTGGGTTACGAGCGCTTGTGTTAAGCCGCTGTGGGCCATTGCTTAGCTGGGTTGGCTGCTCTGCTCGCTTCCTCACAACCTCTTGCGCCTGGCCTAGGCTGAGAGCAGCATGGACCAGTCGCATCAAGCCTCTGTGCTGGCCGCCTCCTGCCTCAGCACCCCGATTAACCTGCGTACCCAAGCTCTCGTCATCTTGTATGAGCGGCATCCAGAGGAGCAGAGGTTGCGGCGGGAGGACAGATGAGCAGCTCTGCACTGGGAGGAGGGCGACAGCAGCTGCGGAGCCCGGGACACCAAGGTACAGGGGGTTGGCGGACTCCACAATGTTTCTGAAGAACGCAGTCTTCGTGTAGCCTATCTGTGGGTCCCTCTGTCAGCAAATTACATGCACGCTCTGTGTACATACAAAGAACTGCATGTACCGAGGTCTGTGATGAAGCAAGCAAAAAGGGGGCATTGTGTAACCATTATCCATCCACCGTACTTTGCTAGCCGTCCCACCACTGTGCCAGAAAACCCAGCTGTACCAATTAGCTGACATGTACACCAGTCCCCACTGTAGCTGATATCCCCCCAGCTAAGCATTCCTCCTGGCTTCTGGGCCAGTCACTCACTGCTCTGCTACCCACCTCCAAACACTCGTCCACAGCTATGAGTTTCCGGATTGCTGTACCAGTCACACTACTCCTGTTCAGCTGCTCTTTTGACAGTCACTTTCCTCTGTGCTACACTTCCAGCGTTATGCCAAGTGCCTGACCAATCAGCCTGCCCCTATTGTCCCATAGCTGTCACTGTCAACCAGGCTTGCCAGTCACCCTGCAACTGCTCCATTCACCCACTGCTGTGCCAGCCAACCATCCCTTGGTCCGCCGAGTAGCACTTATTGTTCTCCTGTGCTTTCACACTGCCATCACAAGAGTAAAGGAACACAGGACAGCCCAACGACATCTTAAGAATTTCGGGGGCCTTGGGCCAAATGTAATTTGGGGACCCATGTTCGGATCCGCTTTGGATTTGTGATCCAGCTTCATCTTTCATGCCCTCTTTGGCCAGGTCACTGGAAGTGCACAGGCACACTGGCCCATATTCTAAATGTGTTTACATTTATTATTTAAGAATAGTGACGTGTATTCAATTTTAGTGTATACAGCAGCAGCTCAACAATATTATTGCAAATAGTCTTTGTAACCCTACCTATTTCTCATTTGTGACGTCCTGGTTTTATGTAAAAGAAACATTTTATTTATGGATGTTGCATAGTGTTGAAAACCAAAAACATTTCTTTGCAAAGTGTCTGTAATAGACTATCACATATAACTCACATTAAAATTAAATTAAAGGAAACCTCTGTTTAAAATCTGTTTAAGAATTATTCAAGCTCATCAAGGCAAGACTGCAGAACAGAGCTAGCTGTATGAGGGGGCCATGAGCCCACTTTCCTCATACCTTAACACCAGGGCCATTGGAATTATGCTGCAGGGGAGGGTCAAATTATGTGGCAGGGTTGAGTAAATTATGCAGCAACAACACGCACATTTTGTGGCATTATGCAACACATTTTGTGATAGTTTTACTTCGTTATTTTGTCATATTTAGGGCCTTTATTATTAAATGGTTATGCTTTCAACTTAGATTTAAGAAATAGAGGGGAGCGCTATGCTTCAACGTACACTTTTGTTTGTGCATGGCGCCGGTCAGCAAGTGTGGATTTACAGACCAGACCCTCCCCCCTCCTCGCACCCCCGGCCAAGGAAAATCGTGCAACAGAAAACCAGCATTTGCAATGCAATAGGTCTCGCATTTACGCAAGTCTAAGCTATTGGCATTGTAAATGACAATGCCTTTTTATTTATGTTTTTAAAACTGAAACATAAAAAGACATAGTGATTTACAATGCCAATAGCTCCAATTTGTGTAAATGCAAGACCTATTGCATTGCAAATGCTTGTAGTAAATTGGGGCAAATGTAACCTAATTCCCCCTATAATCACTTCTCATGTTTAAATTCCCATTGCTATTACTCCAGTCTGAGTTCAGCTGTGGTGCCCTAAAGTAAATTCGATCTGCTAATTTCCTCTAAAATATAATTGGTTACTGAGTCTAATGAACTGACACAAAAATAGGCCTTCCACTCATTGTAATAAGAGAGCCACTAATGTCTGAGGTACAGCAGATGCAGAGGTTAAGTGTACTGAGGCTTGCATAATCTAGTTCTGGAGTTAAAAGCAGTGTATGTACATCTAAAAATAAGATTCAAATTACTTTTCCTAGTTATGATTTTTTTCCAGAGAAATACTTTTAATCATAGAGGGAGCATGTTCTTTGGATCTATAAAGGACTTTGCTTTTCACCTATCCCAGGATAATCTTTGCCGCACCCTGTAATACTTATGTACCTGGATAATAATTAACCAGTTTCATGGTTGTGCATTGCCATGGCAATCCCTTTCAGTTTTGCTGCTGTAAATGTCACCCAGATAGCAGACACCACATTTATTGGACCCCATATGCTGGGTTATCCATGGAGTGGCTCAATAACTGCCCCCAAAGTGCATAATGTAAGTTTAATGGAGGTGGATAAAATATGGTGCAAACGGTCTGGCAAAGTAAGGGCCTGGGTAAAATGCAGCATCAGAAATGAGTGTTGGTTACTTATTATTATTATTATTATTATGTGTTCTTATATAGCGCTCGATTACCCGTAGGCATCTCGGCGCTTGCCTTGGGAACCCGTCCTGGTTTTTCCCTGTGAGATACCCGTACTGGGCATCCCCAAGGTGAAAGCCAGGCATCCCGTCGCGGGGGGCCGTAGTGGAGATTAAGCAAGCTAATGCCCAGAGCTGCAGAGTGTGAACCTGTGACTCGAGTAGGCACCGAAACGAGAATTATCGAGTCCGTGGATATTTGGGCTCAAGACCCTGCCGCGTCAGGAATTGAACCCTGGTCCCGGGTCTGACCTCTGCTTCAGGTCTGCCGCCTCTAACCAGTGAGCCACACTTCTCCACTTAGTATCCAATTGAAAATTATAGGGAAGTGGAATGAATCCTTTAACGCCGAATTCGATGCTATGTGTAGAGAGCGGCATGTTTAAATTAAAATGTTTTTGTAATTTGGTTTTGTGATTCAGATGCTAGACTGGCCTATTAAAATTCATAGCTTTTGTGCTGTTACACTCAGTAGCTAGAGGCCATGTACAGCCCCTTTCTTAAGTGCAAATGATACGACCGCTCAGAGCTTCAGCTCTGTCGCTCCCAAACCTCCTTTGCAATGTGGACCTGTAATCTACGCCCTGCACAGTGATTTCTCATTTAGCTGAAGTCAGCATCCTTTCCCGCCTGTTCCACTAACCTTTTTTCCAAGAAGGTAATCCATTTCCCTCTAGGTGGCCTTGTTCGCCTTTTTTTTCTTGAGTAATTTATTTGTAATCTTTGAAACAGGCTGCTGCAGTGAGATAGTAGGTGCAAACATAGCCGCCAATGTTCCTCCAACAGAATCTAGCTCAAACTGGGGAATATGCAGTAACTGCATGTTCTAAATATGCAATAAACTATTTTGTAATGCGATTTCTGCAAGGCAGAAATCCAACGCGTGTCTTGGCGCATTTCTGGCAAATAAGTGTTTAGCCTTTGGAAGACCAAATTGAGTTATATAGACGTTACAGGAATATCATTTTACAGTTAAAGAGGTAGGCCTCCCATTTTTCATTATAATACATAATGGATAGATAATGTGTCTTAGTGACCCTTTTTCCTGCAATTTAATATCCAATAATAGTATGTTCATTGTGCCTGTGAAATCTGATTATCCAAGCGATAGCAGGCAGATGTGCGCAAAAAACTAGAACTGTTGGATTTCATAGTTGCAAAGCTGTGTTGATTTCTTTCACTGCTTAGAATGTGCTCAAAGCATTGATAAATCGGGTAGGATGTGCAGCTCTTTACGTTTGAGGACCTGTGGAGGCTTATCACTGATTCCTGTAAACTACATTGTATGGGGCCTGGAATCAGTCTGTAGGGTTTGCAGCAATGTCCTGCCAACGTTTCTTGTGAGAGAGAATCCATACATATCGGTGTGTCTTGCCAATTGAATGTCTGGATTTTAAGTTGAATGTTGGTTGAGTTAAAAGGGTGTTTAGAGACTGACATTTTATTTCTTCCTTGTAATGTCAGGAAACAATTCTACATTGTCAAACTGCCTTTTTAGGTCTCGCCCTGGAACAGGGACGGAGACTTATAGTCGGCTGATGCCGGGGAATGAGGGACACAAAACTGGCACGATTTTTAGCAGTCGGATTTGGCTGCGCGAACGCGCACGTTCCGTCCTGCGCCGCCCTCCCAGCCTACTGCGCATGCGCCGCCCTCCCAGCCTACCGCGCATGCATGCATGCACACAGACACAGACACACACACACACACACACACACACACACGTCGCAGACAGACACTCGCTCACACACACACCCCCTCCCCCACAGTCACACACACGCACTCCAAGACACATACACACACGCACGCACACACATACACACACATACACAGGCCGCCCCCCCCCCGCGCCTACATGCTCCTCTCCCTCCGCCCGCCCGCCGCTCAGCAACGCACTCACCGGCTTCCTCTCCTCAGCTGCAAGGCCCGGCAGCAGGACTCTTCTTCCCTCCTTCGGCACCGGGGCGCAGGGTAGGCTCCTGCCTGCTCCGGTGCTCCCTGCTCCCAACACGGCTCCAATCGCGGCTCTTCCGTGGGAGGCGGGGTAGGCTCCCGCCCTCCTACTTCCTGTTTCCGGGTGTCGCGCCGGCCTGCCTGACTTCCTGGTCGCAGGCCGGCAGAGTAACGAGGATGTTTTGCGGTATGTATTTATTTATTTAATTATGCATTTTTATATAGCGCAGACTTTACCCGAAGGCGGTATTTATTTATTTATGTATTTATGCATTTTTATATAGCGCGGACTTTACCCGAAGGCAGTATTTCTTTATTCATGTATTTATGCATTTTTATATAGCGCGGACTTTACCCGAAGGCGGTAATGCTTGCCTTAGCGTAATGGTGTTCCTTCTTAATTTATTGGTGGTGTCCCTGTTAGAATTATTCCCACTTTTAGTCTAGCAATGCTTGGCATGATGTTGGCATCTTTGGCATTATTGAGGCCATCCCTGGTATAATGGGACCACAACGTATTGTGGGCATTCTTGACCCAATTGTGCTTCTCTTCACCAGCGGTGATGGTCATCCCTGGCATGCGATGGGTGTTCATGGAATTGGATGTTGATATGTAGACATGTAAAGCCAGACTCTGTCCATGGGGCAGTAATATTCATGAGTACTTGATGACATGGAGATCAAAGATACAACTAAAACTGAAAAGCCATTATTTTGAGAGACTGTCATATTTGTTTTTGGGAATCAGAAATATTTATTAAAATGAAATGCTTGTAATAACAAGCCAATGCATGATTACCAGCTGTGATCGTGTTTTCAAAATGTTTGTAAAGTTGATATTAAAGTGATAATTCATGCTAATTTCTGTAGTCTTATTTACATCTTGTTTACAATTATACTATACTACTAATGTATGTTTACTAGCCATAACTGTACTGTTATATGTTACATTTTAATTACAGTGTTTGCCTTTTACAATCATTTTCTTACAAACTACCTCGTAAAACAAAAATATTTATGGCTAAAATATTTTGCACTGTTTGCACAATATATTTGTGATGTTTACACTTACCTATTTGAAATTAAAATGTACAAATGGACATTTAGTCAATTACCATTAAAAAGTTTAACTTTTTTGCTAAGATATTCTTTTAATCTTTTATGCAAACAAATTTAAATACTGCATAAATAATTTTAACAACAAATACTTTATATGTAGCTTTTTATGTACATAAGAAAACTATAGCATAAAGCAAAAAACATTGCCATTTACAATAATAATAGCTCAAACTTAAATAATGCGAGACCTATTGCATTGCAAATGCTTGTTTAATCTTTTCTGTCTGGTACTTCCCTCTTCATGTCTGTTTCATTACTGCAGACTTTCTTTGTTTAACTTCTTGTACTTGTGCCTATATTCACGTCCCATCATATCCCAGTAGGTACTAAGCATGGGGAAGAATCTTGCTAGTTTAAATTAATGACCATGTCAATTACCCCAGTTCCAATCTTGTTCTGTAACTTTCTTATAATTCCCATGTACTTTCTTAGTTGCTCTTTTTCTGCAACAAGAGGTTTCCTACAGCCAGCTTTATGTGTACACATTTACTATGCCCTCCGTCCGACCCCTTCCAAACACAATATTGCTCTTTTTTTATTTTTTCCCTCCAGCCACATCACCCATGGGGAAACGTTGAACATTCCTTGTTGGCTGAATGTTTAGGCCGCTCTGATATCCTGGTCTAACACCCCGCACCCCAGTCCCTGTAGACCTCATTCATCCCATAGTCTGGCCACTCCATCTTTCCTGAGAGAATGGTCCACATCATGGAAGTCCACTGCTATAAGAGCTGGAAAGAACCATGGCGGCTTGCCAATGTCTTTCTAAAGCCTTCTTTGTTCTAATGTCCACCAGTCATGGCTGTGTATTGACCCCCTACTGGGGCTTTACATATCTTTATAATGAATGGGACCTGCATAGACACTGGCAAAGGAATATAAAAATAGTTTCAATGTCATCCAATATATTTGTAGGCCATTCACAGTGGGCCCATAATGGGTGACGTGTGTCTCATCATAATGTGACATTGAGTGGTCAAAGTGTGTATAAATCGGACCCTGAAGGTAGAGTGGGTCGTAAATGCCACTAGAACTGTGATCATTCTAGGACCACACTACAGAAAAGTGATTAATTTTATATTGCATGTTCCAGATTTCCTGTGGGTTCAAATCTAACTGCAACAAAGGGACCGACTGCTGAGTAGGCAAATACAATAGTGGACTATATAATGGAATAGGTAATTTTCTTGCAGAATGCTTGCACATAATCTGAACCCCTTTTTGTGGCCTTGGAAAGGTCAGAGAATACATTTAGCAATCGCAGTTAATGTGTCCAGAACTAAAATAAAACTATTAACCTCTCCAATTCCGTGCTGACAAGTCTTCAGTCATTTATTTCATATATTCTCGTAGGCAACTGAGTTTGCCAGCATAGTCAACAGAGAAACGGCTTGGCCGCACTGTGCCTGCTTCGCTCTGTTGTCCTCACAACCCACTAACTCCTGCAAATCCTGATGGCTGCTCTGTGGTTACCTTGTATCAGACTAGGTCTCTGTTGGACTATTGCACTCCTAATGCTACAGAGTTTACGCCAATACTGTGCTGTACGGGTCCCGAGGGATCTTTGCAATTGTTATATGCAGCTCCTTTAGGACCCTGCTCTCTGCAACGAATTTCCACGTGGCCACACCTCCCCAGTCCACTTTGCCTGACCTCTTTGGACTTCTAGCACTGTTCAGGAGATGCTTCCTGAGTTGTTTCCATTTAAAGCTTCTCTCAAGATGGCTTCCTTCTGGAGCCACCTTCAGCTGCAGTTTCTGTTGCATGAGCTCCTGATTCGGTTTGCAGCGGTTCAGGGTTCCACTTTTCAGTGTCCGCCATTGAATGTCCATTCTACCATGCCTTGTCGGGAGTTTTTTTGTATCTGACTAAATGTCTATGGCTTTGTGTGGACTCGGATAATATCAATTAAACATAGTAGTCTTTATAAACTTTGCTGCTTTTTTTCTTTAATTCAAGGTTACCATGGGAATTGATTGAATAACTTGTAACGTTGCTGAGGAGTCCTGCTTCCAATTAGGGATGTTGTGAATGCTAAATTGTAGGTGGTTTGGCATAAGGAAATCGGTCCAAAAGGACATTCGAATGTGACAATGCATTTATGGTTGATGTATTCTTTACATTCACTGGATACATGATGACTATATATTGAGACGAAATTGCAATGTATGGATCATGACATTCCAGCTAGGAACATAAAGAACCATCCTAGAATCTTGTCTGTGACACAAATACCGGAAAGAACTCAAAATGAAAGAGATGCGGGAAGGGGCTTGAGGCTAGTCTGAAATTCAGTGTAATGACTGGTAGGCAGACTAAAAACGTTCTGCTGCATCTTCTGACTATTTCTGTTCCCAGTACACTGCTCTGGCTATGTTCTATATTTTGTATGAGTGCTTGAGAGTGAAAAGGGGTATTATATGATTCAGACAACGCTTGTGGACCGGGACAGTAGGGGAAAAGTGCCCACATACTGCTGGTTGCATGTGTCTGAATGATGATATTAAGTTGTTTTGTGCTTGACTGCATATCTCATGAACTGTAAGCGATGGGGATGTTACTTGTGGGAGGAGTCAGCGGGTGACATAGTCATGCTATAAGATAAGTTTAATGCACATAGAGGTTTACAAAAAAATTAGGGAGCCAATCTGTATCGGTCATGAACATTGCTGGCATCTCCCACTTTTGCGTTGTTGGCTACTGAGCATCGTTGTTTGCCCACATAGTTTTACCCCCTCCCCCCCCACCGACCGCCCCCCTATTTGAAACCCGCTGTGTATAATGCAGGTATAGGAGAAAAATATAATTTTCTGGATAGTGTTGTAATTATATGGCAGGTTCTGTGGCCCATTTTTGAGTTCTCAAAAAAAATGTTCACTAAAGCTACTTCAGGGTTCAGTCTGTTTTTATCTGCAATTAAATATGTACTGAAAGCTTGAACCTCCTTGAAATTTAATTGCATCGACCACTGCTCGTCGTCCATTGAGGTGACTTCAGCCCTCATGTTCGCTGCAGAACCTGCTTTCACAATGCCCTCTCTAATAGTGTTGATGTTAGTCTAATCTGGTGCAGTCCCCCTCTTGATTTGTTTGGACTTTCGTCTGACCTCCTGTTGAGGGGAGAGCCATCCTCTGGAATGACCGGTTATTCATCTAATCTGGTGCCACATATGCTAGCAGTGCCTGTCTAGAATGGTCCCTGGTCATTCATCTTATTTACAAAGCAGACTGTAGGAAGCCAATCTGCCTCCTCTTCCATACTCCTGCCCCAGTACAGAGCCCTGGTTGTATGTACAGGTTAATTATGATGTTTCTCGAATTCTGCATGCTCTTTTTCACTTAAAATGTTTCGATTTTCAGATCTGAAACAATAAAATACTTCGAGTTATAAATATTGGAAGTGTAAAAATGGTAAACCAATCCAGGTGTGCCTAACCAACCAAAGCACGATTGATAGCTTCTCCTTTGCCTACTTCTGATATTGGGTAATGTGACCTTTGCCTTTCAAAGCTAAAGCTTCTTCTCAGTTGGGCTACACTGATTTCCTAACCGTATGTCCTCATTTTTCCTAACCTTAGCTTAGAATGTGGGACACTCCTAATATGGGTTTACTTCTGGGACTCGAATGAATGCATTTGAATCCTCAACAGTCGAAGCTCATTTTAAGGCCCAGAAAAATCCTGAATTGTACTAAGGATATTTCTCGTGTATCATAGGCCATTTAATCCGTGTTTGTATTATGTTGCTGTTACATTTTCTTCAAAGCTTTTGCCTAACACACACATACTTTGACTTTGGAAAACCAATACCTGGTAGATGATCAGCAGCTGTGACCCTCGAATGCCGCCAACATTTTCTAGACTGGTTTGTAATTTAGGTTTGGCGTGCAATTTTTTTTTTAAGTCACTACTCATCTGTCTGGATGGTGCTTGAACGTCGTAGTGTTTTCACTGCTGATGCTGAATTATTGTGCAGCTCTTGGACCTCTATCATTAAGTCCTGGTTGTGATTGTGCTTTAGTGGCATGGTCATCTTCTGAGTTAGAATGATCCGACACAGCCACGGTCCGTGCAGGTAACAGCGGTGGGGCCGCGTCGGAGGGGATTTCGGAGGACGATGCAGTGGGCAAACAAATTATTTATTTAATTTTCCTAAATGTAAATGTATTTGAGCTTGTAAAGCGCACTGCTACCCGTCAGTAGGTTTCCTGGCGCTGTATAACTCTGGGGAACCCGTCCTGGCTTTCCCTGTGGGATGGTCCCTGCTGGGAGTCCCCAAGGTGGAGCCAGGCATCCCCGGAATTGATGGGGCCGTTGTGGAGATTAGGCAAGCTAATGCCCAGAGTTGCCGAGTGGAACCCCTGATTAGAGTAAGCACCGAAGCGAGAATTATCGAGTCCGCTGACCCAAGTCCATGACCCTGCCGCGTCGGGAATTGAACCCTGGTCCCGGGCCGACTTCTGCTCCCGGGATTGCCGCCTCTAACCAGTGAGCCACACTACTCCAATGCTGCCCTACCGCTGTTATCTGCATGAACCGCGGCTGAAAAACTTCTCACTGTGACCTGCTATGCATTGTATTTTCCTTCATCCTCTTCATGCTGTTGAAAGTCTTGGTGTTGAAATTCAAGTGTATGATTTGCTCTCCTCTGATTTTTTTTTTTTTCTTAGTTTGGGTACGTTGCATGTTTTGTTGTGAATCTGGTGTTTGTCGCTGACTGCAGAGTGCAGGTCCAGTGTGTAAAGCACAGTGTTCACAGGAGATTATTTGTCTTCGGAAGGGCCACCACCTCTGTAGTGAGAGCCTCTTATCTACCTGCATTGGTATTCCTCCAACCCTGATGATCAAAACGGAAGGCTTGCGTTTCATACTCCATAGAGAAGTTTTGAACACACCACGGGCTAGTTCAGACGTCAGCAATTGTCTCCCCTTATTCTGAGCTGTCTGTTTTAATAAAAATCTCTTCACAGGTTAACAACAATTTACACTATTCTGCCATCCTTTTTGTCCAATAAAGAATATTGAAAATAGTCCTTACGAGGAGTGAAAACTACATCCTATGAAACGAAGAAAGACAGTTGCTGTGCTGCACAATTACATTAATGTAAATGTGAAAAGGGAGAGGAAATCCAACCCTGTGTTATATTGGTGGCTCCAGTAGACATGAGTAAGCAGATAAATCAAATTGTGTTTAGGGTTGAGGGAGAATCAAAGACTTATTTTTCATCCTATATATGACCACAGCAATAGGCGCTAGTCTGCATAATGCCTGCAAGAGTCCAGGACGTAGGAGGGAACAGATGAATTGACGATGGAGTAACTCCTTGTTGCGAACACAATTATACTTTTCTGTTTGAAAGGAAGGACATTTTCATGCATTATTTGCCCTAAACTGCTTTGCATAAACTTATAGCAGTGGTGGACTCGGTTTTGTACACATTGCTGGTCTCATCTGCTGCCATATGGTTATTTATACGAAAAAGATGCTTGCTGAGCTTCGCATCTCTTGGAATAACCAGATTTAAACATCCCGGGTAGCCAGTGTTGTTTCTGAGGAACCCTCCATGTTGAGGATTAATTACAAGGCACTGAAGCTTATCTTGAAACATACTTGGTGTACGTGGAACTTTAATGCGTGTCAGAATAGTACCTTAGAATGGCTGGTGCCATAGAAAGTACTAATCCAAAGGTTTTCTCACCGAGAACCTGGCTCACCAAAATGCAATGGTGTATATTAGCTGTTGATAAATATAATTAACTCGAGACTGATGCAGAGCCACTATTTGCATGCATACGTCTGACTATTAAAGGCATTAAACTAAGAACTGTAACCCAAATAATGTCAATGGAGGGTAATCCACTGATACTCAAGGGGTAAGAGAGGTTAGGGAATGGATACCTCCTCCCAACTAGAAATATATATCTATATCTATATATAACAGTTAGCTGTCACCTTCGTGCTTCGTAAAAAAGGAGAATACTTATCTCCCTCCTTCAGGTACGAGAAAAATTCCGCCTTTAAGGGAAACATAAAAGACAACAACACAAATAATTGAACAATTCTGTACTCCTAGTTAATGTGTGTGACCGCACCCATCATGCAAGGAAGCTCATATTCCAAAGGTTGTCTAATCACTAGTTTGTGATAGTGACCCTGAACTTAAATACCATCATTATATTACATCCTGCCCAATAGGTGGTGTGCGTGAATTGTCGCACATATTTTGTTCAATTCTCAGTCCTTAAAAACTTTTTTTTTTTAAATAGTCCTTAAAAAACTTTAAAGACTCTCAAACACCCACTCATATCGATCACAAATTCCATTCATTTTGTATGTCAGAATTCAGTGTCAATCAAAGTGCGTGATGTGCCAGGCATGGAGTGATCGGTTGTCATTCAAATCGTCCGTGTGCACATCAAACATACAAAAGTGGTACACTAGTGTTTTGTTTAATTCAGTGACAACTGGCGCTTAGATTCCAAATAGTATTTCCAAAGGCGTTCAAACACCCTTACCCTAATCGGGGGAACTACTGGTATCTCATGGATAGCTGCGCGGGCAGCCTTGTAGTCGCACGCTTTAGGGAGAATGAGTAAAACTGAAGTGTTAGACTCCCGCTGACATTATACATATAGCTCGCGCTTTACCTTAAACCAACGTGGCGGTAGTGGACCCGACTTACTACTTCAAAGGTCCTAACCCGTGGATCACCTATTTGGTCTCTGTCTATCACGGCTTTTGCACCGAGCTGGTCGGAGAGCTCGCTTAAATGTGTAAGCCATACTGTCTCTGTTCCGGATGTGGGCGTGTGGCTTGTGCAAGACGTCATACCCCCGCGTGTGAATTAACTGGACTACAGAAAACCGTAGGTGCTCATGGGGGCTGTAGTTGTATTTGTGTCATACTGAACCATATTAATTCTAGGCCTGATGTAATGCTGGGCCATAATATTACGGTAATTTCAAAGATAAAATCAATACTGAGGGGGATTGGACCCTTCATAAGGAATAAAGTATTTTCCCATAAAACTGTAATGTTCGCCTCCAAAGAGATGTGTATTGCACTTATCCGAAGAGAGTTGGTGCGTGTAGTAAGCCCACGACCTCAGAGTGTATACAATAGTGTGGTATTAGTAATATATAATATACCTGGCTACACATATTAAGTATAGGACCTGAGGGCTCATTCTTGCTCTCTCTCGTTTCTCTGTCTCCTGTCTCTCTTCTATATCTCCTTCGTAATACCAACCGGGTTTACCTTCGAATTACACTGGATCACTACCTGTGATCATCAATAGCTACCCGGTACTGAGCTTTCCGCAATCTGCTGTGTTCTCCAAGTAAGGATATTTTTTTTACTTCTAAAGCATAGTTCTGGATGGATACATATAGTATGATAGATTAAACTAAACCAATACTGAGATCTTCCTTGTCAAAATCTAACTTCATTGATGCCCAACCACCCAGAATAATCAACAGACTGAACAGTAGTTATGTGCACATATGACCGAGCGTCAACCAAAGTAATGCTATGAAAGGTACTCTTCCTTTAATACATGATTGATCAGCCCCTTCAGGGATTTACAGCTGGGTGGGAGAGTTGGTTGGTGGGTGTGTTGATGGGTTGTGTAATGTATGTGTGAGAAAATATATATTCACTGACCGAAACAAAGTTTAATGTGACTTTATAGTTACAAATTGGAATAATATAATGTTACTTTACATTTTGAAAGAAACCCTTGGAAAGTCACTGAAACAAACCATAGTTTAAAGGGTTGTTATAATTAGGTGAAAATTGTTATTCCACCAGACTAATAGGCCAAGAAATGCAAAGTTGCAGTCAGATTGCATCGTTAATGGATACCCTTTTTGGCAGTCCAGAATCTGCTGGGAAAGGAATTCCTATCTTACAAGAGGGGTGTTAAAGAAATAGCACAACAATGTTAAAGAATTGATACTTCAAAATACACAGGTGAAAAAGAAAAGTCCAAAACTACTATAATTCTGTATTGAAATGAGCCCTATATTCGGCTTTTAGATAAACCGACTTGAAAACCATATGAACCAAAATAGTTAAAGGTAATTCTTTGTCCAGTGTTAATGGTGGGCTTTTTTGGAGGGAGAAAGGGGTTATGAGGAGCCATTTATTACAAAAAAAGCTTGAAAAATTCAGCCCGCTTCAATGGGCAATGCACATTACGCGACCTGCACCGCATTGAGCTGTTTCCTTTTGATTTTACATTTGTACAAATTATGCCAACAGCCAGGTGCTGCCTTTGATTTTCCTCCTTTTGTAAAAGCATGTGAATAATGTATGTGTGTTACTATTGTAGGAAGCTCCTGACTGCAGGTCTTTTCTTTCTTTTCAATAATGTCGTTTATTGAGGCCAATTGTACAGATGGCCATTTGATGAAGGATAAGGCTTTGTGCTTGCAAGAGGTCTGACCAGGATCCGCTCTTGTAGATTGGATTGATGTAATGCAGGGTTACAACAGGTTCTGGTGGTTAAATTGTGCACTTAGAAAACCACCCATAGATTGTGGAACCCCTCGTTTTCAATTGTGTGAATTACATGGATGTGGGTTTTTATACAGATCGCATTGGAATGTTGGGTGCTTTATTGAAGACCATGGCGGTGCACAAGCTGCTATCGACTGTTTGCTGTATTATTTCAATGCTTGCCTTTCTGTCCTCACGGTTTAATTTAGAATGTTCTACTCTGAGTGGGTGAAAAGGTATATTGGCTGTTTAGCAATTCTACCTTGATGGGCACCAAATTATGCGGCTGGGTTTATTAAATTAACAGCAAAAAAGGCAATGTATACAGCATAATGCAGCACGTTTTTGTAATAGTATTTCATTGTCATTTTTTTTTCATGTGGTAATACTTTCAGAGCAAAGATTTCACCTCATTAGTACCAATTTAACAATCAAATGCAAAAATAAGCAACTGATAGATGACCAATTAATCTATGTGAAAGGCCTTCCATTGTGTTCCTCATGTTGCAGTATTTTTTAGTAACTTTTGATTCGTTTGAGCTAAAAACTAACTTTTTAAATTAAAATCTGCAGATTATGCAGCAGATCATGGAGTATGTGCATACGTTGCAAATCCATAACCATGCGAATAAAGATGTTACCACTGAATAGCATAATTTAATCGGCCCTGCTTATGGTAAAGCTTCAAACACTGCACTTCATCTAGGTGCACTGGTTGTTCCCCTTCAAAGCCTTTCTGCACCAAGACTGGAGTGCTTGGAGAGCATTTGTACACTCATTGCCTGAATATTTAAAAATGTTTTGTTTGCTAGCTCGGAGGGGGTTGGGGGGTGTCTTCCTAGTTTGCCAGAGAGGGGAGCTACTGTTAAATCAAAAATAAAAAACCGCTATGATCAATCTATTAGTTACTGTACACCCTAGCACGACTTGTTTGTCAAGCTTGCTGTTTCAAGCGTAGCAAAAAAAAAATCAACCAGCAATGCTATCTCGTAGAGACAATAACATTTTTCTTTTGTTTAACAGCTTACAAGACTTTTGAATACCACTCACACAGTTCTAGTACAATGGAGGACGTTGTCATTCATGCCATGGCTTAGCACCCTTGTGTGTCTAACTTTCACCTAATGTTGGCTATTTGGGTGCATCCTTCCACCTCCCCCTCCTCTCTCGAGTGCTTGCAATGAACTGTGTGAGGGACTGCTTTACAACCATATCCCTCCTTTTAGTTCCTGCTGGCTCCCTCATACATCTTCATCTAATGCACCAATACTGCTTGCTTTTGTGTTAAACCCAGACTTATTGGTTTGGCACATTTGATAACGACCGGAAACAATCCTTCCTTTTGCTTGCATTTGATTAAATTGCGTTTGGAGGAAATGCAGAGATATCAATAGCGGGAAGAACAAATACATTGATCGTTGTGTGTTGCATCCAGCTGTCCTTAAAAACAGTTCACTTCTTACGAAGGCCGTGCAAACCATCAGAGGCATCAAATGACTGCCAGAAACGCATGCGAGCCCACGTGGAACAATCTTCTGCAGACTCCTGGTGGGTTTAGAGAGCTTTTGCCAGACTTCACTCTTGGACAGCATAGTGTCAGCTTTCTAAAGTTGCCAAGCATTTTAAGCAGTATGTATCTTCCCAACTGAAGCACATCGGTTCAAGAGGAAGTATCGGATTGGTTACAGCTGAATCCAAGCATCGTGTGCGTGAAAACGTCCTGTGGCCAAACAGCTGCCTCACAGCTTGAGGGCATGATTACAACCCTGCTAAAACGTGGTGTTCCATAGTGGGTCAATTAGGAGCCATAGACGGTCATGGAAAAACTACAGAAGACCACAAACGCATGGAGGAACCACTGACTGCCAGCAAGGAACCACTGATGCCTATAAAAAACGACATAGGACCATGGCTCAAAGAGAACTCGTTCAGGAGAAACCATATATGGCCGTAGAATAAACCACAGCATGCCGTGGGTGTTATATGGAGAGACCTCGGATGGCCATAGGTTGTCAAAGACCATGAAACCGGATGAAGTGAGCAACTTTTTAGCTATTATTTTCGTGACCTCTCAAGTGTAATCTGTGTGCCTTGACCACCACTGTGTAAATAAAATGAACAGTGTGAAATAGTCATGCCGATCTTTGTTTTCATCAAATTGCAGTCGGTGTTGGTGCAATCCTTGGATCTGCACTTGACCTGAAGTATAGGCCGCTTTTCTTTCACTACCTACTTCAATCAAATGTATGGCATACTCCAAAATGATATATTGTATTTTTTTTGTACAAAAAACAGAAAAGAGACTTCCTTGTCTCCGCCACCATCTGCGCCAGTCTGTGGCCTGCTGCTGACACTCCATTTGGCAAGCTGCAGCAAAATTAGATTCTTTTTTTTTTTCATTTTTTTTTTTCTTCCTGCTAGACTTTGCTTCAGTTGTGATCTTTGTTTTCCAGTGCTTTCGTGAGCAGAGGATAATGACTGAAAATATGTGTAGTGCTGCTGCTCTGAGCCCAGAGCCTGTCATCAGCTGAACCAAGAAGCCTGCTTTCCTCTGCCCAGCTAATAACCTCTGATGGAGCGGGAATGTGCAGATGGGCCAAGAGCCGGTCCCCCGCTTCTCAGGCCAGCCATGGTCCCATGGCAGTATTTTTCTGCGCATCTGCTATGACAACAGATGAGTTTTGAGTGCCTGCCCATTGTACAGGCGCATTTTCCTAATCTGTGCTATCTGAGCCTGTGGGACTTTAGCTCCTGTGGCACTGATGTGAGGGAAATGTCGGCCTAGGATACAGTAGTATTATCCTCTGATTTGCACTGTGTGTTTATAAGGTTGACTTATCAGCGTGATTTTCTTTCACAAAGGCTTTGGAGGCACCAAATAAGGCTATGAATCTGCCAGACTTAATCCGACTGTTCCTCCTTACTTTTTATACACAAGTGTCACGCTAAGTGAGGTATGACTTTTTTGCCATGTACGATTGTCAAGGCTACTGGAATTATGCTTCACTGTAGATTTCAATTGTGTGCCACAGTTAACTAAATTACGTGGAATATTCTATGATTTACTATTTGCCAATGTTAACACACTGATAACAAAGCAATTCCAACGCAATGGAAAATACTAGGCTTTCTTGAAGGAAAAATGTATGCTTTTCCCAGCTTTTAATATAGCCTTCTAGCCCAGTGCTGAGGACTATACCGGTTGTAAGAGGCCCTGAACCCAAGTCATGGTGAGCTTAGAACAAGGGCCTTTAACAACCCGTATATTCGATGCAGAAGGGCTATAAGGCTATTAGAACATTCTACTCACTAAGGATAGAATGTTCTAAATTAAATACTGAGAATCATGAAGACCAGCATTGGATGTCCGGGCTTATACCAGCCATTATAAAGCTGGAGATACTCCATCGTCTTCCTTGGCACTCTCACCTTTCCAGTGGTCTAACTGTAAGCACGGTGGTAACGTGCGATGCGGCTCTGGCGTGTAAACATTTGTATTCCCACAATGCTAGATTCAAATGTGAACGGCTCCACAGACTGCCAATTTTTATTTCATGGCAACAAATTTAAGCTGATTGTTTTTGATGTTCTTACAAGCTGAGCCTAGTGGGCACTGAAGGCTCAGTCTTAACATTGTTGTGAGGTCATTTAATTTGTTATAACCAAAATATGGACTTTGCGGCTAACTTCTATTTCCGTGACATGACGTCTACATGTGTATTGTGGGGTCTGACTTACCGGCTTCTTTGATGTAATTACGTATGCGAGGAGCTGCTATGCTCGATGGGGCTACAGAGCGGGAGGGCCCAGATTTGCTCCCTGATTATGTGAGAATGACTCTGGAGACGCCCGGCTGGACCTGCCACTCACCCCCTCTGAAGACATGCAGACACTGGCCCGGTCCTCCTGCTGCTTCACTGCATAGATTACACCCTCTATGCTTTCGAGTCTTTGTGAATTTTGGGGACCGACTGAACTTAACACCAAGGTCTCCACCCTCCTGCCTGACCTCAAGATGGCCGCCTCAGTTGGTCTTTCCACGATGCTCTAACACTCCCGGACAATAGAACTGGTCAGCGACCTGAGCTTAACCACATCCCCCACCTGACCTTGATACTGCTCTCCCTCCTGGACATGTACACTTTGTACCTTCCCTCGACCGTGGAGACCCTGCTTTTTGACCGATGTCCGGTGGAGCTACTTGTTAGCTGAAGAGGAGATGGGCCGCGGATTCCCCCTCGGCTGTCACCTACCTTGCCGGACCTTGGGCAGACTTTCCCTTCGTCTCTCCGCTGTATCTATACCCAACCCCTTTGCCCTCCCCCCTCCCCCCCTTTTCCATTCCTCACCCCATTTTCCTTTTCTTCTATGCTCCTTAAAAGTTTTTACTGGTATCTTTGGTAACTTGTAACTGATGTAATTTTGTTACTATGTAGGAACCTTATGGAAAGCGCTCGGATACCTTTGGGTCTAGTCAGCGCTATATAAAACTCTTTAAATAAAATTGTTCATGTTCACCATCAAATGATATTGTTGATTCAGTATTGATTGTTGATTCAGTATTGTTCCAGTGCTTTAATGCAAGGCTCACTCCCAGAGTAAAATACCATGTTGCATTCAGCTGCAAAGAATCCCGTATTTGCCCACTTCAAGTAACAAAAGGCGAGACTTTTTTTTTTCTCTCCTTGTATCCCAATTCTGTTTTACAAGTTGTCCGCTGTGTTTGTTTGACTAATCTGCTGTAAATCAGAATTGTTCCCTCTGTATATTGTTTCCTATCTTATGGTAACTCACACACACTTACTCCAATTCAAACCTACTCTATATGATCATCTTCATAGGGATCAACACACCACTTTCTTAGTACGTGTCAGAAAAAGTTCAGAGAACCACAAAGAGCAAAATATGGTAAAAATTATAAAAACAATATTTAGCCTAGACAATGTTAATCCTCTTTTGACTCCAATTTATTAAAACACTAAATCGCATTTTTTGATAAGCATGCTATAAACCTACAGGAGAAACTAAAAAAGATGTTATCCCAAAAGAATCATCAAGCAACACATTACAAATAAAATAAATAAGCATACAAGATAGCAAAGTATTTTAACAGAGATGCATTACTGGGGGAGAATACAAGACAAAAAGAACAGGGTGACAATCATTTTTGTCACCAATGTTTCTACTATTAGTAAACAGATTCAAAACATAATTAATAGAAATTGGAGTTTGCTACAAGACCGAAATACAGCTCAATTCAATTAAACCCTTATTCTCCTACAGGAGGAATAGAACAACCAGAAATAGATTGGTGAAAACCTATAAAGAACAAGGAGAGACCTATCCGAGAAGGATAGACAACACCAATAGCAAACCTATTGGCACTTTCCCCTGTAGCTCATGTTTGAATTGTTGTTCAGTAATCAAAGGGCACAAGATTGCATTAAATGAGGTTGAACATACATTCAGGAATATGTTCAACTGCACTTCAAAAAACATGATTTATTTGATTGTATGTCCCTGTGGGAAGGGATATATAGGTGAAACCTCAAGGGAGATCTGTGTGCGATTAAACTAGCACCGATCAGCCTTACGAACTAATAAATGCAATGCACCCCTAACTGAGCATTGGAACAAACCGAAACATAAAGTAGACAATCTAAGATGGTGTATTCTGGAAAAAAACAGAAATAACAAAGAGGAGGCAATCTAGATAAGGAACAGAAGATGAGAGAGCAATTTTTCATGTGTAAGTTTAAAACACATATATACATGGATTAAATAGCCGTGAGGAATGGGAAAGACTGTATAATAAACTAATATTAGCCACATAACAAGAATAACGCCCAGCAGACTGACCATGCACATTTTCTTGTATTTGGTGATAGGTTAGACACTTTGTGTTTACCTTAACTGTACCTTCATGTAATTTATTATCTTTAAGTGTTGAGTAGTCAGACATTTCAATTTCACCAGTCTGTGTTTTTAATCAATATCTTAATCGCAATGACAGAGGTGTGTATAAAACTATGTAACTAATACCTCTGCATGCGCAGGAAAACTTCTAAAAGTAGAAAGGGTCATAAGCAGTAGATCATATTACTATTATATTAACTATATCCAGATTCGGAATATTAATAAGAAATTATTACTATTAGTTTACATCAACCTACAGATAAAAAGGACAAAGGTGATTTAATATACATCGATCGATATGGGAAACTACGTATAAGATGGCCGCAAATATATCCCGGTAAACATATGAACAGACAATAGGACTTTAACCTTACACAAAGTGGCGCCTGAGGTAACACCGAAACAACGTTTCTGGGCACAGCCCTTATGTGGGTCTAATCAAGAAAGGAATATAAACAGGATGCTCCCATGATTCTCCCATTTACGAGATTGAAAGAATCCCGATACGAGACCGGTCGGCGACTTTGAAAGGTGAGGATGCATAATGGTCTGAGAAACTATACACACACATAATGGGGAGGAATGGATTTTTAACTAATATAGATTAGCTAGTAAGCGAATTGAGAATTAAGCTACGGGAGATGCAGTAAATGTGGAATTGGTATTTGGCTGCACTCCGCGTGCCTTGCATAGGGAGCACCCACCGATTCGTCGTTTCTTTTTATTTAAACTCTAACGTTAATAGCATTGAGCTTGGGAGAACATATTAATTAATACTCTGCTATGTATAAGTCTTGGCAAAGATGTCACCGTATCTTTAAATCTAACTCGCGGCTTCACTTTAATGCTCCTATATGGTCTAATTCGGCTATTCAAGTGCGGGGTCGTACTGTGTCCTGGCCTCTATGGCAGGAGGCTGGTATTCAATTGTTCCATGGTGACAATTTTAAATCCTTTCCACAACTCAGTGAGGAATTCCATCTCCCGCCCTCACAATCCGGTAAATATTCCCATCTTCAAACAGCTCTCACAAAACGTCTGGGTTCCCCACCTGAGCCGCTGTCCACCTCTCCTATTTTATCTTATTTGAATATATGGGGAACTTTTAAGGGTGTCACCTCTGGCCTTTATAAGACTTTTTTTACATCCTCTATTTTCGCAACCCCTTTCAAAAGCTCTTCAATTGAAGTGGCAATCACGCCTTTCTGTGACATACTCAGATGCCCAGTGGGATCTCATTTTAGAAGGATTGCATAAAGGTGTTCGGGAAGCTCGCCTTAAATTCTGTATTTTTAAAATTCTCCATGAATGGCACTGGTCCCCGGTCAAATTACATCGTGCTAAGTTACTTCCCCATTCTTTGTGCTGGAGATGTCCTGCTACCAGTTGTGATATAACGCACATTATCTGTGAATGCCCTCGTACTAGATCATTTTGGCTTTTTGTACAAAAGACTTTGGCTTCCTCTATGTCCTTGCCTTTGCCCTTTTCCTCTGCAAATATAATTTTGCACGACTTTCGTGGCCTTCCAAAGTTTACTAAACCACAGACTCGTCTCCTCCATACTGCCCTAGCCACGGCAAAAATTTGTATATTGCGTCATTGGAAGTCTTCATTACCTCCTTCTCAGGAGGAATGGTTGGTGGCAATGGTACGAACAGCTTCTTACGAACGTGTAATTTATAATTTGCAGGATCAAGCTTCCATTTTTCTTCAAGTTTGATCCCCATTCCTGGAAACCACAGTGGACAACGACTGTTTCTACTCCTTCTTCTTCTACGGTTGCTTTTCCTTCTTAATTCCACCTTTTTCGCATCATGTTCATTCTCTTTTATTCCTCTTTCCTACTCCCCTTCTCACTCTTCTTGCTTTTATCTCAATTCAAAGTTAGTATTGTTACTCTGGGATTCCTTTTCTTTTTCTTTTCCCCTCTTTCTTTCTTTCTTTTTCTCTTCTCCTTTCTTCCCTTTTATTCTTAGTTCTGCCCTATGAATTCTATAGGATTTGTTGTTCTATACCTCTTTTGTTACACTTTATGACTCATTTCCTCACTTATGCTATGTTTCATTGTATCCTCTGCATATGTATCTGCATTTATGTTTTATCTAAAATATTCTTAATAAAAAATGTCAACACAAAAAAAAAATACTCTGCATACAGTAGGACCCATGTGTTCTTATCTTTTATTTTAAATGTGACCTCCACTTTTTTAGGTCTCGGCTAGGCAGCGCATGCGCTGTCTTTTCGAGAGATGCTGTATACACCATAGTGGGGGAAGCTCCACCCACTTTCCGCCCATCTTTTTGATTGGCTTTAATCACAAATACTGCATTGTGATTGGTGCTTGTTTTAGACAGTTAACTGCATATTACAGCACATAGGATTTAGATTAAGGAGGATGAAAGACTGTTTTATTTATATAAAATATGACCAAACACATCCCAAAAGAGAATAATTCTTCTTAGTTTTAATGATTTGTGGGAAAATTGATTAATCCCATTCGAAGGGAAGAGGCGGATATATTTTCAACTTTCGTCTGTTTATTCGCAAGGCGCATACCTGAGTCTAACTAAGGAAGGGACCCAGAAATACAATACTGGTGAGTTGTTTTTTTTAAAAGAACTAAAAAAAAAGCCAAAACAGGTGCATTAGTAAAATCAAAAGGTATTAAAAAGTACAAATTTCAAGTGATCGTCTGTGAGTTATTGGGAGATTCTAGACATTGAACCATGAAAAGGCAAATATTTGGGATTCCCTGAATGCGCTCTTAAAATAACCACTGTTTTGAGAAAACGGTCTGGTTTGTGACATGAACTTGCAGAATAATAAAGCAAGCATTTTCATGACAAAGAACAAATTATTATTCCTACTCTGTTTGAATTGCCTTTGTGTGTTGGCTTTTTTCATTTTCAAGACCAAAGTCATTCCTCCGTCCATCCACTTGGGACATTGATAATGTCTAGACATGTTTCACCTGCTTAGTACCAATTTAATAGCCAAACATAGCAACTGAAAGATGACCAGTTGACCTTTGTAAAGGGATTGCTACCCTGTATGCTGCTCCGTATCTCACACTCTTTCTTTCACTAACTTTTGTTTTAACTTGAAGAGAAATACATATATATTTTAAATTAAAATCTGCATACTGTGCAGGAGAGGGTTGAGTATGTGATAAATGATGGATACCCACAATAGTTTGGGAAATGTTGGCAGCATAATAGTGTTTTTCCAGTGGCCCATGCCATTATCCCCCACAACCCTACACTCTAACATTTACTGTTTCTTCAATAGTTTCTGCTCGTTTGTTCCATGCATCCTCTGCTCTTTTGGTAAAGTCAGTTACTTCTATCCCACCCTCCAATTCCAGTCCCCTTGCATTGCTAGTCCTTTCAGCTCACTTGCCTGAAACTTGTTGGCACATATGTTTATGAATATAGATGTCTTCTAGATCCCCACCCCCATGGCAGATGTGTCTGGGGTAGGTCTAGTGAGCTCCATTCATGCCAGATGCTCAGACTACACAAGTTAGGTAACTTTAATCTAAATAAAACTCATCTACATAGTCTGAAAATCTGTTATGAACCCCGGTCCCCTGTTAGTTGCATGGCACTCACATTTGTGTTCTCGAAGGTCTAATGGTTGAATTAATCGAACTGGTTGGTACCCTGCTTCAACTACCTCCCATTTGTTTTTTCCTGGAATGAGCTTGCTAGTCTACTTACTATTCCACATACTGATTTCAGATCACTATGTACACTTGTAAAACAATCTTCCCTTTTTTCCTTCTTCTACAACGTTCCTGTTGCTCTTGCCACAACCTTATCACTTGGTCTAATAGCTTTGTCATCACCTGATCTAACCTGGAAGCCATCCCTTTGCATGTATTGCCCCTCTGTGTTTCTGAGACCAGTGAGATTGGTTGGGCATCGTGGGTGGTCGGGGCATGTTGTTCCACATAATTTTCAGGAGTATCTTTGGTGGGAGACCACATCAGTTCATTTCCTCTGTAATGGCAAAGCAGATCAATCTCTCGGGAAAACGTCAGAGTGGGTAACTTTAGACCATATGCTCTGTGGAGTTTCATTGAATCTCCAGTCCTCCTGGTATCATCTAAGAGGATAGAATGAGTTTGTGGTAATTAATCTTAGCTATTTCCTAAGTGATGCCCCCTTGGGAAAGGATTGCCTCTTTGAGGCTCATTCCTCTCCCATTCTTCTAGTCCCTTGATGCTGGCATTAGAATCCCAGTGACACGCAGCATGGATTCTGGCCTTCTGTGTAGAAGTGCCTAGCACCCAACTTTTGAGGAACCTTTCCACTTTAACGACCATTGCTTGGTTCTGTCACAACTAAGAGCCACTTCAGTCCAGATCTACAGCACAGAATATTCGGCGGTATGGACACTTCCATCCTTGGTTTAAATCGGCAAAAACACAGGAGCTTGTCCACTCCGCAATAGAATGGGGCGGAATGGGGGCTGGAGTCACATGATTGGAGTCACTTGACCCGCTTGATAGAAGTAATTCAAGGGAGACGAATGTCTTGTTAAAAAATAAAAATGGCAGACTTGGACCAAAATGAAATTACACCATTACTGTGCTTCAAATGTTTGCACTGTAAATGTGTTCTAGTAAAATGCTACCCTCCTTTAATTGCCCCATCCCCCTCACCACCGGTCACATTTCACCACTCCCAAAACAACTTTCCCTACGTTTTGCAACCTCCTATTGAGTCATTCTAAATTTGCTGGACTTGCAAATCTGTGTCCTGAAGTGTGACTGGAATATTTTTAAGATTTTGTTAAGTGATTTGTGAGCTATTCTGGTGTGGATCATTTTTACTGCTAATGTAATACTGAAGAGTTTAATTTCACCATCTAAGAAATATATTACCCAAACCCAAAGTTGTCTAGCATTGTTTTAATAAAAAATAGATCTGGATAGATCGATGTATTTTTTTGAGAAAAAAAATCCCCCCCCCCCCCCACTAGATTTTTGGGCACGTGATCAAAAAGTTTGTTCATCTTAAATTATTATTTTATTTTTATTTTTGTAATTAAAAAAGAAACCTGACTGGACTAAAAGCTTAGTTGCTGAATTTCATGCACTGTCATCTGCGGTGTGAGTGTTGGGAAAAAACAACTGGTGCTGCAGTATGCTTTTTTCTTACGGGAAGGTTATTTGACCTTGATTTGGCCTTGCAAGCCTGGGTTGAGGTTAGTTTTGACAATTCAACCAGCTGACCACAAGTCCCTGCCTTCAGAGTACAAACATTCAGTTCAAGGTCACTTTTTGGATTTGTCGGGGACCGAAGGCTGTAAATACTAAGTCTGCAAAATTGTCTGAGGTTGGGCAATAACCACAGAATCTTTGCTTATCCTACAACTTTGTGCATGTCCTGTGATTTTTGTAAGTAAGTTGCCTGGGTTTACTAAGTCGCTGCCTAAAATAAATCTGTGAAACACTATATTTCTGGCTCCATGTGAAAAGGCAAAGAATACATCTTTCATTTAGGAGTGGAAAAGAGATTTAATTTAAAAATGTCAATTTACTTGTATTGTGGTGGAAGATTTGAGGGCTAAGGTAATGTCATGTACTATTATTTTATTTAGTTTTAATTCTGGAGCCTCGAACCTACATCGTGAGTGCTGCAGAACTGCCAACTCACACGGTGCCAACGTGTGTCATGTGATTTTGGCCCCCTTCACGCGGTCACCCGATGAGCTGAAATGACACGGTGGCAGGGAAAACTAGCTAAAAACCACTCTAAACTGTGGGTTTCCCCCTCTTTTATTAGAGGCTGTAAGCAGCCACTGTCTATAAAAGGTGTGTAAACACCCCCAGGACATCGGCGACAGCCTCGGAAACCCTTTTTTTTGGGGGGGGGGGAGGGGCAGAGTGTCTCTTAGATGATGGCTACAAGATCATCCGAAAGGACCGCATCAACCAAACAGGAGGAGGCATCGCCATTGTTCATAAGAACACCATCCGCATCACGACCAGTTCCGACGACAACCTCAAAAACGCCGAACACCTCCACTTCCAGATCCACACCGACCCCAAGACTACACTCAGAGGCACCCTCATCTACAGACCTCCAGGACCCCGCACACAATTCAGCGAAGACATCACTGACTTCATCAGCCACACGCCATCCCCTCCGAGGACTACATTCTACTGGGAGACCTCAACTTCCACCTGGAAAAGAAAAACGCCACCCCTTCTGGACAACCTCGCCAATCTCGGACTCAAACAACTTGTAGACACCCCCACCCACTATGCCGGACACGCTCGACCCAATCTTCACCTCCAGCAAGCACATATTCTTCAACCACACCACAACTCTCGATTGGACGGACCACAGCTGCGTTCACTACAAAAAGACTACGATCCACAACCACCCACAACCATTTCCCCGCAGAAACTGGAACAAAATCACCACCGACCAGCTCTACACATCGCCTCACCAAAACCCTCCTGCTACTTCATCGGACCCAAACCTTGCAGCCGCCAACCTCACGCAATGGATCACCCACAGCGCAGACGAATTAGCACCCTTGAAAAATCATCAAATCAAACAAGGTAGCAAAAAAGCCCCCTGGTTCAACGATGACCTTAAGAAATCCAAGAAGATCTGTCGCACCCTCGAGAAAGCCTGGAGAAAAAATCCAACCACTGACAACCTGGCCACCTTCAAAAACGCCACCCGCAAACACCACCAACTGATCCGATCCACCAAGAAATCAGCATTCAAGGATCGACTAGACAACAACGCCCACAACAGCAAGGAACTATTCAACATCATCAAAGAATTTACCAACCCCACCGCCGGCACCAACGACATCACTCCCTCCCAAGACCTCTGCGACTCCCTAGCCTCATTCTTCCACAACAAAATCGCCGACATACATAACCGCTTTGAAAACCAGCCCGGAGACCAATCCACCCCACCCACATCCGAACCAAAACGCCCCTCCAACAACCTCTGCGCCTGGAACCCAATCACCACTGAAGACACCATCCGCCTGATGAACTCCATCCACTCCGGATCGCCAACCGACCCATGTCCCCACCACATTTTCAACAAAGCAAACTCCATTATCGCACCCCATCTCCGAGACGTCATCAACTGCTCCCTCAACTCCGCTACCTTCCCAGAAAGCTGGAAACACGCCGAACTCAGCGCCCTCCTGAAGAAACCCACAGCAGACCCCACTGAACTCAAGAACTACCGCCCCATCTCGCTCCTCCCATTCCCTGCCAAAGTCATTGAAAAAGCAGTCAACAGTCAGCTCGCCGCCTTTCTCGAATCCAACAAATCCCTCGACCCTTCACAGTCCGGCTTCCGAGCCAAACACAGCACCGAGACCGCCCTCATCGCAGCAACAGACGACATTCAAACACTACTGGACAACGGAGAAACAGCTGCCCTCATCCTACTCGACCTCTCTGCAGCCTTCGACACAGTCTGCCATAGCACCCTTATACAACGCCTCAGCAACGTCGGAATACAAGGAAAAGCATTGGACTGGATCATCTCGTTCCTCGCGGGAAGAACCCAGAGAGTCCGCCTCCCCCCTTTTAGATCAGAGGCCACCGAAGTCATCTGCGGCGTACCACAAGGATCATCACTCAGCCCCTCCCTCTTCAACGTTTACATGAGTCCCCTCGCATCCATCGCGCACCAACACAACCTTAACATCATCTCCTACGCAGACGACACCCAGCTAATCCTCTCCCTCACCAAAGACCCAACACCGCCAAAACCAACCTACACGAAGGGATGAAAGAAGTAGCCGAATGGATGAAGAACAGCCGTTTAAAACTGAACTCGGACAAAACGGAAGTCCTCATCTTAGTATCTTCCCCCTCCGCCTGGGACGAATCTTGGTGGCCACCGGTCTTTGGAAACGCACCCACGGACCATGCACGTAACCTAGGCTTCATCCTGGACTCCTTCCTCTCGATGACCAGACAAGTCAACGCCGTCTCATCATCATGCTTCAACATCCTACGTATGCTAAAAAAAATCTTCCGTTGGATCCCCACCGAAACAAGAAAGACGGTCACCCATGCACTGGTCACAAGCCGACTGGACTACGGAAACACCCTTTACGCCGGAACCACAGCCAAACTACAGAACAAAATCCAACGCATCCAAAACGCCTCAGCCAGACTCATTCTAGACATCCCCCGCCAAGCTCACATTTCCAGTCACCTGAAAGACCTCCACTGGCTCCCCGTCAACAAAAGAATAACATTCCGTCTCCTCACCCACGCACACAAAGCCCTCTACGACCTAGGACCCGAATGCCTCAACACGCGCCTGTCCTTCTACACCCCCACCCGCCAACTACGATCGTCCAATCAAGCCCTCGCCACAATTCCATGCATCCATAGATCCACCATGGGAGGAAAATCCTTCTCCTAATTAGCGGCCAAAACCTGGAACTCTCTCCCCACCCACCTCCGCCTTACACAGAACCACCTCTCCTTCAGAAAACAACTAAAAACTTGGATATTCGAGAAGTAAAGTACACTCCCCCCCCCTAGCGCCTTGAGACCCTCCGGGTGAGTTGTGCGCTATACAAATGCTAAACTTGACTTGACTTGGATAGCTCTCAGCACCCGGCCCGCAGCCTCCTCGCACAGTGAAAATATTTTGTACGTTTGCAAGTATGGGCCTCTTGGTTTTTTCAGCACTGCTGGTCATGGAGTCTCAGCTAATCCATACATTTGCTCCTGCACTGTTACCATGACAAACTAAAATTGATGTTTTCCGAGAGCCTCTCCTTTCCAGTGAGAGGAGGAGAATCCCAAAACAAGCACTGGACAGCAGCAGCCCCCGAGCACGAACAGATCATGAGAAACATGGATAGAAGCAAGTTTGCCCACAGCTGAGATGTACAAATTCTGCACAAAACTAGCAGTTCGGCACAAGGTCATGACCTTGCAGCGAGTGGTAGGAGGGTGAGTCAGCTGTGCTCGTTGGGGCGAGCAGATTCTCAAAACAAAAAAAGGACGTCGTAGAAATAGAAGTAGGACTACAGCAACCCTCCAAATAAAAGTAGGTTTGCAGAAACCCTCAATACAAAAGTAGGACTTTTTGCCAGCTTTCATAGACCTAGAAAAAGTACAATGACAGTCTCCTCCACAGACACAGATGAAGAATCTAGATTTTCCTAGTTATGACGGAAAGTCTTAATTTTTATTAAAGACACGGAGGCGAGTATTATGCCTTCTTATCTTGCATTTATTTTAAGCGCATCCAAATAAGTGTTAAACTACAGTTCCCAGGGGCTCAGGGAAACAGCCTGGCCAATGGGAATGAAAGAAAAGCTAGATCACATAACCAATGGTAATACAGTATCTAATAAAACGTCACATCTGACTGCGTAGCTTCCTCTTTTCGCTGACTAGCAGCTCAGATAAAGTCATAAAACAAAGGAACAATTGCCAAGATAATACAACAAGTCAAAGTCCAGGAGCATACTTCTTGAGCCACATCCATCGAGGAGAAATGAACAGCAGGATGCATCTAAGAAGACTCCAAGCTGGGTGGAGATGAGAGCGGACGGGGAGGAGACCATATCCGAAGATGATCAGGACCCATACGAAGATGCAGGTGGCAAGGCCGGATTCGCTGATGGGAGTCTAGCGGTGGGATAATACTCGCCCACTTGTCTTTAATAAAATTAAGACTTTTCATTATAACTAGGAAAATCTACATTTTATGGCAAGACCGGAGGCTCCTAATATGCTTGTGCAAAGCATGTCAATCACTAAAGAAGCCACAGTATCACCAGGTTTGCAGTAAAACATACGAAAAACACTGTCATTAGTCCAGTCTGCTGATCTCAGAATGTCCTCGAGACCGGAGACAGACCAAAAGGCTTTAGAAGCCATGGCTCCCCTGGTGGAATGAGCTCCGAAAACGGTGACGTCGATGCCTGCAAGGGACATAACCCAACGAGCAAGGGTAGCAGAAGAGACGGGGAGGTGAGGTTTACGAAAGGAAATAAGAAGCTTAGAGTGAGAGGGCGTTCTGAGATTAGCAGTCTTTTGTTCATACATTTTTAAACATCGGCCTAAACAGAATTTTGGGTGAGAGGGGAAATAAGGGTAAAATACTGAATTCAGATTAGTATTAGTTCGTCTATGAATCTGAAATACAACTCCAGTGGGGAAAAATTGACAGGATGAAAAATCCAAAGTTTTCGCATCAGAAACACGCTCGAGGAAACCAGGCACAAAAGCATGGTGAGTTTAGCGGATAACATTTTCAGAGAAAGTGCAGCATTATCTGGCCAGTCAGAAAACAGTTTAAGGATGTACAAGAATTTAAGCCATGTCATCATCAAATTCTCATGATGTTTGTCCAGATCTAATGCATTAAGAAAGTCAAGTTTGGACTTTATAAACTGTGAAAAGAAGGAATACAATTGTAGCACAGTTTTCATAATTTTTATTGGGCAACATAATCTAATAAATGTAATTGTTTAGACAACTTCTTTATATGGTATTCATGATTAAAAAATGATAAATAAAAAATTCAAATAAGAAAATAACTAGAAATTGTTGTCAATTATGCATTAAACAGGGTGGATCTCATACCACTCTTCTGATTGTGTGCCATAATATTGTCAGTGTTGGGTCCAGAATTTGTAATTTTATTTTCCTAAATGTATTTATTTCACACTTGATTTACTAGCCCCGGTTTAGGAACAATAGTCGGGGGTACCTCTTCTCTTTACAATCAGAAAACAGTTTAAGAACCACAGAAACATCCCATAACTTGGTATACTTAGCCAACGGAGGTTTGGAACAGCGAACTCCTTTCAAAAGATGACAGATTAAAGGATGAGCACCTACAGGCTTGCCGTCAATAGGGGAATGGTTTAGGGAAATGGCAGACCTATACAGGTTGACTGTACGGTAGGACTTACCTGCGCTAGCTTCTGCAGCCAGGAAATTGACCATGAAATTCAGAGGGGCTGAAAGGGGATCGATATGCCTTTCCAGACACCAGCTTGCCCAAAGAGACCAAGGCTTTTGAGGTCGTTGGAGCCCAGGCTTTGCTGATCAGAGAGAAGCCTCTTGTGAAATGAGGATATCAAAAGGGAAAGGCTGGAAACTTTTCAGGCAGACAGAACCAGAGAATTGTCCAGGATGAGATTGTGTTGCAACCCCTGCGGGTTCAGAAGTAAGTCCTCGCAGGCCAGGAGGAGAACTGGAAAATCCACTGTCCTCTCCAACAGAGATTGACACCAAATTTGAGATTGCCAAAACGGGACTACCAGTACCAGAGAGGTCGACTGACAACGAACCTGGGAAAGAACTCTGCTGATCATGAGGAAAGGAGGGAAAGCATAGTTGAGGTGGGGAGACCAATCCTGAAGGAACGCATCCGTAGCCAGGGCTGCGGGATCTGGACGCCAGCTGAAAAAGCGTGTTAATTGAGCGTCGAGGCGGGAGGCAAAGAGATCTATGAAGAAAGGGCCCCATTTTTGAGAAAGAAGACAGATGGAAGAAGCTTCCAGTCGCTGGAATCTCGAAGATAACTAGAGTGCCAATCTGCCACGGAATTGAGGTCCCCCGGAAGATATTCCGCTGTCAAGGACAGTTGATTGGCCAGGCAGTATTCCCAAAGGCTCTTTGCCAACTCTGCAAGTGGTTTGGACTTGGTGCCACCAAGATGGTTGTTGTAACGGACCACAGAAACATTGTCCATTCGAAGAAGGATGGAACAGTGAACTCTGTTCTTTGAAAGGCTTTGGATTGCAAAGGACCCTGCAAGCATCTCTAATCAATTGATTGACCGCAATTTCGACTCCTCGCGAGACCATATGCCGCTAGTCGATATTGTACCACAGGGGGAGACCTAACCCGACAGGCTGGCATCGGATTCTAACACAAGATCTGGGGCCGATGCGAAAATAGTTTGCCCGTTCCACGCATCTAAATGGTCGATCCACCATTGGAGTTCTGCGTGAGATTCTTGGTCCAACTTGATAAGGTCGGCGAAGGCCAAACCTTGATAAAGATGTCTGATTTTTAGACGTTGAAGAGTCCGATAATGCAGAGGGCCCGGAAAGTTGGCTTGAATGGACGCAGAGAGAATACCTACTATTCCCGCCAGCGGTCTCGGGGATAGGAGAGACGTCTGCAGGACCTGGGAGATTTCCGCCTTGATCGTAGAAACTCCCGATTGGGGAAAGAGAAGAGAGGCCACGGCGGAATCTACGAAGAAGCCCAAGAATTCGATGGTCTGAGAAGGAACGAGCATCGATTTCTTGACGTTGAGGAGGAAACCCAGATCTAAGAGGAGGGACTGAGTGGTATGAAGATCTGACAGAAGGAGCTGTTTGCCTGAATTCATGATCAAAATGTCGTCCAGGTATATAATAAGCCTGATCCCTAGGGATCTCAAACGCTACCACTGGTCCTAAGAGTTTTGGAAAGACCGAAAGGGAGAGGGATGAAGCGATAGGTCACGCCGTACCACTGAACTGGAGAAATTAGGATTTGGAAGGGTGAATGGGAACCGTGAGATAAGCGTCCTGAAGGTCCAGATGGACCATCCAGTCGTTTGGACGCAGGGCATCTCGTAAGTGAAGAATGGTCTCCATCTTGAAGTGACGGTACACCACAAACTGATTGAACCATTTTAGGTTGATCACTGGTCGCAGTTTCTTGTACTTTTTCTGCACAAGGAAGATGGAACTTAGGAACCCAGAAGGATTGAAAGGAGCGACCTGAATAGCTTGTTTGCGAAGGAGGGACTGAATTTCCAACGCAATTAGAAGAGACATCTTGTTTGAGAACCAGGAGGTGGAAAGACCTTTTGGAAAGGCGGCGAATAGAGCTCTATAAGATAGCCTTGGACGGTACTTAGAACCCAAGGGTCTGCGCTGACAGTTTACCACTTTGAAAGAAACAGTTTTAAACATCCTCCTACAGGGGGAGGAGGTGAAACACGTACTTTGTTGGTTGGAGTAATTGTTGTGGTAGTTCTGCTGTCCTCGACCGCGGAAGCCTCTACCCCGCTGAGGGTAGAACTGAAGTTTGTAGTCCTGTGAAGAGTTGTTGAAGGATCCTCTGGAGCCTTGATTATTGTAGGAACGGCCGGGAGAGCGACCCCTACCTCTGCCGGCCCGTCCAAAAACCCGGGACGGAAAACCCTTTGTAATGGACTGTGGTCCCTTGTCCAAGGATGCAAAGGTGGACACGAATCTGCTCAGGTCCTTAACCAAAGTCGCCGAAGTGGAGACCATTAGCCTTGCTGCCGGGGTCTTGAGGAGCTAAATTGGCTAATTTTGGGTCAAATTTGATCAAAGGGCCTTTACGGCGTTCGTGAGTAATGGCAGCATTTGCGTTTCCAAGTAAACAAAAGGCTCGCTGTACCCACATGGAGACGTCCTCCGCCGACAGGTCCGAACCGTGTAAGCGGGCAGCTTCAGTCATGTCGAAAAGGCGTGCCAACGGACCCACAACGTCAAGTTTATCCTGGCAAGTGGACCAGGCTTTGTCCACCCCCTTGCGAGGATCTTTGCCTAATTTAGAAAAGGTCAGCAAGGGCTGATCAATAGTGGGCACCATGGTAACTTTTTCCGGTTAAGATGGTTTGGGACATTCGGACTTAAGTCGAGACCTGACAGAGGTCTCCAAAGGCAGCCGCAACCTGGCTAAAATGTACTCCCCCACATAAGAAGAGGGTAACTATTCGGTAGAATTAGGATGTCGGATTGAAGCAGGATCAAACATAGGAACTGCGTCTGAATCAAAAACTGGGTCAAAGGCAAAAGAATCAGTTTGGGAATTTTTGAATGGGGGAAGGAGGGTCAGAGACATCAAATAGATCTCAAAGATCATCTGCGTCTTGCATGTCATCGTCCGTGTCCAAAATAGAAGTAATTACCAATTTTTGGGGTGGCTGTGCGTGCTTCGCATTAAGTTTACGCTTGCCCTCAGTACCTTAAATCCCCTCCTGAACTGGAGGCCTTGGAGGCCTGGGAGGCACTTGGTGCTCATTCAAGTGCGAGGAAACCTCGCTATCAGCTGTGACGCAGATATTTTAGCGAGCAACGTAGCAGAGGAACCCACCTATTTGTGTCTGCTATCCCCCGCAGACTGGGCCAGAGCCTTGGACAAGAGGCTCAACATGGATGTTTCCATTCCCCAGGGCATGCGTCTCATTGACACCTCCACAGCATTTTCCACTGATGTATTAATAAATGTGTTTTAAATCCTTCTTAAAGGCTTCGCCTTCCTCATTAATATGCCCAGACTCTGGAGAGCTATCTATTTCCATTATGCACCCACTGCAGAGACAGGAGGAAGGAAGGGGTTAACTGAGGCAGGAGGGAGGAGCGGCGAGGTAAAATGCTCCCTGGGGCACGTCTAAATGATAGGAGCACCTCGGAGCTCTGAGAATCAGACGACGAGTCAGAGGCAGGAAAAAATGGCTGACGAGCAGCGTGCACAGGGCTCCACAGTTTGCCAGAAGAAAGCTGCGTTTGACGCTACACCGACCAAGAGTAAAGCGGAGGTGAGCGCGAGCGTGGAAGAAAGGAAAGGTTCACAACTGCCGCAACCACCGTGGTAAAGCCCACGGGGGGTGGGGGAGCGAAAACGCCAGACAGCGCGGCAGAGTAGGAAGACTGCAAATATAAGCGCAACAAGTACAAGCGGGACTAAGTCGATAAACAACTAATAAGGCATTGTATTAAACATCATAAAAGACATTAAATCGGGGAGCAAACGATGAGTCACTTATCTGACTGCGAGCAGCAAGAAAAGAGGAAGCTATGCAGTCAGGTGTGACGTTTTATTAGGTACCATTGGTTATCTCGTTTTTCTGTCATTCCCATTGGCCAGGGTGTTTCCCTGGGAACTGTAGTTTTACACTTATCTTGGCTGCTCCTATAATAAATGCAAGATAAGAAGGCATAATAGGAGCCTCTGGTCTTGCCATAAAATTACAGAGAAATCAAAGGTCTTTTATGGGCGGTTAACTTTGCCACAAAAGTGACTCAAACCCAGTGTATTGGGTTTACTTTACTTTACAACGCAAATTCTGATTTTCATTGGAAATTAGTCCTAAAGTAAAATAGCGGTAAACACTACTTTGGGGGTGTACATGGGGATTCCGTGCAACCAACCATGAATTTTGATGGTAATCTCTAGTGGGGAAAGTATTTTGCTTTGTCAAACATACTATTTTGAACTGGAAATGGGACACCTACAGTACAAAACATATTATTGACATGCACACATGCTTGCACTATAGTGCAAAGGTGTGTGCACTGGTGCAAGGCAGCCTATTGTGTGCCCCTGCTCGGGATAGAGCAGCAGAGCCAGATTTCAGAGATATGGCCCTGTTGCACTGCCCATTTCATGCAACACAGCAACTTTGTTTACTGCTCTGTGTGATCACTCAGTGAATCTGCCCCTTTGTTTCGCCAGGCACTCTTAACATCTAATGGCCAGCAGTATGGATGACATGTGACTCCTACACCTTGTAGCCCACATCTTTTGTAATATTTCCTATGCACTGATTTACATGCTTGTATATTAAATGGTCTCTATACAGTATGCAGGGCCTCTGGAAGTCTGTGACCGGGAATCACTGGATTATGTGGCAGGTTGAATGCTGCATTGTGCTGATGGCTCACGCCAGCTTCATATGTGGCTCGCTTTATACAGCGGAGTTTAGAACCGCAACTGGCAGCTGTAGAAGGCTCAGTGACCCATTAAACCTTCAAGTAAAACTCCCTGCACCCTCTTAGTAGAAAAAAAGATACTCTGTAAAAAGCAGAGTTGCTTTGCCCTATTCATGCTGCCCAGAGGGATCCACTCCTCCTGGTGTGCGCAAGTTCTTAAGTATGGTTGCATTTATTTTTCTTGGTATCAGCATTTTTGTATTTTTTTTTTTTTTACCTCTGACTGCTAAGTAAATTAAATAAAGACAGCAAGGCAACTTAAAAAGTTATAGCAGATTTTTGTTGTGTAAAAGTAAAATGTGATGGAATTGCTGCTATTTTCTCTGGGAAACATTGTGGCCCTAAGGAGCCCATCCATCTCTGACTTGTGCCCAAGAAAGTTTAAACAAATGGGCATTATTTTTTGAGGCGGGGTGGAAACTCAACACAGGCCAAACAACAAAGAGAAAATGTCCCACAGCAGTTTAAATACATATGTTGTGAGTCTTGTACTTGCTTTCAGGTTGAGAGGGCAAGTCTCCTGTGGCTACTGATGGATTCTGGCTGGTGTTGTAGGGCTGGGGAGGGGTAATGCAGGTTGGTTCCAATTCAAAGCCCCTTTCACTATAGGCTCCTGCTTACTTCTGCTGTAGTCCACACACCCACTTTAAAAGTGCAGAGCAGGATCCTAATACCGGCTGGCAGGATCTTGCTGCAGACTGTGACCTCTGACTCCAATAAGCAGAGCAGGGTCATGCTGGTGGTTCTGATACACTGTTGTCCCAATGGCTGTCACAGTGACGTTCTAGAATGAGAAGGGAAATCCAGAGAGAAAGTGTCTCTTTAAGGGATCCTCCTTCCTGCTGCAACCTCACCTGGCATTGTCACGTCGTAACTTTTCCAGTATTGAGAAGTGAGCATGCGCACATCTTTTTAACACCAGCCACTACCCAAAAACCGGGTCATTTATTCCATTTGGAAAAAAGTGTCTGGGCACCGGGATATTTCTCCAAAAAACAGGGACCATTCGGGGAAGACCGGTACATCTGGTCACCCTAGTTCTTGTGCAGCTTTGCCTCTGGTATTAAGGAAGATGCCTGGTGGAATGATCACTGCTTGTTTTTAAGTGGCGCAAGATTCTCTAGGGCGGTTATCTTGTAGCTCAATGGCGTCAGAGCTTTGGTGCTTCCTATGCAGTGCGATACTCCACGGCGAAGCCAAGCTGTACAATATCCTTCCAACCCTCTTTTTCAAGAAGAACGGAGACGCACTCGCGGGCACTTTCCCAGTCTTTTCTTTTATTTGTAAATATCACAGGTCATCGCTTCAACCAACGCGTTTGTGTCATCCGACACCTTGATCACGGTTGATGTCTCACGCTTTGTTTGCAAGGTTTATACTTTTTTTTCCAACCAATCATCTGACTTCCTGTTCCCAGACAGGAGGAATTATGGGACATGTAGTTTTGTTACAACATTTGGTCATATTTCTTTCACCATCTGTTTCTACCACAATAAAGTTAGCGTTATTGACCCCCTGTTTTCATTTGCAATAGAGTAGGGTTGCGACAATATTACCAATTCCATACTAACATTATTTCAATGCTTTGTTTCCTGCCCTCCAGTGGGCATAACTTTCGTCATATTATACTCATATACACTATGGCCATCAACAAGCATATTCAATGTATTCTAATACTTGTTCACCAAATCACATCCATATTAATAGGATACCAACCCATACACTGTGTCATTACTTTATATTATTTTCTATAAAACCTTCGTTCATAAGTCTATGAACTTTCCAGTTACTCCTTTAACCCCTTCCATGCTCATGACGAGCTCAGCTCGTCATGCAGTACACTGCTCCTGTGCTGATGACGAGCTGAGCTTGGCATGAACAATGGTAATCAAGGGGTTGCAGCACAGAGGGGGAAGTGCCTTAGCACTAATGTGGTTAAAATCAAAAATTTTAAAGAAAAACGGGGGGGAGAGAAAGGAAGAAATAAGTATGATAAAAGGTAGAAAGGGTAAGAAAAAATAATTAAATAATACATTCTTCTCATGTTTGTTGACCACCATCACACATGAATTTCACTTTTGAATGTGCTATATTTTAGATCATTTTTAAAGTCCATGGTGTTGAGGAAGTCACTCATGGTTTTAAGTTCATATTAAAAGGTCCATTTGAAGGCTAATTCCATGAGCACAGTTTAATCCAGATGTACATGCATCTCCTCGTCCTGATTCAGACCATGTGGGGCATATGTTCTTAATGACAAAATCCAACGTGACTCTCACTGTCTCAGCCTTTTTTTCTCGATTGCCTCCCTGTACATGTTTTTCCACCCTCTCCACACCATAGAACTTTAGAGATTTCCAGTTACTTTTTATGTTTTTCCTCCATGTGTTTGGCAACTGCGTTACTTCTGTTTTTGTTCACGGTTGCCCGAACATGTTCCAGAATTCGTTTTTTAACCTCTCAGATCGTGCTACCCACGTATCTTAATGAGTATGGGCATTCAATAATGTATACAACATACTGAGTTTTACAGTTCATCAATTGTCGAATGCTTCCACACCTCCACCCGCCAGCTCCGCTCCGGCAGCCTCGCCCTCGCAACCGTCCCCCGCATCCAACGAACGACCTCCGGCGGCAGGTTCTTCTCCTACCTCGCCGCCAAGACCTGGAACACCCTCCCTACCCACATACGGCAGACCCAAGACCTACTCTCCTTCAGAAGACTCCTCAAGACCTGGCTCTTCAATCAGTAGCAGCACCCCCCCTCCTCCCCTCAGCGCCTTGAGACCCTCATGGGTAAGTAGCGTGCTTTACAAGTTCTGTGATTGATTGATTGATTGATTGTGCTACACTTTCCGATTAATGCCAGTGATTTACTTCGTATTTTTAGCAATCTGGCACGCTTTACAATTTGAGCATTTCACAAAACCAGTTGCTTTTTAAACTTTGTTTCTTTTTGTCTTGATTTTACCAATAATGGCTCTGCACAAGCTTGTCTTTCAAATGTCCTTCTAACTTGTATGTTACATTTGGATGTTCCCCCACAATCTCTGCCACTGTTTGAGCCATTTTTTTAATTTTACAGTTTTTCTTCAGTATTTTAGTCACTTGACTTGATTCCTTGAGTAAGGTGTAATGCACCTTCTTTTTGCCGTTTCAATTTTGGGGGGTTTCGCTTTTATTATTTCTTCCCTTTGCTTTTCTTCAGACTTTTGTAAACCCTTTTCAATTACTCTCGCGGGGTAGCCTCTTCGTTTGAAATTCTTCACAGTTCTTTTACTGTGTTTCAGCCCTTCTCCTTTTGAGCAAATTATGCAAATTCTCACAAATTCCCCATAAGGGATACTTTGAATCAATGCATTCGGATGAAAACTATTGCATGCAGTACGGAGTTGGTGAATGTTTGTTTCCGGTGTGGTTTGGATTTTGCCTTGATTAATATATATTTGTGTCCAGAAAGGTTACACGTTCTTTGCTCATTATATACGTGAACTTGAATCCTGCCTCTGTTGTGTTCAAGACTACAAAGTAATCCATGAACTCTTGTTGAGTTCCATCCCAGACGATTAGCAAATAGTCAATGAAACACTGCCATACTATGGTCTTCTCCGTGTGCGTGTCATTGTCCGGGTGCCAGACAAAGTGCTGCCCTCACCAGCTCATTGCCAGGCATGCGTAGCTCTGACTGAAGGAAAATCCCATCGCCGTTCCACTTGATTGGTCACCCTAGTGGTTGTAAAGCTTTTCTTCTGGTATTAAGGAAGATACCTGGTGGAATGATCACTGCTTGTTTTTCAGTGGCGCAAGATTCTCTAGGGCAGTGCTGTATGTATATGTGTATATATATATCTATATCTCTTAAGTAGTTATCCTGAAATTGTGCTGGATCCAACCCGCAGGGGCACATCTGTGCCTTACTTATATTGTTGCACTGCCTGCTGCTTACAGGTAAACAGGAGCGCTCTGTTGGAGTCCGAAATCACTTCGGTTTCTAAGAAGGCTTCTGTCTCAACCTTAACGACTCCTAATTTTCCCCTGGCATTCTCAGGCCTTCTATGTCATTACCTGGCCTGACTTTTACAAACTATTCCAGTTTGTTCTTGGTTGTATTGTTGATCCTGTCTCAGACAGCTTCACTTTATATAGCTTTTATTGGTCGCACCAGTACTTTTGTTGCCCATTTCTTTGTAAGGAGGTTGGCCTCCACACCACCTGTCATATCTTTGTCACTGCTGCCTTCAAACGTTTGAGAGAGGCTGATTTCTGGTTGCATTTTCCTCATGTTTGTTAGTCTGCGGAGAGCAGCTATCTACTGATTGGTGCAGTCTGTGTCCAGTTGTGGGTGTTGTGCATCCAGCACCCTCATGCATATCTTACGCTTCCCTGCTACCACAGGGCTTTTGTTTGTAGACCAGATGGTTTCTCCCATGGCTCTCAGCTGCCTGTTTCACGCAAATATCTAGTGAAAGAAGGGGATTTGCACCCAATCTTGTTGCACCAGGTTCAGTTTGCAGGCAAATCCATTTAGCTTGCTGGTGCTGATCCTCCGTGTGGCTTGTTGCAACATGTCCACCATCTTGAATTGCATACAAAGGCTCTGAGGGGAGTACCGCGGCTGCTTGCGGTTAGAGCCACCTCTATTACTCCGTTTTAAAGTCTCGCCTGACACAGCGCTTGCGCTGCTCTGGCCAGACCTTGAGTAAGAAGGGCTTAAAAAAATGCTACCACCGGCTACAGATTGCAGTGCATGTGTGAGGGCGTGCGCTTAGGAGCAGAGGCACCTCGTCATGCTCATTAAGCACCCGCAATAACTTTCACTTTCGTCCGTGATCACTTTTGCGGCGCCCCTTTGATCTTGTTCAAAGAACATCAAAGAACATGTTGTTGTGTTAATGCTTTGCTGATGCCTGTTTGACTTGCCACGTGCTTTCTCTTTCCACAAACTGTTTGTGTTCCTTTATTTTGAGATGCTTTTTGTATTAGTCAAACCACAACCAACCGCACACAACCAACCACACACACACACACACAACCAACCAACCACACACACAACCAACCAACCACACACACAACCAACCAACCACACACACAACCAACCAACCACACACAACCAACCAACCACACACACAACCAACCACACACACAACCAACCAACCACACACACAACCAACCAACCACACACACAACCAACCACACACACAACCAACCACACACACAACCAACCAACCACACACACAACCAACCAACCACACACAACCAACCAACCACACAACCAACCAACCAACCACACAACCAACCAACCACACACTCAACCAACCAACCACACACACAACCAACCAACCACACACACAACCAACCAACCACACACACAACCAACCAACCACACACACAACCAACCAACCACACACACAACCAACCAACCACACACACAACCAACCAACCACACACACAACCAACCAACCACACACAACCAACCAACCACACACACAACCAACCAACCACACACACACACAACCAACCAACCACACGCAACCAACCAACCGCACACGCAACCAACCAACCGCACACGCAACCAACCAACCACACACGCAACCAACCAACCACACACGCAACCAACCAACCACACACGCAACCAACCAACCACACACGCAACCAACCAACCACACACGCAACCAACCAACCACACACGCAACCAACCAACCACACAACCAACCAACCGCACACGCAACCAACCAACCACACAACCAACCAACCGCACACACAACCAACCAACCGCACACACAACCAACCAACCGCACACACAACCAACCAACCGCACACACAACCAACCGCACACACACAACCAACCGCACACACAACCAACCAACCGCACACACAACCAACCAACCACACACACAACCACACACAACCAACGACCACACACACAACCAACCACACACACAACCAACCAACCACACACACACACAACCAACCACACACACACACAACCAACCACACACACACAACCAACCACACACACAACCAACCAACCACACACACAACCAACCACACACACAACCAACCACACAACCACACACACACACACAACCAACCAACCACAACCAACCAACCAACCAACCACAAACAACCAACCACACACAACCAACCACACACAACCAACCACACACAACCAACCACACACAACCAACCACACACAACCAACCACACACAACCAACCACACACACAACCAACCACACACACAACCAACCACACACACAACCAACCACACACAACCAACCAACCACACACAACCAACCAACCACACACAACCAACCAACCACACACACACAACCAACCAACCACACACACACACACACACACACACACACACACACACACACACACAACCAACCACACACACACAACCAACCACACACACAACCAACCACACACACAACCAACCAACCACACACACAACCAACCAACCACACACACAACCAACCAACCACACACACAACCACACACACACACAACCAACCAACCACACACACAACCACACACACACACAACCAACCAACCAACCACAAACAACCAACCACAAACAACCAACCACACACAACCAACCACACACAACCAACCACACACAACCAACCACACACAACCAACCACACACAACCAACCACACACAACCAACCACACACAACCAACCACACACAACCAACCACACACAACCAACCACACACACACAACCAACCACACAACCAAACACACACACACACAACCAACCAACCACAAACAACCAACCACAAACAACCAACCAACCACACACAACCAACCACACACAACCAACCACACACAACCAACCACACACAACCAACCACACACAACCAACCACACACACACACAACCAACCACACACACACAACCAACCACACACACACAACCAACCACACACACACAACCAACCACACACACACAACCAACCACACACACACAACCAACCACACACACACAACCAACCACACACACACAACCAACCACACACACACAACCAACCACACACACACACAACCAACCACACACACACACACACAACCAACCAACCACACACACAACCAACCACACACAACCAACCACACACAACCAACCACACACAACCAACCAACCACACACAACCAACCAACCACACACAACCAACCACACACAACCAACCAACCACACACAACCAACCACACACAACCAACCACACACAACCAACCACACACAACCAACCACACACAACCAACCACACACAACCAACCAACCACACACAACCAACCACACACAACCAACCAACCACACACAACCAACCACACACAACCAACCACACACAACCAACCACACACAACCAACCACACACAACCAACCACACACAACCAACCACACACAACCAACCACACACAACCAACCACACACAACCAACCACACACAACCAACCACACACAACCAACCACACACACACAACCAACCACACAACCAAACACACACACACACACAACCAACCAACCACAAACAACCAACCACAAACAAACAACCAACCACAAACAAACAACCAACCACACACAACCAACCACACACAACCAACCACACACAACCAACCACACACAACCAACCACACACACACACAACCAACCACACACACACAACCAACCACACACACACAACCAACCACACAACCAACCACACACACACAACCAACCACACACACACAACCAACCACACACACACAACCAACCACACACACACAACCAACCACACACACACAACCAACCACACACACAACCAACCACACACACACACACACACAACCAACCAACCACACACACACACACACACAACCAACCAACCACACACACAACCAACCACACACAACCAACCACACACAACCAACCACACACAACCAACCAACCACACACAACCAACCAACCACACACAACCAACCAACCACACACAACCAACCACACACAACCAACCAACCACACACAACCAACCAACCACACACAACCAACCAACCACACACAACCAACCAACCACACACAAAACCAACCAACCACACACAAAACCAACCAACCACACACACAATAACAACCAACCACACACACAATAACAACCAACCACACACACAATAACAACCAACCACACACACAATAACAACCAACCACACACAACCAACCAACCACACACAACCAACCAACCACACACAACCAACCAACCACACACAACCAACCAACCACACACAACCGACCAACCACACACAACCAACCACACACACACAACCAACCAACCACACACAACCAGCCAACCACACACAACCAGCCAACCACACACAACCAACCAACCACACACAACCAACCAACCACACACAACCAACCAACCACACACAACCAACCAACCACACACAACCAACCACACACAACCAACCAACCACACACAACCAACCAACCACACACAACCAACCAACCACACACAACCAACCAACCACACACAAAACCAACCAACCACACACAAAACCAACCAACCACACACACAATAACAACCAACCACACACACAATAACAACCAACCACACACACAATAACAACCAACCACACACACAATAACAACCAACCACACACAACCAACCAACCACACACAACCAACCAACCACACACAACCAACCAACCACACACAACCAACCAACCACACACAACCAACCAACCACACACAACCGACCAACCACACACAACCAACCACACACACACAACCAACCAACCACACACAACCAGCCAACCACACACAACCAGCCAACCACACACAACCAACCAACCACACACAACCAACCAACCACACACAACCAACCAACCACACACAACCAACCAACCACACACAACCAACCAACCACACACCCAACCAACCACACACCCAACCAACCACACACAACCAACCAACCACACACAACCAACCAACCACACACAACCAACCAACCACACACACAACCAACCAACCACACACACAACCAACCAACCACACACACAACCAACCAACCACACACACAACCAACCAACCACACACACAACCAACCAACCACACACACAACCAACCACACACACAACCAACCACACACACAACCAACCAACCAACCACACAACCAACCAACCACACACACACAACCAACCACACACACACAACCAACCACACACACACAACCAACCACACACACAACCAACCACACACACACAACCAACCACACACACACAACCAACCACACACACACAACCAACCACACACACACAACCAACCACACACACACAACCAACCACACACAACCAACCACACACACACAACCAACCACACACAACCAACCACACACACACAACCAACCACACACACAACCAACCACACACACAACCAACCACACACACACACACACACACACACACACAACCAACCACACAACCAACCAACCACACACACAACCAACCACACACAACCAACCACACACACACAACCAACCACACACACACACACACACACACAACCAACCACACAACCAACCAACCACACACACAACCAACCACACACACAACCAACCAACCACACACACAACCAACCACACAACCAACCAACCACACAACCAACCACACACACAACCAACCACACACACAACCAACCACACACACAACCAACCACACACACAACCAACCACACACCCCCCCAACCACACACCCCCCAACCACACACCCCCCCAACCACACACCCCCCCAACCACACCCCCCCCCAACCACACACCCCCCCAACCACACCCCCCCCCAACCACACACCCCCCCAACCACACACCCCCCCAACCACACACCCCCCCAACCACACACCCCCAACCACACACCCCCCCAACCACACACACACACCCAACCACACACACACACCCAACCACACACACACACACAACCAACCACACACACAACCAACCACACACACACACAACCACACACACGCACACAACCAACCACACACACGCACACAACCAACCACACACACGCACACAACCAACCACACACACGCACACAACCAACCACACACACACACACGCACACAACCAACCACACACACACACACGCACACAACCAACCACACACACAACCAACCACACACACGCACACAACCAACCACACACACGCGCACACAACCACACACACACAACCACACACACACAACCACACACACACAACCACTCACACACAACCACTCACACACAACCACACACACACAACCACACACACACAACCACACACACACACACCACACACACACAAACCACACACAAACCACACACACACAACCACACACACACACACCACACACACACAACCACACACACACACACCACACACACACACACCACACACACACAACCACACACACACAACCAACCACACACACACAACCAACCACACACAACCAACCACACACACACAACCAACCACACACACAGCCAACTACACACACACAACCACAACCAACCAACCACACACACAACCAACCAACCAACCACACACACAACCAACCAACCACACACACAACCAACCAACCAACCACACACACAACCAACCAACCACACACACAACCAACCAACCACACACACAACCAACCACACACACAACCAACCAACCACACACACAACCAACCAACCACACACACAACCAACCAACCACACACAACCAACCACACACACAACCAACCACACACACAACCAACCACACACACAACCAACCACACACACAACCAACCACACACACAACCAACCATCCACACACACAAACCAACCAACCAACCACACACACACACACACACCAACCAACCAACCAACCAACCACACACACACACACAACCAACCACACACACACACAACCAACCACACACACACACAACCAACCACACACACACACAACCAACCAACCACACAACCAACCAACCACACACACAATAACAACCAACCACACACACAATAACAACCAACCACACACACAATAACAACCAACCACACACACAATAACAACCAACCACACACAACCAACCAACCACACACAACCAACCAACCACACACAACCAACCAACCACACACAACCAACCAACCACACACAACCAACCAACCACACACAACCAACCAACCACACACAACCAACCACACACACACAACCAACCAACCACACACAACCAGCCAACCACACACAACCAGCCAACCACACACAACCAACCAACCACACACAACCAACCAACCACACACAACCAACCAACCACACACAACCAACCAACCACACACCCAACCAACCACACACCCAACCAACCACACACAACCAACCAACCACACACAACCAACCAACCACACACAACCAACCAACCACACACAACCAACCAACCACACACACAACCAACCAACCACACACACAACCAACCAACCACACACAACCAACCAACCACACACACAACCAACCACACACACAACCAACCACACACACAACCAACCAACCAACCACACAACCAACCAACCACACACACACAACCAACCACACACACACAACCAACCACACACACACAACCAACCACACACACAACCAACCACACACACACAACCAACCACACACACACAACCAACCACACACACACAACCAACCACACACACACAACCAACCACACACAACCAACCACACACACACAACCAACCACACACAACCAACCACACACACACAACCAACCACACACACAACCAACCACACACACAACCAACCACACACACACACACACACACACACACACACAACCAACCACACAACCAACCAACCACACACACAACCAACCACACACACAACCAACCACACAACCAACCAACCACACACACAACCAACCACGCACACAACCAACCACACACACAACCAACCACACACACAACCAACCACACACACAACCAACCACACACACAACCAACCACACACCCCCCCAACCACACACCCCCCAACCACACACCCCCCCAACCACACACCCCCCCAACCACACCCCCCCCCAACCACACACCCCCCCAACCACACACACCCCCAACCACACACCCCCCCAACCACACACACACACCCAACCACACACACACACCCAACCACACACACACACACAACCAACCACACACACAACCAACCACACACACACACAACCACACACACGCACACAACCAACCACACACACGCACACAACCAACCACACACACGCACACAACCAACCACACACACGCACACAACCAACCACACACACACACACGCACACAACCAACCACACACACACACACGCACACAACCAACCACACACACAACCAACCACACACACGCACACAACCAACCACACACACGCGCACACAACCACACACACACAACCACACACACACAACCACACACACACAACCACTCACACACAACCACTCACACACAACCACTCACACACAACCACACACACACAACCACACACACACAACCACACACACACAACCACACACACACACACCACACACACACAAACCACACACACACAACCACACACACACACACCACACACACACACACCACACACACACAACCACACACAGCCAACTACACACAGCCAACTACACACACACAACCACAACCAACCAACCACACACACAACCAACCAACCAACCACACACACAACCAACCAACCACACACACAACCAACCAACCAACCACACACACAACCAACCAACCACACACACAACCAACCAACCACACACACAACCAACCACACACACAACCAACCAACCACACACACAACCAACCAACCACACACACAACCAACCAACCACACACAACCAACCACACACACAACCAACCACACACACAACCAACCACACACACAACCAACCACACACACAACCAACCATCCACACACACAAACCAACCAACCAACCACACACACACACACACACCAACCAACCAACCAACCAACCACACACACACACACAACCAACCACACACACACACAACCAACCACACACACACAACCAACCACACACACACACAACCAACCAACCACACAACCAACCAACCACACACACACAACCAACCAACCACACAACCAACCAACCACACACACAACCAACCAACCAACCAACCACACAACCAACCAACCACACACAACCAACCAACCAACCACACAACCAACCAACCACACACACAACCAACCAACCACACACAACCAACCAACCAACCACACAACCAACCAACCACACAACCAACCAACCACACAACCAACCAACCACACACACAACCAACCACACACACACAACCAACCACACACACACACAACCAACCACACACACACACAACCAACCACACACACAACCAACCACACACACACACAACCAACCACACACACAACCAACCAACCAACCACACACACAACCAACCACACACACAACCAACCACACACACAACCAACCACACACACAACCAACCACACACACACAACCAACCAGACACACAACCAACCAGACACACAACCAACCAGACACACAACCAACCAGACACACAACCAACCAGACACACAACCAACCAGACACACACAACCAACCAGACACACACAACCAACCAGACACACACAACCAACCAGACACACACAACCAACCAGACACACACAACCAACCAGACACACACAACCACACTCTTCCCCCCGCACTCTTCCCCCCGCACTCTTCCCCCCCGCACTCTTCCCCCCCGCACTCTTCCCCCCCGCACTCTTCCCCCCCGCACTCTTCCCCCCCGCACTCTTCCCCCCCGCACTCTTCCCCCCCGCACTCTTCCCCCCCCGCACTCTTCCCCCCCGCACTCTTCCCCCCCGCACTCTTCCCCCCCGCACTCTTCCCCCCGCACTCTTCCCCCCCCGCACTCTTCCCCCCCCCCCCGCACTCTTCCCCCCCCCGCACTCTTCCCCCCCCGCACTCTTCCCCCCCCGCACTCTTCCCCCCCCCCCGCACTCTTCCCCCCCCCCCGCACTCTTCCCACCCCCCGCCACTCTTCCCCCCCCCCCGCCACTCTTCCCCCCCCGCCACTCTTCCCCCCCCCCCCGGCACTCTTCCCCCCCCCCCCGGCACTCTTCCCCCCCCCCCCCGGCACTCTTCCCCCCCCCCCGGCACTCTTCCCCCCCCCCCCGGCACTCTTCCCCCCCCCCCCCCGGCACTCTTCCCCCCCCCCCCCCCGGCACTCTTCCCCCCCCCCCCCCGGCACTCTTCCCCCCCCCCCCGGCACTCTTCCCCCCCCCCCCCGGCACTCTTCCCCCCCCCCCCCCGGCACTCTTCCCCCCCACCCCCCGGCACTCTTCCCCCCCCCCCCCCGGCACTCTTCCCCCCCCCCCCGGCACTCTTCCCCCCCCCCCCGGCACTCTTCCCCCCCCCCCGGCACTCTTCCCCCCCCCCCGGCACTCTTCTCCCCCCCCCGCACTCTTCCCCCCCCGCACTCTTCCCCCCCCCCCCGAACTCTTCCCCCCGCATTCCCCCCGCACTGGCCTAGCCAATAGGTCTCGCCTTTGGAACCCTATAAGTGTTTAGCCACGCAAAAGTTGATGTGGGTGCACCAAGGATATTGTGCTGCATAACTAAATACTTAGAAGGTCCCAAAAGCGAGGCCTATTGGTTATGCCAATGCTTCTTGTCACTGGGTTCAGTTCAGTGTGATTTCTATGGCCATGACCCCTCTGCATGTGTGAGATGGTGTCTGTGGTGCACCTGGGATCAGTGCAGAACTTGCTGTGACATGGTCTCCACAACATCATACCCTTGCCACCTGTTTTTTCTTTTTTTTTTAAGGTCTCAAGACCTGCTGTATCTACTGCATGGGCTTTCAGCACGCCCATCTGTTTTCATTCTTTCCTTAATGTGCCTTTTGAAATTCCTTTGTTTTTGCTGGTGAATAGTTTACATTTGTCCCTCCTTTTGCTGTTTGGGTCATGCGCTGGAGACTGGCCCTGTTTCATGGATCATTTCAATATAGACAATGTATGTTTTGGCGCACTACTTGTTCTTTTGCCTCTGCTTGTTTGGCTTTCCAAACATGCTCAGCCGAGAACTGCAGATCATATCCTTATTTTGTTTTCCACTGGCTTTAGTTTCACCAGCACTTTGTCAGCCGCAGGCTGTTTTTCTTCCTACAACGTTTTTGGTTTCATTAGCTCAAATGTCCAAACCTTAAATAATATACTTACTTAAAGGAAGTGTAGTTTAAGAAAACTGCTAACAGTAGGGACAACCTATTTACATTGTGCTGTTGACTGCATGATTATTTGGATACGAATATTCTGTTATTTCTGTTTTATGAAAATGGAAGCAACTTTAAGTTGCACGCTTTCAACTTTTTGATGCTTTCTTGTCGGTTTCAATCGCGAGTGAAATTAAACCAACATTCAGGGATGCCTCCTCATGCTCTCCAAACGCTGCATGTAATGTGAGGTTACTTAAAAATATATTCTGCAAGTAGACCGTGCAAAACCAACTCAGCACCACTGCAGCACGAGCTCAGCATAGTGCAGCACCACCTCAGCAGCACCACCTGAACATCTCTCAGCAGCACATTTGCACCGGCGCAGCACCACCTCAATATCCATGCAGAACCTCAGCATCCGTGCAGAACCAGCTCAGCATCACTCCGCATCAACTCAGCACCATCCCAGGCATACCACAGCATCAATACAGCACCACCACCGCAGCATGGCTCACCACCTCTACAGCATGACACAGCACCACCTCTGCCTGGCTGCCTCAGCACCAGTGCAGCACTGCATCAGCGCAGCACCACCACCTCCTCTGCATCAGCGCGGCACCACCACCTCCTCTGCATCAGCGCAGCAGCACCACCTCCTCTGCATCAGCGCAGCACCACCACCTCCTCTGCATCAGCGCAGCACCACCACCTCCTCTGCATCAGCGCAGCACCACCACCTCCTCTGCATCAGCGCAGCACCACCACCTCCTCTGCATCAGCACAGCACCACCACCTCCACCGCATTAGCGCAGCACTGCCACCTCCTCGGCATTAGCACAGCACTGCCACCTCCTCCTCATTAGCGCACCACCACCACCTCCTCTGCATCAGCGCAGCACCACCACCACCTCCTCCGCATTAGCGCAGCACCACCACCACCTCCTCCGCATTAGCGCAGCACCACCGCCACCTCCTCCGCATTAGCGCAGCACCACCGCCACCTCCTCCGAATTAGCGCAGCACCACCGCCACCTCCTCCGCATTAGCACAGCACCGCCACCTCCTCTGCATTAGCGCAGCACCGCCACCTCCTCTGCATTAGCGCAGCACCGCCACCTCCTCCGCATCAGCGCAGCACGGCCACCTCCTCCGCATCATCGCAGCACGGCCACCTCCTCCGCATCATCGCAGCACCACCACCTCCTCCGCATCATCGCAGCAGCACCACCTCCTCCGCATCAGCGCAGCACCACCACCTCCTCCGCATCCGCGCAGCACCACCACCTCCTCCGCATCAGCGCAGCACCACCACCTCCTCCGCATCAGCGCAGCACCACCACCACCTCCTCCGCATCAGCGCAGCACCACCACCTCCTCCTCCGCATCAGCGCAGCACCACCACCACCACCTCCTCCGCATCAGCGCAGCACCACCACCACCACCTCCTCCGCATTAGCACAGCACCACCACCTCCACCGCATTAGCGCAGCACTGCCACCTCCTCGGCATTAGCACAGCACTGCCACCTCCTCCGCATTAGCGCACCACCGCCACCTCCTCTGCATCAGCGCAGCACCACCACCACCTCCTCTGCATCAGCGCAGCACCACCACCACCTCCTCTGCATCAGCGCAGCGCCACCACCACCTCCTCTGCATCAGCGCAGCGCCACCACCACCTCCTCTGCATCAGCGCAGCACCACCACCACCTCCTCCGCATTAGCGCAGCACCACCGCCACCTCCTCCGCATTAGCGCAGCACCCCCGCCACCTCCTCCGAATTAGCGCAGCACCACCGCCACCTCCTCCGCATCAGCGCAGCACCGCCACCTCCTCCGCATCAGCGCAGCACCGCCACCTCCTCCGCATCAGCGCAGCACCCCCACCTCCTCCGCATCAGCGCAGCACCGCCACCTCCTCCGCATCAGCGCAGCACCTCCTCTGCATCAGCGCAGCACCGCCACCTCCTCTGCATCACCTGAGCATCACTCAGCGCCACCTCTATCATTCAGCGCCGCCGCGCCACTTCTGCACCAGCACACCACCACTTTGGCAACACTCAGAAGCCAGATTCCGCGGAGCAGACTGAGGTGGTGCTGTTGATTCTTCCCTAGTGTCCGTCGGCTGCTCGTGTTGTAATTCAGTTACTTTTTCCCAAACTCCACTCTGCTTTCTCTGTCCCCACTCCCTCACAAAAAAACTATAGCAAACTAGCATTAGAACAGACAGGAAGAAGTTGCCAGCATTGCAAGAACAACAAAAAATAGACATTTTTTGTTAAATATTTTTTTCATAGGGTCGTTCAGTTATATATAAAGTTTTCTTGATTATCTATAGAGAAATAAAAATGCTTAATAATTTTATATTATAATTTTTCAACATGCTGCACAGCAGCCATACTGTTATACAACATAGCTTAAAGACGTTGGCAACGCCAATACCTCTGGCTAAACACAATGTCCCAAATGCGAGACCTATTGGCTATGCCAATGCTTGTTTTTAAGCATTCGTAAGTATTTCTTAGTTGCACCGTAACCATTTTCAAAAATGTAAAGTTATGTTTAGAGAAATGTGTATACAATGATTCCCTTAATTCCAGCTATCCCTTGTGCACTTTAAGCCTGCTGATTCAGCATTACAGATATTTTAAAATTGTGGTTTCCCCTACAGCATCCAGATAAAATTACCCAACATGCAGGCTTTTAAAGGAATATCGGGCTTGAATGTCCTCTGCTGGTAAGGATGCACAAAATGAACGTGCATCTATCTGCCTGGAGAACCGAGCGGTTACAATAGATCACGTACATTGTATTTTTGTATACTTAATTGTTTTGTATGCAACTTTTGTATGACTTACACCATCCCCCAGATGCATATTTTTTTTAGCACTTGACCCATTCATTTTAACATTGAAGCCGTTCGACATTACCTGCCCTCAAGCCCATTTGTGAAAGCGCCCCATCCGCCTTGCAATGCCAAACCCACAGAACCGCCTAAGGGTCTTTGGGAGGGGGCAGAGCTTTGGCCGGCAGAGCAGACTTTTGACGTTGGCAGTCCCCGAGGGTCATGACCTTGCTCTTTAGTTTAGCTTGGCGCGATTGAAATTGAAAACCTCAGCATTCCTCAGTTTGTTTTACCAACTCCTGCTGCTGTGTTTTGGCGCTGGTTGAGGGCCGCATGATTGGAATGATTTTTATTCTTTTACGCAGCTTCATTTACAACAAATCTCTGCCTCTTGTCTTCCTTTATGGTATAGTATTAAAAATCATTTGATTAATGCACCTCTCCACATTTTTATCCCGAATGCATTGTGGGCGTTTCTTGGCGTCCCTTTAAATTGAAAACAAGACTAGGTTGATAGGAACCCACACGTTATTGATTCAGACACACTTGGGAATATTTGTAAGGGGGTTAATCTTGGTAGAAGCTTTAATGTATGCACGTAGCATTTTTTTGTAAACCGCCCTAAGAATGGGTGTTGAGGAGAAGGGAGTGATTGTTTTCCCGATTGGCATTTTCCATACCAGTATCCTCCAGGAAGTGAACTGCTTTATTTTGCAATTAACCTTTAAAAAGCAGCATTTTGTTTTGCTCGCAGTAAGTTTTGAATGCTGATGTGACACTGTTGCGGAATTTGAAAACTGTTTGAAGATGTACATGGATTGCAAGGAATTATTTGCAAAAATAATATTTTGGGTGAAATTTTGGAATGGAGGGATGCAACGGCACCCCGTTAGAGGCTTGTGTGCATCACAGATTTGACTATGTTTAAAGGTGATGCGTAGTAACAAGCGGTGCAACCTGACCCACTTAAGGGGGGGAAAAGGGGTGCAACAGCAGGCACCATACCAAGCAGTCAGACATGCATTCTAGGAGTGGAGGGTACATGGGGTGGAGCAGCAGGCTCCAGGCTCAATAACCCCACATATAGTCTGTGAGGGATGAGGAAAGGTGAAACTAGGAAGGAGGGACGCGAAGGTGCTATCCAGCTTGGCACTCCCATAGCATCTTATCTTTGGGAGAAAGGGATGACCGGTGAGGTAGGATGGGTAAGGCCGCTCTGGATCAATGACTGGAAAGTGATTCGTCTGTATGAAGGAGACTGGGGCAAAGCACCCTCCCAAACGCCCATTGTATGTCTTGTCTGGAGGTCGCTTCCACAACCTAAAGCTTGGTGTCCTCTCGAGGGGGAATGTTTATCTTTTTTTATTTCACTGGGAAGTGAGGGGCAAAGGACAAGCTTTTCTCATTTACAGTGCCACTTGAACTCGTCTTGGCACTGACCCTTACCTGATATGAAAGCGTTTCTTTAGTCGGGTATGGGGTGAGTTCTGTGAGAGTGTCGGCCCCCATTTGACTTGGATCTGTGGTGTTCTCCAGCATCTTGTGTCTGTGGCCAAATGTAATTTGTGGGTGTTTCCTATTTCTCTGGTTTGTCAGTGCCAGACCTAGTGCTTGAGTATGACCTTTATTAGTTTAATACTGAGACGCGCTATTACCAAGCAGTAACCCTCTTCACTCGTAGTTCAACTATTCCTCGTCCCAATAGGTTTAGTGCCAGCCCCCGCCCCCCATTATGCCCCAAGCTGCTCTCTTTCTGAATTGTTGGCTCATCGCTATGGTTAAGCATATAGATTAAAACTTTGGCGTGGTCGACTTGCCTTCAGGTCCAAGTTACGCATACAGTGTAGGCCATTGTGCGCTTTTAATGCCTTTTGGAGTTAGAATTGACGTCCGCAGTATGGTTTGAACACTAATAACTAGCCTCATATATTTGTAGAGTGCACCAGGGTGTTTCTTGGCACCAACGACACATAAAGAAAGTTTGTTGCCCCGGTCGATGGTACTGATTTTATTGACCTCGGACGGAGAAAAGGCTGAGCGAATCAGCCAGGATTCGAGCACATGCCCATGCTTTTAACCTAGAGGGCTGCAGTGGACAATTGAGTGGCTTTATACATACAGATATATTTTTCATCATCGAGGTTTGATTTTGGAGAGTGGGGAGTTCAGGTTGTTAATGACCTAAATTGTTCTCACTTTACAAGCATACATAAATAAATAAGAGCTCTATGAAATGTGTGAGCCTTTTCTCTGTTTAATGCATATGCCATTCTCCTTTGTATCTGGCCTGAGCATTGCACGGATACATGCGGCCCTCGAGTGCTCCTATATGGTCTGTGCACAGCTTTTTGGAACCTCGAATGATGGGCAGTGGCACTTCTTGGCTTACAAAGCGCTATGCGCTTATGCCGGTGGCAGTTGTAGGCTATATAACTGGTGTTAGCCTAGCCCAATACACATTTTTTAAAAAAGAACACAAAAAAGCGGGCAAGCCGCCACATGTGAGAGGCCCATTGTGGCCCGACGAATAGAAAACAAAGCAGGTTCTGCAGATTAAAGCTCGTTTAACGTCCTTATTCAGGTCTAGTGTTAAGAAATTTAATTTGACACTCCGCTTTGTGCGAAAATCTCTATTTATTCCCAGCGAGAGATCAAAGGAATGTTTAACTCCGACAAAACATGACCTTTTCATGCCCTTCAGGAAAGTGTCTATTTGTGGATTTAGCAAGCTCCCATTACTTTTAAACACCCGCAATAATTAATTGCAGAGTAATGACATTGTTCTGCTCAGATGTTTTAGCAGGTACTGACAAGGGGTTTCTGCTCGTATAAATTCTTTTTTTTTTTTTTTTGGTTGCATTTCACAGTTTGTTTTTTGGTCGGTGTGCCTCTTTGCATGGAATGCAGTCTATAAATTATTCCCTATGTCTGGCATTTGTGCACTCGTGGCTCGTGCAGATGGGGTCCATTCTGGAATTTTCTTCAAGGTGTGCTTTCAAGCAAAAATGCCAACAAAAACAAAACTACTTGAAGGTGCCCCTAAGACCTCCAGGCCAGGCTGCTATAATGCAGGGACCTACTGTAGCCTGGTCTTCTGATCCTGGCTGCTGTGACCGGTGTAGATGTCTGTGGTCCTCACTAACCGAGCAGAAGACAAAGTGAACTTCAGGTCTCTAGTCCTGGTGGTGGCAATTGAAGCAAAGCTGTCCATAGCCTTCACTGATGGAAGCGAAGATGTCGATGAACTTTACCTCCCTGGACCTTGCAGCTCTAACCTAGAAAGCATGAAGATGATAGCCCCATCTATAGTAATAGTGACATCACCAAGACAGAAAACAAATATGGCTGTCATCGCTCAAGTTCTGACTACCCGAACAGCCAACGAGATTCTCTTCACCTCTCTAGTCCTGGCTGCTTAAGGTGACATGGGGTATTTGGGGGTGGGGGGGGGGTAGATGTGATTTCTGAAACTGTCGTTTCAGTCTACATAAGTCCTTGCCGACTAACAAAATGATGTAGAGTCTTCACCATTGTCTGCATGATGGTGTGGTGGGCACGAGGCACTGCGTAGTATTCTTGAAGTTCACAGCTGGGGTCTCCTGAATAAAAGATGAGCACAGGATAATTTCAAGAAAGTTAGGCCGCAGCTGCACCCTTCCCATCACAATCTGGAACTGAAGGTATGTTTTGCCTCGGCTGGTACCCAAATCAGGAGAAACAGATGTAGTATTTTAGACTACAACAGTAGATGAAGGATCAGCAACCAATATTTGGGGTCTCAAACCCATCCACGGTGGCAGCACAAGATGGAGCTTCTAGGCACTTGCCCTGATCAGTTTAGTTCAAATGAAGTTCCTGCCAAACCAGAAGCTGCTAAACATGGTCGGTAAGCAGTTTGTAGGCAGTAGTCACGGGGTGTGGATGTACACGGGCAAAGAAGGCATGAATGCATGGCTACTCTAAGAGTACAACTAATAAGAGGGGTTGATGGAAACCCCATAGGGATGACATTTTGACAGGGAGTAGGAACACTACTATGATTGGTGGTAAGTACTTGCCTGCTTGGTGGAAGGTGCCAAGACTGAGCTCCATCAGAGCGGTGGAGACACCAGGTTACCATGTACACTGAGAAACCAAATCTGTCGGGAGGTCCAGCAAATGGCATCTGCTATTAATTTAAAGTCCGGGCTTTAGTATGGCACCAATAATGTGAATTATGTGTTAATTTCTGACCAAGTCTAATTTTTGTTAGGGCAGACTTATCCTCCGGTCACTCGTGTTGGCAGCTGGTGTTGCATTGCGTAATTTCATGGCATGACGACATAACCAAGACCTACCTAATTGATGGGACTGCTAGCGCAAACTGTTGGCACATTCATCAGAGACCCGCTTGTGCGTCGCGCATGCTTTATTTGTACTAAGGGGTGTGGGGCGGAGGCTGCGAAAGGTGGAGAAAGCATGCTTAATCATTTTAATTATTTTTTAATGAATTCAATACTGAGAAATGATGATGCAAACCACTCCTGCTGGACTATAGGTATGCCCAAGTCGTAGGTTTATGATCAGCGCAGCGAAAACCTGTCCGTTTGGTGCTGAAAAGCTGTGTTTTTCCAGCTGTGCCCCTTCTTTGCCAGATGGCTGGTTGCTGCTTCAGCCAGTGTCCCTCCTTCCAGTAATGCTCTCTTAAAGGCAGGGAAGTGCATCAAATGTGATTACCGGGCTGTAAAACTCTAGGATGATGATCTAATATACTGTAACTCCCTATGCCCGAGCATCCGTCCTTGCATCTGCTTTTCCTTTGACTTCCTGTTATGATCCACCTCCCTATTGCCTTACATTTCTGTAATGAGGGAACACTGCAGTTTTATGACGTGAATATGGTACTACAACCAGCATCTTACAATTCTGATCAAGGAATTTTCAGGACTTGATCTATTACTTGGGCTTTTTTCTAAAATTTACAAACCAAAATTCCTGTCTTCGAGTTACTGATGGAAACTAATATACCGAGGTATGCAATACTGGGGTGGCTGTCCCTCTGCTTCGTGGTTTCATTGGTGGGTTTGTTTGCTTTTCTGCATGCTTTACGTCCATCTGTCCTGCCAGGGAGGCCATTGCAGCCAGAAGCCTGTTCTTTGATGCTGGTACCTCGGTGTATCTTCCCAGCTGCTGTTGCCATGAAAGCTCAGGCTGTCAACCTTCCGGTAGGCAAATGTGGCTTAATGTCCCAGGATCGGCAGGTATCCATCGGTGCTACTGTGACTGACCAAGCTATGCGGTATTAACATACTTTTGTCTAAGCACCCACCACCAAGAGGACAGCACGGTAAAGTAAATTTCTTTGCTGTAAGGCAATGTGGAGGCACTAAACTACTGTTGCAGCAGATTGGGTGCTCTTCGCAGAGCATTTGGGTCTCTTAGTGCCCTGGCCAGAGCAGCTAGCAGCCTTTAAACAGTCCTATACTGAAAATGTTCAGAGTGGCTTTGTGCCCAACCTTAGTGTGCAGGCTAAGCCAAGCTTGTGCTTTATTTAATTTACTCAACCCTTTGTTTCCCTTAGTGTGCCAGAGCACTTTTTCTAAACAAGGGGCCGACCTTGATATTCTCATTTTATACAGTGAGTGAGTGTCACATCAGAATAAAATTCCTGCTTTTTCAAAGTTTGTTTCTTGCTCCTTTTATACTGAAGCTGGGGATCACATTGCTTTGATCTAGGCTTATGCTGTAAACTCTTCAAGACAGAAATGGGGTGATATAAAATGAAGAGCTCATTGTGAATAAACCTGTTCAGAAGATCATTTTTTATCATTGCATTTTGTCGAAAGATAATGCCAAGAATTTTAACAGATGCCCTTTTTGTGCAACTCTAGTTCTTTTTAGCATCTCGATACCTGCAGGGGTTTGGTTCAAATCTCTTCCCATTTGTTAGACTCTGATTTCAGCAGTATGCAGAATAACCCATTGACGGTCAGGCTAGAAAAAAACCTTTCATCTCCGCTGTAAACTAGAGACACGAAGCATTGATTCGTGTGTTAAATTAACTGTTAATGGGTCCATTAAGGCACACCACTGAGATCTGTGCCATGCACCTCTTCCACACTCCATACATAGGATGGGTTTGTTTAATTACAGCCCACAGCCAAGCGGCTGTGCAGTTCTAATTGTTCTGGAATGTGTGTGACCCTTGGCTAAATATGTCTTTCGTGTTCAGTAATCAAATATCCGTATTTAGGAAGGCAAATATTTTTGGAGTTACAAAAATGGAACGTAACTGCCAGGTTGCATTAGAATAATTTAGGAACAAGAGCATTCCTTCCTCTCCCTCTAACTGTAAAGCGCTCTGATATCCTTCGGGATCAAGTTCGCGCTATATAAAACGTTATTAATAAATAATGCCTCCCCTTAACCCCTTCTATGCCGATGACGGCCCCCGGCCGTCATGCATCACGGTGGGCGTGTGCTGATGACGGCTGGGGGCCGTCATGATCCCGCCCACTCTTTAAAACGGCTTTACAGGCGCAGAATCGCGGCCGCGCCCCAGGGGTTAAGGACCGACTCCTGTCTGCTGCAAAGCTAACTTGGCGTCTCGTGACGTAGCCAGCGTTGCTTCCAGAGCTGCGGTTACTCGTGGCCGTTCTTCCACGTCGTGGCTACCAGCAGCGTATGTTACGTGCCTTTCATAGCGTGCAATACTCCATGAAGGGACCACTGCTGGCACTGCAGACGTAAGCAGTGTTTAATATTACCCCCCATTGTAAGGCCCGATAGCCCAGCAGACTTCAGAACCGTAGCAGACTCGTAAAATGTCGGTCCGTGGAGCTTCTTGGAGGTGATGCTGTTTTACTGGGTTTCAGCTGTTTTGCCTATTGAAAAAGCGCTTTGGTGTCAGTTTAGATTAGAGTCCTCAACCAGTAGCTCGTGAGCTACTGTAGCTCTCCAGCTAAATCTGAGTAGCTCACCTGTGTGCAGCACAGTTTATTAAATTAGAAAGCTTTTGCTTGGTTGAATTAATATACGTATTTAAACAATTGAGATTGCACAACACTACTAATATTGTTAGCTCTCAATGTGTTTCATTGAAGCATAAGTAGCTCTCCGTACAGAAAAGGTTGGAGACCCCTTAGAAGTATTCTTTGGGTCCCAGAGCGCCTTCCCTGCACTCTTACTGTGGGCCCCGCGTGCACTGTCTGGGAAATATGGCTTCAGTTGGTGCTTTACATGAAAATCTAAAAGTACTAGTACTCCCGATCTAGAGTACCTGTATTGCTCCTGAGAAGTGTTGGTACTCTTCTATTGTAGGTTATTCCAGCTTTGGTAAGTGCAGGTACTCTCTATTTCACCTTGAAGTGCAGATACTCCGCACCGGACAGTATCTGCCCATTTAAAGCCCTGTTTTCAGCGTAAGAGCCCTGGCATTGAGGGGTCGAGACTCGGGTGAAACTTCGCGTGTGGGAGTGTCCGGCTCCTTCGTGCCCACACAGACATGCCTCCCACGCTTTCCGTGCAGCTTTCACCTTGTACTGTCTGACCGCGCCATAAACGCTGTTGACGAGACTGAAAGGAACACACTGTGCATCCTTTAACCTGACAGTTCAGGGAACAAGGGAGATAAAAATCGATTCGCACAATGTTCAAGTATGAAAGGAAGCTGCCTTTTTTTCTTTTTAAATTGTTAAATTCCTGTAAACCTCCCATGTTGATTCTGTAAACTGTGCATTGTATGAACCGAGAACACATTCTGTGAAAATGTTATGAATGTTCAACAATACACTTTAAAACCGCGCCATATTTTGTTTCTTCAGAAAGCCGGCGCTTCATGGTGAGTTCTGCCCTGTAGAACTCCGTGTTCGTTTTATTTCAGAGCATAGAAGTTGGGATGATTGTGTAACTTCCGATTTATGGCACTTTTGTCATTTGGGAAGAAAAGCTTACGAGCCTAAATAGATACTGGGAGTGGATCGTCAATGGCATAATAGGTTTGTTAAAATAAAATGCTGGCAGCGCACAGGGCTCCAATACAATTCTGCCTACCGCCCTGCAAATGCGACTTTCACCAGTGTACCCAAGATTGCCTGAATGGGGCTGCATGCCGGGGAGCTCTTTGCCCTTTGTGGAGAAATTAAGCGGTGCCACTCACTGGTGTGTGCACATCACTGCAGTGTGCTGGGAGGTCCAGGCTCGCTTCAGCTAACATTGGTGATGGTGTACCCAGGGCTAGTACCTTTAGTTACCTTTGTGATCTCCAGAAGGCCTTCATGTAAGGTTTATACTTCAGTTTATTTATTCCCTCAACTATTCAGTGTGACAGTTCCTGGTGCATGCTCTGGTTGGGTGCTTTCACTCGCTGGCAGATCTAGTGGATAATAAGTAAGTACTAGAAGGCTGTGAACAGGTTTATTTCCCACCATCTGCTGTAGAGGCCGAAGAAGCAGCAGTGACTGTAGGGTGATCTCCCCACCGTCTACCAACCTTACGCAAGCAAACACCAGAAAACAACCTTCACTATTCTTTGGCACATCCCAATTCCAAAGGAAATGGCACTCCGATTAAGAGTGCACGAAGGTGCTAAATGCAATAGCATATCAATAAATGCAATCTTTATGGTAGAAAACAACATATAAATAGCAAACACCATCTGGAAGCATTGCACTAAGGTGGATATGTGTATGAAAAGTTAATTTCCATTCGGAAAGATCTTGGGATGCTTTGGTTCATGTCCGTGATCGATTGAGTAAGTTCAGTTTTTTTTAAACCTATTTTTATTGGCATTTATAGTTTACCATGACAATTACCGATAAGAGTACATTCAATTGAGTTGCATACTTCATTTTCTACATAATAGTATAACTCTATCTATATATGAAACTAGTCGATAGACATTTTGTCAACGTCGGTATTTGGGGCTAGGTAAATGCCTTACAGAACAAGGGTATAATAACTGGGAGAAGGTTCATGGAATGGTTCATGGAATTACTGGGTACAGGTATCAGGTGTGGCATCTGGGTGTTATGAGTCTCACAAATCAATGTAGCTGTGTACTGTAGAAGACGTGGGATGATTATGATCGGGCTGGCTCCAGTGTCTGACCGTCCAGTGTGATGTGATGTGTGGTGCGACTGACTGTCAGCATTACGAATGTGCCGCCGGGGGGGATCCGTTGTGTGCAGTTGCGATTTGCGTTGGTGGTTGTGGGTCTGTTGGTATAAGTGTGCCACTGCCCAGATCCTCACTGGGTGATGATTGCTTGAAGCGGTGTAACAATATGGCCCACTTCGTGGAGATGGGGTGCTTACGTATCACCTTCACCTCGCGTAATGCCTCCTCTGCAACAGCCCATTTATGTACTGCTCCCACCCATGCCCCGAGCAGGGGACCTGTGGGGGATCACCAGTGCATGGCTATACTCTGTTTAGCTAGTAAAACGGCTAGCGAAATAAATCGAAGGTCCACTTTGTAATGTTTCCGTTCCGGAAAATGCCTAGCGCGCTGGCTACCCAAGTGTTCAGGTATGTAAGCCCTGTGAGGTCTTCCAGGGAGTCATGAATATTTTGCCAAAAGGATTGAATTGTGGGGCAACAAAACACATGATGAAAATCTGCTTCCTGCGATTGGCATCTAGGGCAGAGGAACTGTGTATCTGGATAAAATGTTCCCAAGCGTGCCGGTGTCAGATACGCTCTATGGAGTATGTAAAATTGTAGGTTTTTAAAGCGTGCGTTTCTGCACATCTTCTTGGGGTATTCAAGAGCCCTCTCCCATTCTTTCTCATGTAGTGGACGCCCAATTTCTTCCTCCCAGGTGGTGCGTAAGGTCCCTAAGGGTTTGTTTGTGAGTTCTTGTATGGCTTTATAGAGGCATGTGATTAAGTGTCTCCCCACTCCCATGTGCAAGACCGTATGTATAACCGGATGTGTGTTTGGCTCTCCTGCCGAGAGATCATGATACGGACGGTAGCTCTCCAGGAGTTGGCGGTGCAGTCGGAACTGACCCGGAGGGAGACCATACTAGTCCTTAAGGCGTTGGAATGGTTTGACCTGTCCATCCTCGAATAGGGACTCCATGTCGGTGATGCCACAGTCCGTCCATGCGGTTAGCATGTTGTGTAATAGTTTTCGCGTTTGGGCCATCCCACCAGCGGGAACATAAGGGAGTAAGGGGAGCGTCCCCGGTGCCATGCAATGCACTCTTAGCATGCCACTGCTACTTGTAGGGGGTATGCACGTCTTGGCTTAGTGCCAGGTAGCAGAAGGCGATTGAGTTCTGGAACCGATACTCGATCAGTCATGATGTGCGTCTCGCCGGTGTGCCTGCCTGCCGTCCAGTAAGATAACCACTGTAGTTGTGGTGCTAGGAAATAGGATTCAAATAATGGAGCTCCCAGTCCTCCCTGTGTGGTGGGCAATTGCAGTTTCTTCAATGCTATTCTATGTCCGCTGGATCCCCAGATTAGTGTGCTGAGAAGCGAGTCTAGGTCACGAAAGAAGGTCCTGGGTGGGATTACTGGCAAGTTAGTGAAATGGTATAACAACCGTTGGACCATTATTACTTTAGCTAAAGCCACCCGGCCGATCGGGGTTAATGGGAGGCATCTCCAGAATCCGATTGCCAATCTGATGCTAGCCAGTACCCTACGGTGATTGCCCTCGAATACGTCAGTCGGGGAGTGGTAAAGACGGATCCCAAGGTAGCGGGGGGCTTCCACACTCCAGGCCACCTTCTGGTTGCCGAACCATATGTCCCGGGGGCAGGTTCGGATGGAAGGGGTACACTGTGGATTTATCCCAGTTCACCTTTAGTCCGGAGGCTTCTGCGAATTCCGTGAGTGTTACCCAGATAGGTGTTAGATCGTCGGTGATGTCTCGTATGTTTAGTAAGAGGTTGTCGACGTAGATGGAGACACTATGTACATTGTCTGCAATGGGAATACCTCAGTGTGCTCCTTGTCGCAGTCGTATAGCTAGTGGTGCGAGGGCAAAGAGGAGAGGCAAGAGGGGGCACCCTTGCCTCGTGCACTTTTGTACCGCGAACTCAACTGAGATGCATCGCCCTATACGGACACGTGTGGTGAGTTTGGTGCAAAGAAATTGTGTGTATGCTAAGAGGATGGGACCGAGGTTCGTTCGTTGCAGGACTGAAAAAAGATACTGCCAAGTGAGGGTATCCAAGGCCTTCTCGAGGTCTAGGATGAACAGGCTGACCGGGAATGTGTCCCTTACCTGGTCTTGGACATGAAAAATGCGGCGTATATTCTGGGACGTGTTTCTACCTGGGATGAAACCCCACTGATCTGGATGGATCCGGGGTTGTATAATTTGCGTGTATCTGTCCGCTAATATCTTCCTGAGGATTTTGCAGTCGGCAGAGAGGAGCGTGATGGGACGATAGGAGGCCATTTGTTCCTGGTCGCGATTCGGCTTTAGGACGGTCACAATTACCGATTCCCGGAGGGATCTTGGCAACTCTCCCTGTTCAATCGCGGTCGCAAACATTGTTACTAGCCGAGGGACTTGCAGGGGAGAGAACGGTGTGTAATACTCCAGCGGAAGCCCATCGAGTCCTGGTGCCTTGTTGCGAGCTAGCAAAACCAAAGGGGATGATGGACGGAGTGTTGAACAATGCAAGCACTCACCTGATCTGAGTTTAATCCATCATCATTCTTTAGCTCACTCCGACACCCCAGGTAAGACATGACCATGTGCAAATCAGTCTGACCCTGTGCCTCATGGGAACAGTCCAGCCCAAACTGCCAAGCTAGGGCATGCATAGCTTGGGTGATGTTGTGGATTTTATCTCCGTATCTAGTGTCGCCCAATCTGCTTTCGTAACTTTAGGGACCGTTAGGAGGTCTAGGAAACTATCTATCATGGCCTGTTTGGTCGGGCCGGGTTACTATAGACCTCCGCATAGTAGTGTTGGAACGCTAGGAGGATCTCGTCCTGGGATCGTACCAGGTTACCGTGAGGGTCAATGACTTTCGTTATAGGTTTCACGTCCGTGTCCTGTTTGGCTAGCCATGCCAGCAGTGTGCCCGTTTTATCCCTCTCTTTATGCATCTGGGTGGCATATGTCCTGAAATTATACCGGCTGAGATCAGCGCAGGCATCTTGGTATTCTGTTTTGGCTTTGGCCACTAGTGTTACCCCCTCTACAGACATATCGTCCCGCTTGGTGGCCGTGGCAAGGTGCTGTTCGGCTTTAGTGAGTGCTTGTTCTTGCGTCCGTTTGACCCCTATTATTTGTTTAATGCATTCTCCTCGGACTACTACTTTGAATGTGTCCCATTCCACTAACCTTGAAGATGCTGTGCCCGCATTGTGGGTGAAGTAGTCTTGGATGCTTTGTCCCTCTTCATGTTTAAAGACCTGATCTGATACAGTCCCGGGGTAGACGCCAGGTGGGGACAGGGGGGTGTGGGGGTCTCCAACTTAATCGTAATATATGGGCATCATGGTCCAATATAATCCTACCCATGTAGTCTGGGTGTATAGTTTTGGGTAGAACCGCCGTTGAGCATAGGAATCTGTCCAATCGTACCCGCAGGTTATATGGGATGGAGTGAAACAAATATAGCCGGGTCTGTGGGTGGTTTAGTCGCCATGCATCCCTGAGTGCCCATTGTGTGACCCAGGCCCGGAATCTGTTTGCTTGTAGGCAGGAGAGTGTGTGTGTGTGTGTGTGTGTGTGTGTGTGTGTGTGTGTGTGGGCGGGGCGGGGGGGGGGGAATCGGTCCAGGGTAAGGTCTAATGCGCAATTGTAATCACCCCCTAAAATCCATGGGCTGGATGTAATTTGGGCCAGGATCCCAGTGAGGCTGTCCCAGAATTTGTCCTGCTCTACATTCGGGGCATATATGCTACCTAAGAGCACTGCTTGCCCATCTAGGAGTCCCTCTAGTAGGGCGTATCTGCCATCTTTATCCACCACACACCTGAGTTTCTGAAATGGAGTCCCCGGCCAAACCCAGATCAGTGCCCCGCGTGCGTATGCGGAGTATGTCGTGGCACATATAGTGCCATGCCATTTAGTTTGAAGTTTGCCTACCTTGGTGGCAATGAAGTGATTCCTGGAGGAATGCGATCCTAACGTTGTGATGTTTTGTATATGAGTATACTGCATAGCGTTTGCTCGGTGTGTGGAGGCCTCTGACATTGAGTGTGAGGATTCTAATGTTAGTTTGCTGCGCGGTCATTGCCATGTATCGGTATCGGTGCACATCAGAGGGGACATGCATCTACCGGAGCCCATTAACCAATTCCTTTCCTAGTCTGGTGAGGTGCTCAGGCGACCCATAATGTGGCTCAATTTTGTGTATCGGGTACCCTGTCTTATGCCGTTCCATGAGGGGGGTGGGACAGAACTGAACCGGGGTGTTAAAATGTGGAACTGGGGTCGGGAAACAGTCCCAATACCGAGAACCTATAGTTGGGAATGATACGTCCAATCCTATTCTCCCAAAAGGGGAGAGTCTGATAATATACTGTGGGGGGTGGCAGTGTGTATGCGCGAGGCAGAGTGCTGATCGGGCCTATGTAGGATCAGTGGGCGTCGCCCGAGACATGTTGTAATATGGCTATGTTGCATATGTGTAGCAAGTGAGTCCAAGTTCTGCCGGTCCTCGTATTGTCAGTGATGATCTCTCATGCTGAGAGGGTGCTTATTTGTCCATCTAGGATAGCATCGGCCGTCTGAGGTTTGACCAGGGGAGGTGAGACAGACTCCACGCCAGATAGTGTTCCATCACTGTCGTACTAATTCCGATGAGAATGTGTGGGGGTCGATCTATGCCCTCTGTTAGGGGGGGATGCCTGCAGGTCGATCACTGCCTGTAGGGCCTCCTGTCGTTCCTTCACGATTTGTTCCAGGTCTGAGAGTCTTCGGTGTATGCCCCGGTCACCTTATTTTCCCCACCGCGTTGCTGCTTCCGGGTTGCGTCTTCTCGGTCTGTGGTTTGAGATTGGGATTTCGCATGATCTCAACTCTGGATTGTTGTGAGCAGTGATGATCTGCCCAGTCGTGCGCTTCTTCGGCGGTGGTAAAAAAAGATGGCGGAGCCTTTATGGAGGATCTTGAGGCGAGCTGGGAAAAGCAGGGATTATTGGATATTGTTCGCCGGTAGTCGCCGTTTCACGTCCAGAAACGAGGACCTTTGTTGTTGCAGCGCTCGTCCGTAATCGGGAAATATCATTATCGGTTTCTTTTCCAAGTGCAAGGGGCTAGCCAGTTGGGCCGCACGCAACACCGCATCCCGGTCACGAAAATGTAGAAACTTCGCCAGCATCGGTCTTGGGGCGGCTCCCGGTGGCGGTTTGGGACCCTGTGGGCACGTTCAATGGAGAAGAATGCAGTCCGGTCCGTCATCTGGGTGAACTATTTCACCCACGTTTCCATGTAATCCAGCGGGTTCGAGCCTTCAGTTCCCTCCAGCAGACCCAACACGCGGATGTTGCAGCGCCTCGATCGCCCTTCCAAATTGTCTGTGCGTTCTTCCATGGCGGCTTGACAGTGCAGGTCATCTTGTAGCGTCTTTTCGGGTGTCTTGACTGGGTTGTAGGTCGGCAAGCGTCTTCTCTCCGTCTTTCACTTTGTCTGCCAATTTGCGATGGTCATCGCGGATGAGTCTGATATTAGTCGCCAGGGTGCCTAGCCGTTCCTCCATAGATATCCTAGAGAGTTCGATGGCTGCCAACACCTGGTCCAATTTATCCGAGATTTATGGGTCAGCCTGTGGCGTATTAGTGTGTGTCCATGTCCGGGTATTCGGCATGTTTTCCAGGGCAGTCTCTGGTACTGATGTATGCGGAGTCGCCCTCGGTTTCCCCATGTTGATGACTGCGGAGCCGGCACGAGTTAAGGTGCTCGGCTAGATTACACTACTGGATAGGCCCCACTCCGGGTCAGGCGGATCACGTGGCACTCTGATATAAGGCCCCCTTGTTCTTGCCTTCGCTTTGGGTAGTTTGTTGTGTCTGCTACCAGGCACTAATCTCACTGTGCCAGTCCATTTCCCCTAGATGCACCACCGGGGTTGTGCGGGCGCCATCTTACTGCTACGCATCCAAGTTCAGCATTTTCGGGATATTTGCAGACTGAGTGCTGGATTTCCACGAAGTTAGGGCTTCCGCACATGCAGGGCAAATTCCGACAGCTGGATGTTGTATTTGCTACTTCAAGTGACGACTGGAAACGGGCAGTATGCTGGCCCGATCACGGAGCCTCAGCCAGACACAGACGCCATCGTAGCCTGCTTGGCCACGCCCCCGTCTCCTGTACATACACTTCATAACGCACATCCCAATCCCGTCCACTAGCCTCTTAGCTCCTGGCGAAGTTGCCAGGGCTAGGGGCTGTTGGGTATAATCCCTTTTTAGTTCAGTTTGATATAATCCCTTTTTAGTTCAGTTTGATATTATACTGCAGGGACTTCATCTAAGACTGGTGCCTTGTATGATCCTGGACATGCATTTGTTCATCCTCACATGTTGGAGATCTTTTTCTCCCTTAGAGGATCGGTTCAGTGTTTTAGAGACGCCAAATGGCTATTTTAATGTCCTCCCATGGCAGCAACACAATTTCTTTACTCTGTCGCCATGAGTGAGCATCACCTGTACATGGTGCTCTTTGTCAAGTGAGCTGGCTACACAGAGATTTTACAAAAGTGTTGTGGCCTTGGCAACTCAATCATGTTCATAATCCACACATACTCGGATAACTGGTTATTCAAGAAATGACACCTCTGGGGTCCACAGTATACCATCCCTAGAGTTCCTTCGTTGCCCTCTTAGGTTTGTCTGATTGGTGCAAGGTTGCCATTGACCCAATAAACGACGATCCCGGTTTATTGCAGCCATCTAAGACTGGTCTGGAAGACCTCTCCCCACCCCCCTCAGAACAGAGCTCATCTTTGGAGGAAGGAGGATGCTTCTCAAATTCCCTCAAACTTTGTTGTACGTGAGACCTATGGCTTTAGAATCCTCTTGAGCTGAAATGCTTTAGCTAGCCCAATCATATCCAGGGGAAAGTTAAATTCCTTCTACTCTTCACTGGTATTGCACGAAATCCTCCCTCCTTGCCATGCCTGTACACAAAAAATGCAGTGACGTTATGTGCATATTTATTTGTGAGTGTTTATATGAGTATATTCTCGTCATGCACTGCTTCTGGCCTCACCAATCAGAACACTCATGACTTGTTGTAGGTCATCATTGAAAACATCACTGATTACAACTGAGATAACCTCATTGATCACTCTGGTGGGATCGCGTCTTCTAGTTTCTTGAGTTTACTAGAACTGTTGAATTTTAGTGTTTATTAATTTAAAATGTTATGTTTAAACTACCATTTTCACCTAACTATACAGTCACCTTTGTTTTATGTCAATAAATGTCTATTTTTTTTTTTTTTTAACATAAAGTACATTTTTATTACCATCCGTAACTAAAGGCTGTGGGCGGTGCGAGGTTGGCTGTATGGCCTGACCCTGCTCCCAATCCCTGCTCTTGGCCTACCACCATCTGCAACAGTGGGGTTGAACGCAGGGCCTGGAGTCCTTCTGAGACCACCCTTCCCACCCACAAGGTCCAGGGGTAAGGGCACCCTACCCCTGTATCTTATTTTATTCTTTTCAGGACACTGGGACTTAATCCCCCAGTCCTGAATGGCAGCAGCAATATTTATCTTCATGTTGCGGCCTGGCAATTTGTGCACAAATTCCCTTAGAACTCGCTGGAGCTTTTTGCCCCTGCAGTAGCAAGGAGGCCGATGAGGAATGAAAGCCAACTCTACCAATTAGATCGCTCTATTTGAAGTTGCATGCCATCGAGAGTCCTGTGAACCTAGACATCCAGATTTACATTCATTTTAAACCATAATTTTTTTGAAACTGTTGAACAGATTCACAGCAAATCACAAAAGGTTGCTATTTGGCTACAGAGCTATTTTTCTGCCAAATTTGATGGAATCTCAGTTAGCCGTTTTGGCTATAGCACTGTTCAGAATAAAAAGGCAATCGCTTTAAACACAGGCAAGTATAGAGAGTTGTCTGCTGCGTTTGTTGCTTATACATTTTACTCCCGGTGAGCAGTGCACAGGTTAAACTTGTCGGACGCATTTCTTGCAGATTTGGGCCAACTCCCCAAATGTAAAAACGTGAAGGAATAGCTCCCTTGGAGCTGGTAACTGTGGCAGACTGATACTTCGCATAGTGAATCTGAGAATCGTTTAGTTAACCTGCATGCAGGAACTCTACAGTGGCCTTAGTCCTTAAGGAACAAAGTTGGAACCCAGCCTATAAGCCCTTCATATGCCACTAAAACAGCATTCGCCATGCTGACTTAAAAATGTGGAACTCTGTGTGGTCAGCAGTGCAGGTGTAACCAGGTATCAACCCGTGGGAGGGTTCATTCTCCATTCCCTTGGCCCCATTTTGATTAAATATTTTTATTCTATCCATATTTTGACAGCACGCAGGCTGACATTATTTTGTCTTTATTTTCTGAGTGGTCTTATCCCATTAAAATGACTGTTTCAACAATGCCAGGTCTGTCTTGTGGGACAAGGGGTTAAAATGTGCACGCCATTTTCTATTCACTCGAAATCCCCTTCGATTGCAACGTGATGAAAAGTCGCCTTTACTAAGCCTAATTCATCCTGCTCTGTATGTCGGATCCAGTCCTGCGTGCTTGGCTGAAAATAGAAAGCAGCTTACTGCAAGCATCCCGTATGTTTTTGCGCAAACGCCCATATTTCCATATGGGAAGGACCTTCTGCAGCAGACCACTGTTACCATGCCAATTAATTTTCTTTGGTAATCCCAGTGAGGAAATCCTGCCAATGCTTTTATAGTAAAGCAAATCAATTTTACATTTGTAGGGACTTAGTGCTGACGTTAGATAAGTCTCTGCTGATTCTGAAGGAGCCACACCACTGAAAAAACAACCTCTGGATGGATTGGAAGGAGGTCGGGGTTCAAAATGGTTCTGCTTTCATGGAGGCATGATTTTTCTTGTTTCAGGCAGGAGAATGCTCCAAAAAAATGAACCATGTGATCCCTACGGATTTCCGTGAGTAGTGTCTGAGTCAGAAATGATGAATTGATATGTTCCAATAAAAAGGAACAGTATTCCCAGTTGAGAGGCGGTGGAGCTGGAGAAATTTCTTTGAAGCTTGTTTATGGAAGTCGGCTGCCTTTTGGGTTTTGTCAAATGTAAAAGCTCACTTTGTCAGATAAGAGTGGAACTTCCTGTAATTTCGTCATTCTTGGTTTACTTTATATTTTCCATTATTGCTGCAAAGAAAATATGTAGATCAGAAGTATCCAACTTGGGTTCAGAGGGTTTGAGACAAAGCTCTTAATACAAATTTCCATACGGTGGACTGGAGCGGAATTATATTGCATAGTCTGGTGATTAAAAAAAAATGTAGAATGGCTCCAATACCTCGGTTGTACATCTCTGAAATATCAGGCCTAGGAAATATGGAAAGCCCGCTGTTTACCGTCTCTTCACATGGCTGGCTGACTTCGGCTACTGTGAGCTTGGCTGAACATCTTTGCCTGAAGAATACCAATGTAGGGTAGTCTGATCTTACGCTTGCACCCTCACCCCTAGGTATGAAAAGCTCGCCACAGGTGTGCTGAAACTGTATGCAATTTCGACAGAGAAGCCTAAAATGTAGATCTGTCTTGGATGATGTTTGGTGTTTGTGTTAGCAGTGGGACATTTACGGGTTGAAAGTCAAGAGGACTAGAGCATGTATATACATTTTTTAACAAGTCCCCAACACGTTGGTAAGCAGTAGTATGGGTCTCTGACTTTTGCTTGTCTGAGATGTAAGCATGAGATAGGAAAGGCTCACACACTGGTGATGTTTTAACCAAAGGAGGTCCTCTGAAGTGGAATCTGAAGCGGTTGTGTTGGCAAGGGTAAGCCTAGGTCATTGTTCCTTACAAAATTCCATAGAAGCAAGGTCTGAGAGCAATTTGTTTCAGAGTTAGGCTATTTGGTTATCAAAGTCTAGGTGACGCGGTCTCCTAGTTCAGCTTCTTCCCTTCCCCCTGTCTGGTTTTTCTCCCTGGGTTAGTGACTCCCTATTTTTTTTCTTCTAAATTCAGCTCTCCTTGCCTCTGAAGATGTGCCTGCCTCACCCAGTGTCCTCTTGTCCCACTGAACAAGGCTTCCAGTCAATGATTGTCTTTGTCTATACGTTGTTTTTTTCCATTTTAAATATTTTGCATGTTTCTGTTCCCAGTTTGTCATTGAGAATGTTGGCCTTAATCCAGTTTTTATATCCGACTGTCCCAGGTAGGGGACTCTGTCCCAATCTCTTACAGTCCCAGTGATTACATATGCACCTTTCATCAATGATGGTGTCCGTGTTTGTTGGACGCTGTCTCCCTTTTCCTGTTCCAGTGTCTGTCTTGGTGCATCCCTAGTTGGACTGCCTCTTTCCATACATTTATGTCCAAATATCCACATTTCTTTTCTGTCCCAGTATGTGTTACCTTGTCTGGGTTTTATAGGCACGCTGACCTGTTGTCTGACACTCTACCTCAGTGTCCCTGTCTCCCCATCTGATTTCTTGGACTAATTAATGTCCATGTTCCATAAAAAATGTGGTCATGTTTCATTATTATATGCCTTTCACTATCCTTGTCTATTGGCTTTTGACCTAGTCCCAGTAAGATTGTTTTGACCTTGCTCCTGTTAGTATTGGGTTTGCCATCACTAGGTGCCAGGTTTTTGCATCACTCGCAGCCAGTGTGCCTGTGGCCCATAGTCTGCTCAAGTGTCCTAAGCTCTTATTGTTCCAGTGCTAGTGTCTCTATTTAAGTGTGACTTTGAACCATTACGATTGTCTCCGGTCTGAATACTTCTGTCTGTTGGCGTTAGTTGAATCCTCACAAGCTTTGGGTATTTGCATTACTGCCTCCATGTTTCGTTGTTGACGCCTTTTATCGCAAACTCTTCCTGTCTCCGTGTTCTCGAAGTGCACAAGGCAGTGAGCGCTTCAAAGTCTTTGCTCAGGGTGTCTCTGTGGTTCCGGGCTTTGGATAGTTTTCTTGGATTTAGACAGCTAAATAAATCCAACATGTAATACGTTCATGTGATTCTTTCAGAAGTAAAGCCACCAATACTTACACATTAAGCAAAATGCAATTACATACTGAAGGCCAACTTTTTGAATTTGACCTGGTGCTTCAAAAATTAAAAATGCACTAGTCGGTCATCTTTTAGTACATAAAGAAAACCAAATTTCACTTTTGTTGAGACATTTACAAAAAAAGAAAATCCGTGAAAAGCTGTGGATTGATTGACAATATGGCGGCCTTTTCAAGGCAGTATCTGAAGGAAGCTTAACCAAATTAGCCAATGGCTGTAGAGGGCTAATGCCAAAACCCATTTGTGCGTGCTCTTTCCAGACAGCCAAATCGGTCTAGTTTAACCAGACCTCATGTGCACATGTGGTGTTTGATTCCAGCCACTGGTTTCATGCACAGCCCGTATTGGGGATAGTTAGACCTGCCAAATGCTTTGTCTCGGATCTGTTTTAGTCCAGACTTGCTCGGGACAAAAGGACAAATACGTCATCTGTGCAAATGGAAATGCAGTGCTGATATAAGCTGTGGTGGACGTGCATTTTCTAGCCAATCTAGCAGATGCAATTGTTGTGACAGGTGAAGGGGGGCAATGCGTCCACATTAGCACTGCTCACTGCCTGTGTGAGCATTTGCGCCTGAGGACAAGATCACTCACTTATAGACTGAATCCATCAATATTTAATTTGAACCAGCTAACGTTCTCCTCGTTTTAATACCCAGAGTCTCTAGCTATTCTGCCAAACATAAGCCCTTTTTAAAAAAAAAAAAAAAACTATCGTGCCTGAAGCAAAGGTTCTTTACAGCATAAAAAGTGCCCCCCCCCCCCCATTGAGTGTTTAGGGCCATTTGAGGCGCTGCCACATTTCCCCAACCTACAGAACTTTTTTTGACAAACCTTACTTTTTAGGTCTCGCTGGCGTTGCAGGGCGAAGCCCTGCCGCCAACGAGACTTATAGCTGCCTTCATCCCTGTCAAGGGAGTAACAGCTGTGAACGAGCACGATACAGACCTGGGCACGAGCCGACCCAGGTCTGTGAACGCGCTTCAAGGTTGAGCAGCTTGTGCACGTTTGTTGGACGTCAGGCGCCGCCAGACCAATTATCCCAGCATGAAACTCTACTTCCTGAGGCCACAACACCAATTATCCCAGCAGGAGTCTCCACTTCCTCAGGCGCTGCAACAATTATCACAGCATGAGACCCACTTATCACAGCATGTCAACAGGCGCCCCAGGCTGCTGGAGCACTCAACTATAATTAATGTGCAGTTGAGTGCTCCATCAGTGTGGGGCGGCTCTCTGCATGCTGTGATAATTATCACTTTGGGGCCTCATGCTGTGATAATTAGGGCGGCATGCTCTATTTGCAGCACTGAACATTTTCAAAGAAGGCGAAGCAGCGACATTCATTGGAGACACTCACCCTCACTAACCCTCACGCCCTCATCCCCCTCACTCGCCCTCACCCCCTCTTACCCCCTGACCCCTCACACACCTCCTCACCCTCACACCCCCTCACTCACACACCCTCACACACCCTCACACACCCTCACACACCCTCACTGACACTCACACACCCTCACACACCCTCTCACCCCCTCACACCCCCTCACCTTCACACACCCTCACTCACACCCTCACTCACCCCCTCACCCTCACACCCCCTCACCCTCACACCCCCTCACCCCCCTCACACCCTCACACCCCTCACACCCCTCACCCTCACACACTCTCACCCTCACACTCTCACCCTCACACTCTCACCCTCACACTCTCACCCTCACACACTCTCACCCTCACACCCCTCACATACCCTCACACACCCTCACTCACCCTCACACACCCTCACTCACCCTCACTCACCCTCACTCACCCTCACTCACCCTCACTCACCCTCACACACCCTCACACTCACACCCTCACCCTCACACCCTCACCCTCACACCCCCTCACCCTGACACCCCCACACCCCCTCACCCCCACACCCCCTCACCCTCACACACCCTCACCCCCCTCACTCACCCTCACTCACCCTCACACACACTCACACACTCACACACACACCCTCACACACACCCTCACATACCCTTACCAGCATAGCATAACAAAACAAGCATAGCATAACGAAACACAGCATAGCATAACAAACAAAAGCATAGGATAGCAAAAGCACAGCATAACAAAACAAAGCATAGGATAGCAAAACACAACAAAACATAGCATAGCAAAACACAACAACGCATAGCATAACAAAACACAACAAAACACCATAGCATAACAAAACAAAGCATAGCAAAACAACGCATATCATAGTAAAACAACAAAACATAGCATAACATAACACAACAAAACATAGAACAAAACATAGCAGAACAAAACATAGCAGAACAAAACATAGCATAACAAAACATAGCATACCAAAACATAGCATAACAAAACATAGCATAACACAGCAAAACATAGAATAGCATAACAAACCATAGCATAACATAACAAAGAATAGCAAAACAAAACATAGCATAGTAAAACAAAACAAACCATAGCATAGCATAACATAACACAACAAAACAGCAGAACATAACAAAACATAGCAAAACAAAGCATAGGATAGCAAAACATAGCATAGCAAAACCTAGCATATCATAGTAAAACAACAAAACATAGCATAACAAAACATAGCATAACAAAACATAGCATAACAAAACAGCAGAACATAACAAAACACAGCATAACACAGCAAAACATAGAATAGCATAACAAAACAAACCATAGCATAACATAGAATGGAATAACAAAACAAAACATAACATAACATAGAATGGAATAACAAAACAAAACATAACATAACAAAGAATAGCAAAACAAAACATAGCATAGTAAAACAAAACAAACCATAGCATAGCATAACATAACACAACAAAACAGCAGAACAAAACAGCAGAAAATAACAAAACATAGCAAAACAAAGCATAGGATAGCATAGCAAAACATAGCATAACATAACTTAAAACATAACATAGCATAGCAAAACATAGAATAGCATAGCATAGGAAAACATAGAATAGCATAACAACACAACAAAACAGCAGAACAAAACAGCAGAACATAACAAAACATAGCAAAACAAAGCATAGGATAGCAAAACAAAAAATAGCATAGCAAAACATAGCATATCATAGTAAAACAACAAAACATAGCATAGCAAAACACAGCAAAGCATAACACAGCAAAGCATAGGATAGCAAAACACAGCAAAGCATAGGATAGCAAAACACAGCAAAGCATAGGATAGCAAAACACAGCAAAGCATAGGATAGCAAAACACAGCAAAGCATAGGATAGCAAAACACAGCAAAGCGTAGGATAGCAAATCACAGCAAAGCGTAGGATAGCAAAACACAGCAAAGCGTAGGATAGCAAAACACAGCAAAGCGTAGGATAGCAAAACACAGCATAACATAGCGCAACATAGCGCATAACATAGCGCATAACATAGCGCATAACATAGCGCATATAATTAGCGCAACACAGCGCATAACATAGCGCATAACATAGCGCATAGCGCATAACATAGCGCATAACATAGCGCAACACATAGCGTATAGCGCATAGCATAGCGCATAACATAGCGCATAACATAGCGCATAGCGCATAACATAGCGCATAGCGCATAGCGCATAACATAGCGCATAACATAGCGCATAGCATAGCGCATAGCATAGCGCATAGCATAGCGCATAGCATAGCGCATAGCATAGCGCATAGCATAGCGCATAGCATAGCGCATAGCATAGCGCATAACATAGCGCATAACATAGCGCATAACATAGCGCATAGCGCATAACATAGCGTATAGCGCATAACATAGTGCATAACATAGCGCATAGAGCATAGCGCATAGAGCATAGTGCATAGAGCATAACATAGCGCATAGCATAGCGCATAGAGCATAACATAGCGCATAGCATAGCGCATCACATAGCGCAGCACATAGCGCATAACATAGCGCATAACATAGCGCATAGCGCATAACATAGCGCAAAACATAGCGCATAGCGCATAACATAGCGCAAAACATAGCGCATAACATATAACATAGCGCATAACATAGCGCATAACATATAACATAGCGCATAACATAGCGCATAACATAGCGCATAACATAGCGCATAACATAGCGCATAACATAGCGCATAACATAGCGCATACCTAACCTAACCAAGCATAGCGCATAACCTAACCTAACCAAGCATAGCGCATAACCTAACCTAACCAAGCATAGCGCATAACCTAACCTAACCAAGCATAGCGCATAACCTAACCTAACCAAGCATAGCGCATAACCTAACCTAACCAAGCATAGCGCATAACCTAACCTAACCAAGCATAGCGCATAACCTAACCAAGCATAGAGCATAACCTAACCAAGCATAGAGCATAACCTAACCAAGCATAGAGCATAACCTAACCAAGCATAGAGCATAACCTAACCAAGCATAGAGCATAACCTAACCAAGCATAGAGCATAACCTAACCAAGCATAGCATAGCCTAACCAAGCATAGCCTAACCAAGCATAGCATAGCCTAGCCTAACCAAGCATAGCTCAACAAAACACAACAAAACATAGCATAACATAACAAAACACAACAAAACATAGCATAACATAACAAAACCCAACAAAACATAGCATAACATAACAAAACACAACAAAACATAGCATAACATAACAAAACATAGCATAACAAAACATAGCATACCAAACACAACAAAACATAGCATAGCATAACAAAACATAGCATACCAAACACAACAAAACATAGCATAGCATAACAAAACATAGCAAAACAAAGCATAACACACACCACACACACACAACCACGCACACACAACCACACACAACTATCTATCTATCTATCGCCCTCACTCTATCTATCTATCGCCCTCACTCTATCTGTCTCTCTATCTATCGCCCTCACTCTATCTATCGCCCTCACTCTATCTATCGCCCTCACTCTATCTATCGCCCTCACTCTATCTATCGCCCTCACTCTATCTATCGCCCTCACTCTATCTATCGCCCTCACTCTATCTATCGCCCTCACTCTATCTATCGCCCTCACTCTATCTATCTATCGCCCTCACTCTATATCTATCTATCGGCCTCACTCTATATCAATCTATCGGCCTCACTCTATCAATCTATCGGCCTCACTCTATCAATCTATCGGCCTCACTCTATCAATCTATCGGCCTCACTCTATCAATCTATCGGCCTCACTCTATCAATCTATCGGCCTCACTCTATCAATCTATCGGCCTCACTCTATCAATCTATCGGCCTCACTCTATCAATCTATCGGCCTCACTCTATCAATCTATCGGCCTCACTCTATCTATCGCCCTCACTCTATCTATCGCCCTCTATCTATCTATTTATTTAGATACTGATTGCCATCACTCTATCTATCTGTCTAGCTATCTATCGCCCTCACTCCGATCTATCGCCCTCCCTCTATCTATCTATCGCCCTCACTCTATCTATCTATCCCACTCACTCTATCTATCGCATCACCACAGCATCACTCAGCACCACCACAGCATCACTAAGGGGCACAACAACATCACTATGCGCTACCACAGGATCATTGAATGCCACAGCATCACTAGTCGCCACCACAACATCACTCAGCGCCACCACAGCATCAATCTGTGCAACCATTCAACAACAACTGGGTCAAATATGATCTCTCAATGTTTCAAGCTTTATTACAAATGTCACAAAAAGAGGTTAGTATTTCACTTCTGTTCTTGGATTTTCGTCACAATAAAATACACTGAACATATTCTTCACAAAAGTTATTTACAAAAGTTTAAGCTATTGCCATTATAAATTACAATAACTTTTATTTAAGTATTAATTATTAAAAAAATTCAAAGCCATTGTTATTTGTAATATCAATACATCTAAGTCACGTGAATACAACACATATTGCATTACAAATGCTATAGGTGTCACGAGTTATAACTATTGGCATTGTAAATGACAAAGCTATTATTTTTGCTATTTTCAAAACCAACATAAATATAAAAATGTATCATTTACAATACCAATAGCTCAAACTTTCCTAATGCGAGACCTTATGCATTGCAAATGCTTGTTATACACTGGTGCGAACCCTGCACTCCTGTCACAAGGTAAATATACGGGATTATGGCGTCACTGTGTAAAGGGAGCATGTCAGAGGAGCCGTCAAGGATTTCCCAGACAAATTCTGACAAAGCAGTGAGTTTTATGGGAATTCACAAGTCCTAAATGCATTCACCACATATAAGGAAACACCTAAATGAAAGCAGAGTTAAGTTTGATGGAAAATGGGCTCAACCATTGCACCGATCAGTCCAAAAATCAAGATGAGTTGAGGTTGCAAATATATTTATGTGCATTTTACTCCTGTAAATCCCCTATATTTAAGCAGGTCTTTTCCACAATCTTCATGAAGATAGGCGCAAAAAATGCCTGGCTTGGCTAAACGTACTTACTTACTCACTGACATTTTTGGCATAACTTGGGCATTAGTGAGGAGGCTCTTTTTCCCAGACCATAGTGAACCCTTCCTTTATTAGTAGGGGCTTTAGGGCTCATATTGTGAGTAATGCAAGAGCTTGAGGTGAAAGCGTTTCACTTAAAACTAGTAGGGAATCCCTTCCAGACAACTTTTTATTTCATTGCAGACCCTCACGAAAGGACTCAATTAGAATTCATGGTCCCTTTGTGAATTGGCTTGATAAGTAGATCATGGGCCCTTGTGAAATGGCTTTTTGTGGTGTTCGTAGACCCTCTTGAAACTGTTTGTGTGGAATTCATGGGCCCTTGTGAAATGGCCTGATGTGGCTTATGTAGGCCCACGTGAAATGGTCTGGTTTGGAAAGCACTCACCCTCTTAAAATAGCAGCCGCGGTCCGTGCAGGTAACAGCGGTGGGGCCGGGTGGGAGGGAGAGGGTGGGGAGAGGGAAAATGTATTATTTATTTAATTTTCCCTCTGCATCGTCCCTTGAAATCGGCCCCACCGCGGTTACCTGCATGGACCACGGCTGTAAAATAGTTTGATTTTGAAACACTGGGGAAAATGACTGACGCATAGCACATGGACTCCAGTGAAATGGCCTGATGTAGTGTGTGTGTGAGATGAGGAGTTGATAGTCCACACGTCCCATCGCTGAAGGATTTGTTAGCTAGAGACTGTAGGGCACAATTAAAAAGGAACGCTACTTTTTTTTCAGGTCACGCCTGGGCAGTGTATGCGCTGCTCTGCGAGACATGCTGTGTTGGAGTATGTACTTATAGCCCCGCCCACTCTCTGCCCATATTAGTCATTGGCTTGTTATTGGCCTTTCTAAATGCTGGCTTCTGATTCGTTATTAGGCTTGTTAGTCCCTCCTTAGTACCGCCTGGTCTTCATTTGTAACCTCTCATGATGACTAGCGCTTTTACCTCGGTTGGTACATGGTACGTCCTCTTTAGTCTGTAAGCACTATTTTCTTTCATGAGTTTCTCTGAGGGCAGGAGGGTCTCTCGTGCCCAGTTGTGACCAGCTTGTTTATTTAGCTCGTAGCAACCTGGGAGCTCTTCAGGGGCCATGGGAGACATTAGGGGGCAACTCGGCGATGCCTTAAAGCATTTGGAATGCAGTAAGTGTTGCATTTGAAACAGTTTAACCTATTGACATTGTAAATGACAATGCCTTTTATTTGTATAAAAGACATTGTCATTTACAATGCCAATAGCTCAAATAGTGTTAATGCAAGACCTATTGCAGATGCTTGTTTCTAATGCACACTGACAAATGCACAGAAATGTTGTAAAGGAAAATTTCGTTTTCAAATTGGGTTACCATATTTTATTCTCATTCGAGTTGTACAGCGATGTGCATTGGACAATTAAAAAAAAAAAAAAAAAATGTAATGGAAATTCTCGTGGTAGCCCCAGAAATTAACTTAATCACGCTACATGCTCCTCATAACCGTAGTAATTGGGCTCAAACGCAGACTAATCCATTCTTCGTTCTTGTCAAGGCCTTTTAAATGTTTGATGCGATATAGATTTACACTCTGGTTACATTTGTCATCACTATTGGCAACACCCGGCATTACCACAAAGAATATTTATGCGGCTAATTAAAGTGTAGGTCTGTGCTTGTAAGTCCAACATAGCTTGTTAAAGGTTGACGTTTTACTTCCTTGGTGTTTGGACAATAGTCAATACTAAACATGCGCTTGAAAGACGTCTGTAGAGTTTACTAACTTGACCAGAAGCTGATCTAGGTTTAGTTCTATTTAGAAGCTCCGAAGCAGCGCTGTGCGTGCCGTCAGGATGGCAAGCTTAGTGCTATCCAGTCTCTTTGGTGAACAACCACGTTTTAATTGATTTATGAAGAAATATTTTACAACGCTATTTGACTTGACCTAAGAAGACGCTGGTCTTGTTAGTCCAGCAGTCAGAAAAAAATTGGCCATAAGGCGCCACAGAAAACCAGCATTGGCAAAGCCAATAGGATTTGCCTATGCAAGAGCTGTTGGGTTTAGCAATGTGTTTTAGCCATGTTGTACACCAGAGTGGCTGCTCTTCAGCATGGCTAAAAGGATATATATATTATATTATATATATATATATATATATATATATATATATATATATATATATATATGTATCTCCTACTGGCGGTCGCCAGTAGGTATATATAGTTAGGATTTTTTCTCTATGGGATTTTTGAAAATTCTATGTCTAATAACTTTGGCGTTTGTGGACGGAATTGGCTGAAATTTTCAGGAAAATGGAACATTTTGTTTCTGAGCAGCCCCTGAAAATTTGGGGGGGGTTCGTCAAGGGGGGGCCGAGAAAAAAGGGGGGTCCCAAAACGCGTTTTTCCCATGTTAATTTCCATAGGGCGGTTGGCCTCACTTTTAGCCCGAACGGCTGAATGGATTTGCACGAAACTTGGCAAAATTGTAGGGACTGGTAGCCCGATGTGCCTTTGCTAGGTCTCCATATATGTGCTCCAGTGGATTTTGAGAAATTAACGTTCAAAAAAAACTTGGCGTTTACTTTTCTTTCTCTGCCTTCAAAGTGATAGAATGTATGAAACAATCCTCCTGAATACCCATGTTGGAGGAGAGGGTGTAGGATATTTATTTTTTACAAAGGAAGCACATTTTTTTGTAATTCTCAAGTGTGGAGAAAACAAATATTTGAAAAATATCAAAACCCATCAATACACTAGGTGATGACATTTGCACACATTATCGTTTGTGCGCAGTAAAACAATATTTTGGTGCAAATATACCAGCCATTTCAATTGAAAATGTGTTGTCTAATAGCAGTGTGCTACCACACCCATCATGCTTACTCCACACTACGCTTGCTCCACTGTAAGAAACTGAACCCCACTCCTCTCCAATCCACCCCCTCTCCATCTCTCTAAATATATATATATATATATATATATATATATATATATATATATATATATATATATATATATATATTCACTGAAAAAACCAATAGGTTATAGACCATATATAGTTAGGAATTAGCATTTAAAAAAACTTCTTTTACTCACACAAAACCATTGAAATTCCATATATAGTTAGTTGCACTAACTATATATCGCGCACCCGCAATCCACTGCTGATGATGTCACATATTACATCATTCATGACATGGTCAGTGACATCACTGATGACATCACTGATGACATCTCAAATGACATCACTGACATCACTGATGACATCTCATTTGACATCATTCTTGTGCTAATACGATAAACCTCTTCAGACTCTAATATAACCTTAGATACACTCAGTGTATACAGACACTCACACACTGTCACTCATCCATGGAGTTACTCACACACCTAGTCAGTCATGCAAAGAAACAATCTCACCTCCATTTCCTCAACTATACAGTTATACACACCTTACTTATTCAAACCTATACTAACACATATTTACTCTTATACAATCCCTGATACAAGTTCACAATGATCCATACAGCCACTCACACATTCACTGGCTCTTATGCACAGTTATTTATATATGCCAACTCTCACATGTACTGTGTTTTACATATGTACTTACTATGACATGTAGCATTGAGATATCCATTCACTCATCAATACACTCATGCACACAGTCAACCGCCCATGTAGCTTTTTCCACATGCACTCTTGAACTCATACACCTAGTGAATCAACTGCTCACACATCTATGCACAGAGTCACACACCTCCCAGCCACCCCCACACAAACTCAATCTCCCATACAAATACTTGGGCAACCAATCAATAACACATATAGCCTCTCGTATAGCTAATGATCAACACATGCAGCAGTTTACATCACAACAGACATACTGATGCACACATTCAGACAGTTTAGTCACTAACCCATGCATTTAGTACGACACATTTATTCACTCACTCATAGTCAGTCACGCACTTACTAAATCCTTCATCCAGACACTTATACATCCACTCATTCTTCAATATATCAAACATATTTAAACTTTACAGAAACACAGTCACTGGATGATGTCATCAGTGATGTCATCAGTGATGTCATCAGTGATGTCATTTGAGATGTCATCAGTGATGTCATCAGTGATGTCACTGACCATGTCATGAATGATGTAATATGTGACATCATCAGCAGTGGATTGCGGGTGCGCGATATATAGTTAGTGCAACTAACTATATATGGAATTTCAATGGTTTTGTGTGAGTAAAATAAGTTTTTTTTTAAATGCTAATTGCTAACTATATATGGTCTATAACCTATGGTTTTTTCAGTGAATTTTCAAGGTTTTTTAAATGCTAATTCCTAACTATATATGGTCTCTAACCTATGGTTTTTTCAGTGGAAAAAAAAAAAAAAATATATATATATATATATATATGGAGATGGAGATGGAGATGGAGATGGAGATGGAGATGGAGATGGGGTGGATTGGAGAGGAGTGGGGTTCAGTTTCTTACAGTGGAGCAAGCGTAGTGTGGAGTAAGCATGATGGGTGTGGTAGCACACTGCTATTAGACAACACATTTTCAATTGAAATGGCTGGTATATTTGCACCAAAATATTGTTTTACTGCGCACAAACGATAATGTGTGCAAATGTCATCACCTAGTGTATTGATGGGTTTTGATATTTTTCAAATATTTGTTTTCTCCACACTTGAGAATTACAAAAAAATGTGCTTCCTTTGTAAAAAATAAATATCCTACACCCTCTCCTCCAACATGGGTATTCAGGAGGATTGTTTCATACATTCTATCACTTTGAAGGCAGAGAAAGAAAAGTAAACGCCAAGTTTCCACGGAAGACAGGGCCGGACACTTGACCTCTGTTTTTTTTAATGCATAGCATATGTGACAAGATAAGGACACGGCCTGTTTTACAGAGAGCTAATTTGTGAAAGATCTGCAGAGTCCTGACCACCGAGGCCCTCACTCTTGTTACCCTGGCTTTAGTCATCTCTCGTATTGACTACGCAAATTCGCTCTATGTTGGTATCCCAGCATACCAACTTCGTCGTTTACAGCTAGTCCAAAACCAAGCAGCCAGGCTCATCTACCATCAGCCTAAGCACCAGCATGTCAGTCCTCTGATGAAGAGCCTTCACTGGCTCCCGGTGGCCAAACGCTGTGTTTTTAAACTGGGCTGTACCATCTTCAAAGCACTCGCGGGCCAGGGTCCTGCCTCATCTCTTCTATGATCCACAGCTATGTCCCCATACGCGAACTTCGCTCCTCCCATCTCAATCTGCTCACGATTCCTACTGTTAAACGTAAAAAACATGGCGGCGTCCGATTTTCCTTTTTGGCTCCCCATTTTTGGAACACTCTCCCGATGGAACTGAGATCTGTAACCAGTTACACCCAATTCAGAACACTCCTCAAAACCCTTCTGTTCCTGCAAGCATACGAGTAACGCTCCTGCTCCCCACCGCCGCTGTCTTTCTCTTAGCGCCATGAAACCGCTTGGTGTAAGCGCGCTCACAAATAATTTTAACATAACGTCAAAGAATACAGTAAACGTGGATTAGACAATGGGATACTCTCAAGCTGGACAGACTACCACAAATAAAGCCAGCAAATAGCCAGAAAATGTGAGTTACAAACCACAAAACCAATGGTCCATAATGGAATGAATGCATTCCCATGCAAGCTTTAAGAATATCCCCAAGATGTTGTTAGTAAACCAGACCGCTGCATTGTCTGATAGACTTCGGCCTAAAAAGGCGTTCACTTCTAGGATGCATTTGACACAAAATGTGATGTGGGGAAAGTTTGAATGAATCTTAGCCAGTATTTACTCTGGACCGTTTTCCGGTGTATAGGTTTGTAACTTATCTGTGCCATTACAAACCAAAACCAGCCATATGCAAATCAGTCTTGACCCCGCCTCAAGAGGGTCAGGCCAGGTCCCCTCTAAGTGAGTACACAAGCAAACTCATTTTGGCCTTTGTTATCCTTCATTTGAGAGGTGTAACTTGAGTAATAAGACTTCAATCTCATCCCACAGTAGTTTCTGTGGGCCGAATTGCAATTCATAGTTTTATTTTATTTGAGATACAGCACATGAACTAATATATTGCAAAAATGACCATATGATATGTGGTTAGGCCTGTGCTCTAATTTTGCCACTTGGCGGACACTGGATTTTGTACCTCAATGCCATCCATGTACACTATAACTTAGAACGAGAGATACAAATTTTGACACCTTCTCTTCGCTACTGTCAATCCAATATACCCTTATGTGTCTTGCATAATTGAGGGATAAAGGCGCGTGGGGCAGCCCATTATTTCACCCTAGATATTTGTTGTCACTTCACATATTCTGGTGCAAAAGCATATTTCTACACTTAGCTCCATTGTCTAAACTCTTAGCACCTAATGGGAATTGCCCATTGGTTGTTTTTGCCTATAACAGAGGTCTTCAAACGTTTGGATGTTGAGCCCTCCCCCAGCTGAATTGTTTAAATGTCTATTTCCCCCTCGTCCCCCCCCCCACCCCCCCACGCCCGTCACCTGACAAATTTCTGGAATCTGGTACACTAAATAATCGACCGCCACCCGCATTACCGGCAGCTAATGTTCAACACAATAAGAGTATTTAGTAAACTGCAGGTTTGTGAGTGGGTGTGGTTAAATGGCACAGGCTTATTACACAGCTCAAAACAGTTTCCAAGATAAAATGTGCACAAATTATTTTTACTAGGATTTTTTTTATACGTGACCTAGATTGAAAATAACACCACCAACATTAATGTGACAAGTGTGCCTGTGTTTCCAAGTGTGCCTGTGTTTCGCCACAGACGGTCAGTCTGTGGATTTTTGCACTGCCATCCTCAGGTTGTGCTCCACATCCAGAAATTCTAAAAGTGTTTACATCCAATATTCAGAGATAGTGATGTGTGTTTTAACTGTTGTAACACAGCAGCTGCACACTAATTTTACAGCGAATAATATCTGTGACATCCTTCAATTTCTCATATGTGAGAACCCCTTTTGATCTAAAATAAAGTTTTTTTTATAGTTGTTGCATCAAACTCATTTTTCTGCACATAGTAATAGATTCTCTCACATCAATCACATTAAAAAGAAATGAAAATGATGGTATTTACAAGACTCTGTGTAGGAATTATATCAGGGCAAAAACAGAGCTGTCTCTATCAAGGGGCCCCCTGAAAGGCTGGGTTGCAGTGCATGTAAATGTGTACTTTTGTAATTTAGGAGGAAAACCTTGATGGGGCATGACATGACAATACGTGTGTACAGGGGCGCAACTAGACCTGTACTTTGGGTGGAGCTAACCTTCTCCGCCAGGGCTGGCCCTAGCGACTGGTCGCACACAGTGCACAGTCTTTTTTGGCGCCCCCGCCCCCATTTCCTTTCTCCATGAATTTCATCCCTACTGCTAACCAACAATGCACCTAATCTCTCAAAAGCCCCTTTCTGACAAATATTTCATTATTTTATAGAGCTACTCCTAGTTTAATCACACTCAGTTCTTTGATCTGCATGGTACATATTCTTTGTAGCAGGCACATTAACCCTCTGCGCTGTGTGGGGGTGCAGGAGTGTCCATGTGAGTGCGAAATGAGAGTAGGGTAAGAGTGACTGCAGGGTGAGTGAGGTGACAATATGAATTTGGGTGCAGATGTAAGTGCAGAGTGGGATGAGTGAATGAATGTATGGTTAGTGATTGGCTTATTTGAGTGAGATTGCAGATTGAGCAGTGAGGGGGACAGGTGAGTGAAGTATCACATAAGTGCAGGGTGAGTAGTGTGCTCATGTCGCTGCCGGGTGAAGTACAGGGTGACCAGCGCAAGTGCATTGTGAGTGCAGGTGGAGGAAATAATGTGCTGATCTTGCAACAAGCTTCCAGTCTTGTGATTAGGGTTGCCAGCTCATTAGATCGATTGTCCCTGGCTGTACAAAAATAAAGTCACCTAAAGAAGTATTTTCAGCACTTACTGTGCATACTTTCAACAGCAAATATAAATAGAAATCATTTTTAATTGTGTTCTAGGGCTGCCTGAATGATCAATGACTCATAATTAAAGGGAACAAAGACAGAAAAGTCATTGTCAAGATGAGGCCTTTGCAGGCTTTTTAAACAACAAATGGCTGGTATTTTTCTTTAGGCAACCCTACTGTATATTCCTTTTCATGAAAAGCATTCTCGCACTACAGCAGTAAATGTAAAATACAACAGTAAGGAATGGGCAGACCAGGGGCCCAGGGGGTACTGGAACCCAAAAAAAACCTAACCCTCAGTAACCAGTTTACGAAGGTATGTTGATGCACAAATGGTCTTTAAGGATCTGTGAAACTGGGGCGTGCCGGAGAGAAGGTTCTAGACACTGCCCAGCCAAACGCACAGCAGCTCGAGCTGTAGCAGCCCAGAGACACACGACGGGGGGAGGGCTGAAGCCCTTTAAGCACTATAGGCTTTGCACGCCTGATGGTGTCCTACTGCTCCAAGAGACAGCACAGCTCGAAGGGCGGGGGGCACTGATACAGAAGCGCAGACAACATCACACATGTAGGACATCACCTTTGAATGTGCAATGCATTGTGGGAATGGCGTGTAAACCATGTTTAAGGCACATTTTACAATAAGAGTCTATGGGTGTTGTTGCCCCTCTGTCCTATACTGAAGGAAGATGTGCAGTAACTGAAAGCTAGACCTAAACCAACTGTCACTTTTACTCTCCTCCCCTTTTCACCCAGTGTTTCTCAGGTGCAGGCTTTGTATGCTGGTAATTACACCTGCATTTCCTCCAGCCATTCAGGCGTAGCCTAGAGGACATTCTTCCTTCTGGTCCAGATTAGGTGCTGGTCACACTTTATTGGGTGACATACTTAAGTATGAAAGTCGTAAGAGTAGAATAAATAGAAAGGTTATAGAAACCTCAGCCAGAAGCAGTGGAAAGGATGGGGTTCTCTGTGATTGTCCAATTATTCCTGTAGAGCAGGCAACCGATTTAACGTTCTGATAAAGTTTGAAATCCCTGGGTTTCAGGTGGCCCAGGTGTAGAACAGTGGACACCTCGTCTGATGTTATCTACCTATTTAAGTATTGTATTTCAGTGATGGTACTGTGTCACCTTTTGGCACTTTGAAGCACTTCAAGACAATGCGAGAAACAAAAATGTGCAAACTGAGATGGAACTAGGTAAATGTAGACATTCATAGCAGGCAAACTGTGCATGGCGTGTTGAAGGTGGAAGCAGAGGACCTGCATTGCAGTATAATCAGTGGAACTCCAGGGTGTGGTTTATGTAAAGTGCCCTGCTGGAATTTAAGGAATTAAAATCTGAGGTCCAAGCTCTCTTAGCGCAGAATTCGTAATTCTAAATTTGCACAAACTTTTTTCTGCAAATTTTGAAGTTACCACAGCCCTAGAATGAGGCTATAAGCAGGGGCATTGATACCACAGGAGATGTCTGTATAATTTTAAGACTTTAACTCCTTTCTGGGAAGAGTTAACCGTCGCAGGATTGGGTTAATTCCTAGGTCTGAAATGTTTGTTGCTTTTGGTTTCATAGCAGACAAGACTCCTTGAATCCCACTGCAGCTGAAGCATTTCAGCTCTAGTGGGACCATTAGCTCTTGATAATACAAAAACCACGTCTGCCCCATCGATTTCACCTCCCTCCCTCCCCCCTACAGCCCTTCGTTTCCGCCGAACCCCGCTGATTGGTTACCGCTCCGTAGTTCTCAAATCGACTTAAGACCTGGGACGGTGGAAAACAAAGGAAAGAGTTTAGGGTGGAGTGCGTGCCCCCCCTGAGATGGTGTTGCGCCCCCCCGAGGGGGGTATGCCCCACAGATTGAAGAACTCTGGCCTATCAGACCTTCAACTGACGCTCTTCACTTATGAACATCCATTAAAGTTCATGGTCTATCCTCCTTGTGATGCCCATTGTCACCTTAGAAAATGTGGCCTCTTTGTTTATTCTTGTATGTGCTTACAAGTGGACACTCCAGGCGCGATACAAAATGCCAATGGTTCATCAGTAAAAATATGTTGTCCTAATATACGCGCACCTTCGTAGAGGACCGATGAAGCGTTCACCTTGCATTCTTGTGAAGTAAAGGGCCTTACCTTTCGGGCTGTCTGTCCACGCTGTCTGATGGTTTAAGTGGAAAGTCTTGACCGCGTTCTAATCCTAACTGTGACTGACTTACTACTGCTTCATCACATTATTTGCTGCCAGTAATCTGGCAGCTCGGATCCTGTGAGGCCACCAGTGCCAGGGGAGGCAGTGGACGGTATTCCAGTCCGTGACCTGATGAAATCTGTGAATGTCTTGGCAGTCCAACCCCTTTCCCGACGCACTCTCCCCTGGTATTTAATTCTCAGCTGAAAGAGTATTTTGGCTGCACGTGGCTGTTTCCACCTTTTTATTTGTTCCACTTTATCTCTTTGGTGCAGCATGATCCAAGAATTTCAGGAAACGAAATTGTCAGAAGCTGGTTTCAGTCCGTGTTTTTCAAAACAATAATTGACACAACTAAAAGGCTGGCTATCCACAACAGACCTATTGGCTTTGCTAGTGATTATTTACTGTACTTTCTGAGTGCTGCTTCTCCTTGCTTTCCATTCATCAATTCTTCACTGCAAAATTAGAATAATCTTCTGTGTTTTTGTTTCCGGAGCATCCATTCCAGTACACCTCTAGGCCCCGTTATCTGCTGGCGGCACGTTACAAATCTTCAGTAAATCCACAAATATCTAGGTCTTGTAAAGAAACAAATGACTAGCGATCAATTGGCTCACCACTGAGAAGGGTTGACATTGAAATCTAATTCTCATCAAATTCATGTGGCATAAACTTCCCATAGTTCCTATTTTACCTCACTGCGTCCTGGACACTCTTGGCCAAACTAGGGGTTTTGGCATACAAAGCAGCACTGTGATTATATTTTAATTGGGACAGCTGGTAACAGTTGCAGCACAGTGGTGGAGCAAATTCTGCATGAGATGATCAGGCGATCATGAGTCGGGAGGCTATTGCAAATTACATTGTGTGCGATAAGGCTCCCACCCTAGGGCATTTGGAGAATATCTTAAACATGCAAATCTGACTCTGTTAGACGGCTTTAATGTGAGCGACTTAGATACTCTAATTACAAAGAAAGTGATTATAGAAGCAACCGAACATTGTCCCCTGGAGAATTGGGAGCGTGTGCATGGATTAGTGTCCATCATAGAATGGAGAGTGACTAGACTCGCCGTTGGCAACACAAAATGCTGATTACTCAGCCATTTCATAATTTATCCAGTGGTCACACCGCGCGAGAAGGGCAACCATGTGGGTTGAGTATTTGTTGGTACTATTTTTTGGGGGTAATGATATGAAGAGTGAGTTGGAACAGCACTTTACTGAGTAGTCGAAACGGAATCGGGCAAAAATTAATGCGGTTTCAAACCATACATGATCACAGCATTATATGTATATTTGTAAAACAGAGGTTGCAAAATATATAAATAACACTGCGTTGATAGCCACTGTGTGTTTATAGTTAGAAAATGGTTACAATAGGAACATTTTTTTTTTTTTGTTTTTTCAATAACTTTGACTCTGTTTGAATCTTCATAAACGTTAATCCACCCCAGCTCTTCCTGGTAAGTTTCAGGGTGATCTATCCAGGGCTAAGGGGAAACAAAAAGGAGTGGCGGTGGGGGTGGGTGGGTTCCCAAAATGCAATTTCCCAAAATGCAATTTCCCAATTCAGTTTCCATAGGGAGTTTTGAACAGTGCTACAGCAGAAATGGCAAAGGCAATTGCACCAGAGTTGGCAGAAAGCTAGATATTTACCCAGAAAGCATGCTTTTTTGGAATTTAGTATACATCAGTTGAGTAGTTTTTGAAAAATTAAGGTTAAAAATGTATAGCTATCTGGACGGTTGAGTATGTCTGAGTCCCACTGGCACACAACTTCCAATAATAAGGTTAACTCATTGGTAGAGGGGGCTTTTTTACCTTGTTGGCTGCCACACTCCAGCAAGTACCACTGGAGCTCGCACCCTGATTGGATGACTGCAGCATGAACAGAAATGTTGAGGCTGCCATTATAAGACTCTGTAAAGTCTTGAAAATGTTAAAAAAAAAATTACAAGTATAAGAAGGCAGGGTACAGGTATGTTGACCCCCTGGACCTTTTGGCGGAGTGGAATCACAAATGACCCGCCCGGGTCATATTAATAAAAATTTTTTTATGGGTTTCCCCGATTACATGGGACGCTTGGTGGAGCCTGCCAGTGTGAACCACTTCTGCGAGAATCCCAGAAAACATAAAAATAATAATTGAGGGAGATTCAGTTTGGGTATGCCAGGCCCTATGGCCAATCCAATGCCGCGCACAGTGCAATATTGGGTACCCAAGGGGGTTGAACAGCGGGTCAGGCAACAGGCTGTGCATGGCAGGGGGTTTTCTACCTGCAGTGAGTGGGAATGGTAATAACATATTATGTTACATTTAAAAAAAAATGCCTAGAAATGTACTTACATTTTTTTTAAAAAGTTTCAAGTAATGTAGTTGGGTATGGTACTCTTACTTTACATTAGAAAAAAAACGGAAACTCTGAAATAAACTGAAAAAAACAATGGCCAAAGTGCCCTTTTACTGAGGTGTAAATGAAAGTTAAAGCTTAACATTTTAAACTCCAAATTCAGCAGTTCTATTTAAATGAAGCAACTATAACTTGCGCACCCGCTGTGCACTGCTGATGACCTCCCATATTACATCACATATGGCATGTTCAATAATATAATAGATAACATCACTGACATCTGAAATGACATCATTAATGCTATCACTGTGCATGGTGAGTGTATAAGTTATAGTTACTTTAACTATAACTGGTTAATGTTTGTATTTATTTATGTTTAAATGTTCGTTTAAACATACATGTTCACCTAACAATAACATCACCTTTGTAGTGACAAGTGTGTATATGTATGAATGATGTGTATTTATCTATATATAATATATGTATGTATAATATATATTATATAGATGCGTGTATATATTATAATTTTTCCTCCAACCAAGTATTTTGTGTGGGTTGTTGTATAAAGAACTCACATTTTTTTAAGGGAAGAGCTTTTTAAACGTATGCTTGCTTATTTTTTTTCTTCTTGTAATCTTATTTTTATTGGAGATTTTTTACCAAACCAGCCTGTTAGAGAAAAGCACAAATTGCCTGAACCTTGGAGGGTCATGTTTAATGGCTTCGATATACCTGAATAGTAGACATGTAGTCCTTGGGCCCGGTCTGTGTGTGAGGGAGAGAAACCCCCACAGACCTAAAATGGAAGAGGGAACGTGGAACCTCGGAGCCTCCTTACAAGGGAGGAGGTGGGTGCCAGCGGATAAGGGGCTGATCTTAGAACCCAGAGCACTGGCTTCTACTTTAGAGCTCTGCTCTCTTTTCTACTCTAGACCAACTCTTTGTTATGTTGAACAGTTAAACACACGGGTATTTGAAAAGAGTGGGGGTGAGGGTGTCACACAAAACTAATAAAATGAATCCACGTATACCAAAGTGCCTGGCGATAAATTCTACCCCGACAGTCCATTTACGATTGCTTTAAATGTTTCTGTACAAAGATAATGAAATCCACACAAACCTAGTATATAATTACTTATAAATGAATAAGTTAAATTTATTTAGTAAACAATGATAGGAATATTCGGTCTGTTAATCATCCCTGCCTTTAATAATGTCCCCCAAAAGCCATTTGTTTTATTAAACGGTATTAAAGAGATTACTACACCTGCGGGACAATGCAATGTGTAGTTCAGCACAGTTCTTTACTCGTCTTTGTTAAAATCTCTGCTGCTTTTTATGGGGCCAGATATATATGAAATAGCTAAAATACATGTACAATTTTCCGATGCATCACCGAATTTCAAAACCCTGAATACCAGAGAAGTGCCCCTTTCCCTCCACTGGCAACCCGGATTTAAATAAAGGTGTGTTAGAAGTGGGGAATAGGGCATCTACACAAAATTGTTTGTATAAAGTATGTAGAATTAAAAAATAACTTTTGTTTTTACTCTTACTCAGAGACCCAGTGCATAATCCTTTACAACACGAGGCTATTTCTCATGTGCACTCCTCATTAATGTGTTTACAAATAATGTATTCCTTCTTGCTTGTGCGTCTCCAGGCAGTGGTGCTGGTTGATCAGCTTTACAAATATTGCAATTGTTAGTCTGCCATAACGATTAAAGAAACTCCACTTCCCTTGTTTTATTCTGCCTGTTTGATATTTTTGTAAGAAGACGAGCTTCATTTTTCTGTCCAATAGACCTCCTGCTGTGGGTTGTTTGCTGGTTAAACAAATTTGTCACAAGGCTGCAGTGTGTACACCTTTCTATCTGCAGAGGTTCACACAACTATTCAATCCCAGGTGAGAAGAGAATGCAGGCATAATGATCCTACCAGCCCACCAGGGCTATATTTTCAACCTTGTAACCTATTGTAAAGTTACTTTTATTAGCACACCCCCATCCCTTCACAAGTACTACCGTAAGCACTTTATTCACCTGTTTTCCATTGGAGCGACCATCGAAATTGTGAGCTTTTGATTAATTTAGAATATAAATCTTCTTTTGATCAAGTCAACCTGGTCATTGTTCCATTCAATCATTGTGGGGTGTCCTCCAATTTTGTTTTTCGCCTCAAAGTTTTTAATGGTCAGTTGGACCACTTGTACGTACCATTATTGGCCCAGGTCCAGTTGAGTACTGGGTATACCTTATTGTTATGTAACCAGTGCTTCTTGTCTGGGCAATGCTGATACTTTAGCCTCCATGATGTTGCCTCGGAAGCCTCCTGCATCACCGCTCATGCTCTCTCTGCGGTCGTGTTTGTTCAGACAGAAAATGGGCAGCCGGTAAGTTTTCCCTAAGCAGTGTCGGCTCGCATTGTCCAGTTGCGTCGTTTGTTACGTTTGAAAGAAGGTGAAGAAGGAGCACTAAAGAGCAGTGCTTCAATCTCCCTCTTGTGAAGCTTGGCTTCAGCCCCTATTGAAGGCAGGGGAAATCCTAAAGTATTCTCTAAAATTCCTGCTGACCCTTCTCATAATCTACCCAATTGCTCCCTCCCTCTTCCGATTACATGCTACCATTTCCCCCTTTATTCTTTTCCTGCTCTCCTTTAAATGTGCTGTCCTCCACTTTTCTGCTCTATTTTCCACCTCTTACAGCTTTGCCTTCAAAACCCATAATATTGCAGCCTCTTTCACTCCTTTGCAGCTTTATATAGCTCTCTATCCTCCAATCTCGCGTCGCTTTCTTTAGCTCTTCTGTCCCCAGTAGAATGACTCAGTAAGCGGAACATTCACCAATGCGAAATGCGGTGATCTGAAGGTCATGAGTTTAAATCTTCAGAAGGTAGACTTTACCTTTCATCCCTCTGGTGTTAGTTAATTAAGTACAATATACCCAAATGCAAGTAGCTAGAGCTACATACAAAGAGATTATAATGCAGGCTGAGATTACCTGGGATTCTTATATTTGGGGTGAGGGGGACATACTAGATGCTATCTTTTTTTTTTTTTTTTTTTTTTTTTTAAAACTTTATTTAAGGAAGGAAAAGCGGTGTATCAGTTACATACATTCCATTGGGCGAACCCCATATAGCATTTCAATTTAACATTTCTAAATGTGACGAGCGATTTTTCGTAACACGAACTCGTTGCCTGTATTGCTCAGGTACATTACATACATCATTTGTGAGTTGCACCGTGCAGGATTGAGTCCCCTGATACTCCCTCCCTCCTGTGTCAGTGATGGCGAAGTCTTTTTTTTATCTTCATTGAACAGTGTGAACAAACTTCCCAACTTACCCCCCCTGAACCATGTGTCATCGCAACTTGTTTCACCCATCCACGTGGTACAGTAGTCAGTGCCTCTCCACGCACTGTGGCGCGTGGCCGGGCCAGCGCCGTTTTAGTAGCATTGTCCTGTTCACGAGGCAGCCTCCCGTGACCGCTCAGTTACTCCTCCTCCCCCTCCGAATCTGAGTCCTCCCCCTCCGGCAAGGGTTCACAGATGTCCCCTCTGTACTTGTTCCATGCCGCCCAGACTTTGTTCCATTTCCGGGGCGCTGCTCGGAGCACGTATACAGCTCTTTCTGTCACCATGAGAATGTCCATGTTTTTGGCCCACCTACTAGCGGTGGGTACTTCTGGCGCCCCCCACTTCTGCGCTATGTCCCGTTTAGCCACTGTCATAGCCAACGATGCCCAAATCAGTTCGTACCTGCCCAGATCATTGGGGTCCCAGATGTTCAGAAGGCATTTGCGTGGTTCCGGTAATATGGACAGTTTAAGGGCCTGGGAGAGTGAGCGGAGTACCTGCCTCCAGAAATCACAAATGTGCGGGCATTCCCACAGCGTGTGTATCAGTGTCCCTTCTTCCCCGCATCCTCTCAAACAAAAGGGGTGTAGTGCCCTCCCAATTTTGTGCAGCAGCGGCCTGGTGTAGTAAACGCGGTGTAGGATTTTAAGTTGTACTAGCCTGAGCTTACTCGAGATCCCAACCTCCCTCGGGGAGGCCAACGCTTCATTCCATTCGAATTCGTCAGTGCCACCCAGCTCCCCTTCCCATTTTTCTTTAAGTTTTAGTGTCGGGTCTTGGAGATTGTTTAGCAGTTTTTTATAGGTAAGGGAGGTGGCGCTCTGGAGCATGTATTCTGTCAGCAGTCTATCCTCCAGCGGTGAGGAATCCGGCAAGGTGGTGCCTGCAGGGATTGCTTGTAGTAATGCGTGTCTAACTTGGACATATCTAAACGTCTCTGTGGGTCCTAGACTGTATTGGTGTTGTAGGTGCGTGAATGGTAGCACTGAGTCAGTATCCCACAGGTCTCCTACTGTAGATATGCCTATGGAGTCCCATCGCTCAAATCCTTTACAGCCTCTCAGGTTTCCCAATGCCTTTGTGTCCCATAAGGGCGTCATTTTAGTGATCCGGCCTGTCCAACCCAGACGGGCCTGCGCCATGTGCCACAATGTCGCCGTATGTTTGGTCGGGCCAACCAGTGTTTTCAGTTGTGATTTGTTATAGAGTACGGACAGCATACCTTCCGTCCCAAGTTGTGACCAGTCCGCCTGATAGGCCGGGTCGTTCCTTGGGGCGTGGATCCAGTAGTTCACAATTTTGAGCTGGGCTGCCCAGTAATATAGCTGGATGTTGGGGAGCGCTATGCCCCCTTCGTACCAGCTTTTCACTAGTTTGTCGTATGCTATACGCGCCGGGCCAGCATTCCATAGCAGGACCGTGACCAGCGCCACGATCTGTTTAAAGTATCGCGGCGGTACCAAATATGGAGTATTTTCGAGGACATAGAGGAGTCGTGGGAGGGCCATCATCTTGTAGAGAGCCGCTCTGCCCAGTAGGGTCAGGGGCAGGGTTGCCCAATATTTAACATCGGCTCGCAGGCGATCTATGGGTGGCTTCAGGTTGTTGATAAAAAACTCCGCTTCCCCACAGGCTATGACAATTCCTAAGTATTTGAAAGAGGCCGACGTCGTCAGCAATGGACAGTCCGCCTGCAATGTCGGAGCCGGGCCCTTCAGCGTGAATATTGTGGATTTCGACCAGTTGAGAGTGTATCCCGATGTGCGCCCATGCGCGTCACAAAGGTCCAGCAGGGCTGGGATGCCTGTATCAGGAGCGGACATGTAGATAAGCATGTCGTCTGCATATAGCGAGACTTTGTCCTCCCATCCCTCCTCCCACGTGATGCCCGAGAACAGTGACGTGGTTCTGATCTGGATGGCCAAAGGCTCGAGCACCAGTGCAAAGAGCAGGGGGGACAGGGGGCAGCCCTGTCTAGTCCCCCTGCTCAGTGGGAAGCTTGGTGATATGTGGCCGTTGGCCACCACCTGTGCCACAGGTTTCGCATAAAGTAACCGAACCCATTGTATGTATTTCGGCCCAAACCCCATACGTTCCAGTACCACGAAGAGATATTCCCACTCCACCAGATCGAATGCCATTTTGGCGTCGAGAGAGAGAATCACCGCCTGCTCCGCAAGGAGGTGCGCCCTGGCTAGTACTCCATGGACCCTTCTAAGATTCATCGCAGTGCTCCGGTGGGGCATAAAGCCCGACTGGTCAGGGTGGATCAGGGTACTGAGGTGGGGTAGCAATCGGGTAGCCAGCAGTTTAGCCAGTATCTTGGCTTCGACGTTCAGCAACGATATCGGGCGGTATGCGTTGCATTCTGTCGGGGGTTTCCCTGGCTTGGGTATCGTTACGATCGTGGCCGTGCGTTGATCTAGTGGTAGTTCTAGCTTGTCCCTGCTTTCCAAGAACATGGCCAGCAATGGGGTACTGAGGTCTGGAGCCATGGACTTGTACCACTCCACCGGTATCCCGTTAGGGCCCAGAGCTTACTAGATGCTATCTTGAACAAGAACCAGGTATTGTTTTGTCACATACTTAGACATGGAGGTAAAGTAAAGTCCACATTTGTAAAGCGCACAATCACCCGTAAGGGTCTCTAGGCGCTGGGGGCCGTCGGGAAGATTAAGCGAGCTATTGCCCAGAGTCACATGGTGCTGGGCTAATCTGCCACCGGAGCCGGGGATCGAACCGTGATCCCCAGATTCCAGCGTCAGTCGCCCTGGCCGCGGCGCCACACCTCTCCCCTAAAAGTATCTTGATGCAACCACAATCAAATGTTCTACCCAAGGACTGGGTTGCCCACTTTCAATCTCTGTGGTGTGGTGAGTGCCACTAATGCTGACCCTGACCTAACCACAGAGAGAAGCTGACTGCAGACCTAAACATTTCAATCAGTTGACTTTACAGGGCCTCTACTTTATCCCACACTGTCCTTCACCATTGAGGAAACACAGTGAGCTATATGCTAGATGAAAGCTGGCAAGGCCCCAGGCCTGGATAACATTCCTTGGGTTTTAAACAAATCTGTGCTGAACATTTGGGCGCCATATTTAAACTGAGTGTTCGAGGCATGTGGGCTGCTAAATTCATATCTATAGCATAGATCGCCGCCTAGTGTTGGGTCCGGATGATTGCATATTGTTGTCCTGGAAGAGTCTTCGAAGTATCACGAGATAGGTGGCTCCTCCCCTGGACTACAGTGCGCATGGGCATCGACTCCATCCCCAGATTGTTTTTTTCCGCCATTGGGTTCGGATGTGATTTCGACGTCTCCTGTTCGGAATCGATAAAACAGTTTCTTTAAGGCCAAAAGGCCTTCTTTACTTCGTCGGTATTGTTCGCGTTCGGTCTCGTGTGTACTCCAACTCTTCGAGTCGGATATCTGAGGAGTCGGGTGACTCTTCGGTCATCGAGGCCCTGTCGACGCAGCAAGACCCCGACGACACTGCGATGGAACGGAGTCCGTTCAAGTTCTGCCCCGTGTGCGGTTCGAAGTACCCACACATCGACGTGCATCCTGTATGCAACAAGTGCCTGTCGCCGGACCACAACGAGGCCAACTGTATGGCCTGTTCGAAATTCAGGTCGAAGAAGACGCTCAAGCTTCGGCGCGTGGCGCGCCTCGAGGCCCAGCGATCGGCACCGGCGCCTGTCGCCATCTTCGTAGGAGGTTTTCGTTAAACTATCCAAAGTCGCACCTTCAGCCAGCCCATGTGCGGCAGTATCTGGGCGCGACAATAAATACTCTGACTGCTACAGCTCAGCCGAACCCTGCGAGAGTCGACAACATCCAGTCGCTCATCCAGAGGTTCAGACCGCAACACTCACTCCCGGCGAGAGTGTTCATGCAGTTGATAGGCATGATGGCCTCCTGCATCTTCATAGTCCCGCACGCACGGTTGCATATGCGTCCGCTCCAAGAATGCTTGGCGCATCAGTGGACTCAGGCTCAAGGACAGTTGAAAGACCTAGTGTTGGTGACCGGTCGGGCATACAACTCTCTGCATTGGTGGACTCCACACAACCTTTGCAAGGGCCGACCGTTCCAAGAGCCTGTGCCACAGATTATCCTGATGACGGACGCATCTCTCCAAGGATGGGGAGCTCATGTGCTCCACTACACGGTGCAGGGTCTATGGACGATGCAGCAAAAGAGGATGCACATCAACTATCTGGAACTGATGGCAATCTTCATGGCACTCAGGTCCTTCAAAGTACATCTGTGCAACAAAGTCGTGTTGATCCGGACGGACAACATGACAGCCATGTACTACATCCAAAAGCAGGGAGGTACACACTCTCCACAGTTGTCTCATCTGGCTCAGAGCATGTGGAAGTGGGCCATTCAGAGGAACGTCTTCCTCATGGCGGAACACCTCCTGGGCAAGGACAATCAGATGGCGGACCTGCTCAGCAGGTACAGCCACCAAATGCACGAGTGGGAGATTCATCCATCAGTACTCCACCCGTACTTCCAGCAATGGGGTCATCCAGAGATAGACCTGTTTGCCACAAAGGAAAACGCAAAATGCCAAAGCTTTGCCGCCAGGTTCCCCCACCCACAGTCGCAAGGCAATGCGATATGGATGAACTGGTCAGGCAGATTTGCGTACGCTTTTCCCCCAGCACCTCTCATTCCGCTGGTGGCAAGAAAGCTAAAGCAACACTCGATGAAGCTCATCCTGGTTGCTCCAACGTGGGCACGCCAACCATGGTACACCACGTTTCTAGAACTCTCCGTGGTGCCGCATCAAAGGCTGCGCCTCACTCCCAGGCTCTTGACGCAGAACCATGGCGACATTCAGCATCCAGATCCGCAACAGCTCAATCTGGCGATCTGGCTCCTGAGGTCTTGGATTTTGGCTACCTTAATTTGCCTCCTGAATGCATGGACATCATCCGGGAGGCCAGAAAGCCCACTACCAGAGCTTGCTATGCAGCAAAATGGAAGCGGTTTGTCATTTACTGTACAGGACACAATATCAACCCGCTAGATGCATCCATCCCTAACATCATCTGCTATTTGTTACATCTCTACAAATGCAATCTAGCATACGCCTCCATTCGGATACACTTATCCGCCATAGCGGCTTATCTTCAGAACAGGCAGCATCTCTCTGTTTTCAGGGTGCCTGCCATTAAAGCCTTCCTGGAAGGACTGAAACGGGTCATTCCTCCCAGGACCCCACCGGCTCCGGTATGGAATCTCAATGTGGTCCTCACCAGGTTGATGGGCCCACCTTTTGAGCCTCTACATTCATGTGAGATTCAGTTCTTGACATGGAAAGTGGCTTTTCTCATTGCCATCACGTCTCTAAGACGTGTTAGTGAGCTACAGGCGCTCACGATACAAGAGCCGTTTATACAAATTCACTCAAACAGGGTGGTGCTCCGCACTAACCCCAAGTTCCTTCCTAAGGTGGTGTCGCAGTTTCATGTCAATCAAACAATTGAACTGCCCGCATTCTTTCCAAACCCAGAAACAGTGGCAGAAAGAATGCTCCATACGCTGGACGTCAAAAGGGCGTTAATGTACTATATTGACAGAACACAACCATTTAGAAAGACACAGCAACTCTTTGTTGCCTTCTCAGCCCAGCACAAAGGCAACCCCATTTCCAAAGCAGGAATAGCCAGGTGGATCGTTAAGTGTATTCAGATTTGCTATCACAAAGCTAAGCGCACTTTAACGGTCCCCCCAGGGCACACTCCACACGTAAGTTGGGAGCCTCCATGGCATTCCTAGGTAACATTCCTTTGGAAGACATTTGTAGAGCAGCCACATGGTCTACACCACATACGTTTACCAAACATTACTGTGTAGATGTGCATTCCAAGCAGCAGGCAGCTGTAGGACAGGCTGTTCTTAAGACACTTTTTCAGACTTCTGCAGCTGGCACGGGCGGCCGCCGTTAATGGAGGGACTGCTATGTATTCTATAGATATGAATTTAGCAGCCCACATGCCTCGAACTGAATATGCTACTTACCAGTATGCATCTGTTCTTGGCATGTAGGGCTGCTAACATTCATATCGCCCGCCCTCCTCCCCGGCGCCCGTAGCGGCTGCAGACTTTTCTTGCATTCAATCATTAGCATGGACATCACTTACACTATTTCACTCCATCTCTGCCACAATGGCTAAAAACAATCTGGGGATGGAGTCGATGCCCAAGCGCACTGTAGTCCAGGGGAGGAGCCACCTATCTCGTGATACTCGAAGACTCTTCCAGGACAACAATATGCAATCATCCGGACCCAACACTAGGCGGCGATCTATGCTATAGATATGAATGTTAGCAGCCCTACATGCCAAGAACAGATGCATACTGGTAAGTAGCATATTCATTTCAATGCCATCTTGCGTGGCGTGCCATTCCCACTCTCATGGAGGGGTGCAGAAATAGTTCCCATCCACAAAAAAGGCTTTAAATTCGACCCAGCCAATTATCGGCCCATAAGATGATCGACACAGCCCAAAGAATTTTTAGTAAACGGATTCTTGCCACCTGAATTTTTGGATAGAAGGCAATAATATCATGTCCCAATTTCTACCGGGCTTTTGCCCAAAAATTAGACCAAGTTTTCTGATTCCTATTGCTCAGATGGAAAACTGTGGAGATTAATAGAGGCAATCCATTAATCTGGCCATTGTGGACCTCAAGGTGACATTTGATTAAATCCCCATAAATAGACCTTGGGCAGTCTAGAGGGATCCGTGCCTTCTTCGTAGATTACTTGAAATTATAGTGCGACTCTATGCTAGGAACTACGCCCAAATTAGATGTAGTCCAAATGGAGAAACAACTGACTGCATACCTGTCGACAAGTGTGTTAAACAGGGATGCGTTTTAGCTCCAACTTGTTTCTTTCTATTTATAAACCACTGTGAGTTCTTCATGGTCTGTGAAAATGATTCCCCAGTCCTGGGTGGCATAAAGATCTCTGCACTGTTCACGGACTACACCCTTTTGGTGTTGAAAATACCTAAGGGTTTTGGAAGCCTTGCTTGGTAGATTTAATCTTTTCTGCATTAATAATGGTCTAGCCATTAACGTTAACAAAACTAAATTCATGGCAATACATTCTCATCAAAACTAACTTGGGGTTGTGAGGCTGTGGAGGGATTGGAAAGAGTAGCAGATTTGTATTTTGGGGTAATGGTTTATCTGGCTCTAGCTCCTGGAGTAGTCGGCTAAGAGTGTGCTTCTTCTGAACCACAGAGCAGCCGCCACGATTTGCTTTGCAAAAAAAACTAGGTTCCACCCGATATCGCTCTTATTTGAAATTTGGAGAAACAAAGCAGTGGCTGCTGCCACCTACAGCTCGGAGCTCTGGGGTTATAGCAACTCTGAGTCTCTAGGGGTGGCTGAACATACGTTTTTGACAGCTGTGCTGAAACTCCCTCTGAGTATGTCCCTGGTCTTCTGTACAGTCGACCTGGATATTCAACCAATTACTACCCAGGTCCGATTTAAACCAATCTTGTATTGGCTTAGACTATGGGCAGCCCCTGAGCTAGACGCCTATAGAACTGGGCTGAAAGAAATCCTTGGCTTACCTGCTACATTGCCTTGGTTAAAATAATTCAGAAGTACACTTTGGAATTGCCTGGCAAGACACACTCAATTACCTCTTCTGCAAAAAAAAAAAAAGTCTTCTGGGATAGTGAATGGTAGAAACTTCTCCTTTACACAAGCCGTGCCAGAGTACCTCTTAAAACACAAGTACAAACCAAAGTTTGAAAAATGTCTTGAGGAGATTGACCCTCTGTTTACTAGGTAATTGTACATAAGATTTAGGCTGGATACAGTGCTGATAGCATCCTTTTCTAGTAACAGGAGGTGTCATTGTAAGGGCAGTGCCTCTGCCCTGCCTGTTGGGAAGTTGATGAAGCGGACTACCTGTTATTTTTTTTTTATGCCCAACATATGAGACAAAGAAGGTGTTGGTTTGTGCCCTTCTGCAGATGTTGTGTAGTTCCCACTAATGCGTAGGTTCTGCGTGTTTATGGACAACAAACTTTGGATGAGGTCCCTAGACTAATTCCACGCACCCCCATAGTATATGTTGGCCTAGAGACCAGCTAGCTCATATTGCCACCATAAGCCCCCACTAACCTAAACAGGTGGCAAATGGTTTCTGGCAACAAATGAACATGCCCACCCTGACACCTCGGATTGTGGCAACAGATTTAGATCCCTTGTGCTTAGTCACCCGTGCACTCTTGTTCTGAGAGAATACATAATGCCACGTTTTTAATATATTTATTGAACCAACTTTCTTCTTCTATAGAATACATGTGCAGTGATAATCAGTAGACGGAAGCATATGAAAGTAATTACATGCACCAAAATAGTAAATAGCAGATATAGTTCCAGCATGGTTCTAAAACAGTGTATATCTACAGGTATATAAAACATGGTAGTAATTGGACGTACTCCGACTATGTTTCCCTACTCTGTGTGTCTAGAGTGTATGTAGGTGTGTAGCCAAGAATTCCCTCCACAGGATGATCCAAACCCATTACCTGGCGGGAAAGTATGTAGGACCCTGTCTTGGTCACAAACTGGGTACCTCGCACGGAGATGTTCGGCTGCTGCGTGGTGAAACCTCCGCATGTAGGGACCCCTCGATGTCAGCTAAAATGCCTCCTCTGCTAACCCCCGGAAATTCTTCTTTATTTATAATAAAAAGCATTCTTGCAATGTATATGCAGATTAGTGTTATGGGTATGCAAATATCCCTGTCGCCTCGAAGGATGAAGATCAAATGACATTTGTACAGTGTCTGTAAAGGCCTTGTACTCTGTGTTCGAGGAATCATGATAATGTTGCGCACAGCCAGATGTTTAAGCAAAGCAGTTTCAGAGAAACTAATCCAACATTGTCACGCACGCAAATATGTGCAAAAGGTCCAGTTACTGTGCAGAAAGAGGACAATGTAAGATAATGTGCATCGTTGCTACGTGGCCAGGCACATAACACAGATATTTGGGAACACTCCAGTACAAGCTGGCGTTGAGGATTTGTAAAACAGGTAGCAGATGCTTCTGATACGCATAAGAACTAATCATCCGGATAAAAGTATTTGATCGTTTCCCTCGTGTTAGTTTTTGCAACATTGCTATTTAACAATTAAGCTTTGCATACTTAATGATTTTTTGCCATTGAAGAACCACTCCTGTTAGACAAATGGCTTGCTTTTAAGACCTCTCTTTTTTAAAGTACTTTTTAATATACCTCTTTATTTAAAAACCATTATGAAATTAATGTTTAATATTTGATTATATTACATTTTAAATTCCTCTTTTCCAAATGTGGCACCAATTTGTGCATACGGCTTGCAACTTATAAAAAGGTTATGAGTCATGCTAGCAGAGATTGTTCCGAACTGGTATTTGAGTAATGTGAAATATTTTTATATTTTCTGCTACTTTAATGGTCTTCGACCGAAATAAAGTATAAGAAATCGAGTACTACAAACTGGCTCATAGCATATATTTACACTGTTGCCAAGAAGTGCTACATAAAAAAAATATTATTTTTACTTATCCCCCAATCCTCCATGTCACTGTCTTTAACTTTTTTCACCACCTCGCCACATTACCCCACATTTCACGCACTTTAACTCTTTCTCCAACTTTTCTTCTCTGTGATGCACAACGACTACTAACCCCCGCCCTGTTGAGCATGCCAATGCAGTGATCCTGATCAGAAGATTAGCATCCTTCTGGCGTCAAGTGGTTTACCATTCCCTGCATTACAGAACTAGCCACGGACATTTGTGTGGTCCCTCCTATAATACAGATGTGCGAGTGCACATATTACACCTCAAATCTCATGGATTTTAGCTTGGAATGTGCCCCCTGCGCTCTATTGCTGTATTACGGACATTTGTGCAAGGACAAACCGGTTCTTGGGAGGTTCACTAACTGTGCATCACCAGGGAAGGTGTGTGGTTAGTGTGCCCTTTAGCGTGCACCATGAGAGGCATTATTCGGGTCCTTGGGGTATTGAAGGAAACTTTTTCCAGGCAGCTCCAGTCGCTCACTGTAGGCTTTTGTGAGGTGATCCATGCCCCTGCTTTAAAACTTGCCAGTTGTGAAAGATTGTCTAATGCTTTGAAACCACTTTCTGCTATGCTACCCCACTGAAGGTCCAAGTTTGCGTCTATGCTGTGGGGAGCGTATTTGGTTATATTGGTCGTTTAGCTAATATATGAAAATAGTCTGTGGATGGCGCATCTCGTGAGGATGCATCCAGTGCAAGCTAGGACCATGAACAATTTTGCATAAGGCCGGTAAAGACTAATGGGCTCTGCACAGACCCGTCCAGATACAGATGTAAAAAGTCTACGCTGCTTAATTTGCAAAGCTACTAAAAGCCATGCAGAGGACCTTCCTGTCAGCAACTGGTCTTTCCAGTAAACGCGCTTTATGAATTGGAATGTTTGACAATCTGGTGGATGGTTCTGTCTTCAACAAATGGATGGAGCGACTCATTCCAGAAGTGACCACTATCCATTTTCAGGGAAAGCCTGTAATCCGCTGGCGAAGGGTCCTGATGAGTGCATGCACCTCCTTTCACTGTGGTCTGATGAAAGCGGTCCTTGGCACATGGAACTGGCATAGGCATTGTCCCCATACAAGCGAGCATTAGGGATTGCTGCACTTGCTTGTCCTATGGACCAATGGATACCGGGCGCGTTCAGTATGATACCCAAAAAACAGGAACAATAACCGAGGACTGCGTATGCGGAGAGACTTATTTTAGATTTTTTTTTTTTTTTACAGATTAAACACATTTTTCTAAAAATATTAAACCTTCTCAGTGTTATGGTAAGTGAACAGGGTGGCTGGGGCATAGACAGTGGTGTGCAGCCAGAAACTTTCCTAATGATTTCATCAAACCCCCTCCCCCTACACACACATACAAGCACATTCTCTCTTATGACTTTAGGATGGCCCACCAAAGTAAGCCCCAAACTGAATTCAGAAAGTCTTGCTGGCCAAAATAGCATTCGTTCAAGGAGTGAGAGAAATCTCTCAGTGTTTAGTTGCAAAGGAATGTTGTGAGCTCTTTACAAATGCATGCTGTTGCTGGTTACGGCATTTTAAACCCTGACCACAGATTTCCACACTGGGTGCATGGCCTTCATTCAGCAGTAAATGCCTCGCGGGCGGTCACTGCAGCATGTGCATACCCGGGTTTATCATTAGTTTAGGATTGTTTTTTTATCCTTTAATGTTTCCTACATCTCTGTAGTTCCACAGCTGTTATTTAAATCTTTCATAGAATGTATGTCTCTCTTGTCCCAGATGGCAAATCGCGCAGAGCTAGCATTATTCGAGGCTGAGCCAGGTTATGCTGTGGTGTTAACTATCGGATATGACTGGCCTAGAACTTTTATGGATTTTTTTTTTTTGTTAGTAAGATTTGTGAATTATTCAAGTGTATCACATGTCTTGAAATGGACTCCTGAATTGAACTATTTTTTTAGACCTCTTCAAACCTCCTCTTAAACTATTGCTCAGTTTCAATGGAGAAAGAGCGACGCGCCACTGAAGACAGAAGATGGGGTACACATATGCAGTACGCCCAATGGATGGATGGTTGTTGAATTAGCTGCTGAGGAGAGCACAAGGGAGACAACCGTTCTAAAAGTGGAGAGAGTAAGAAGGAAACTCTGTAGTAGTTCTGACCGAGGCAGGTGCATTCCCGTCATCTAAACCACATACTTTTTGGGCCTTCTGCGCTGTTCTCCCCTAGGACTCGGAGATACCTCCCTATTTAAGATAGTCCATTGAGGCGTGCACCATCCTCCCTGTCCATCCAGCATCCTCCCACGAAGAGCTACAGTCTGCAGGTTAGTCAGTCTTGCGTCAACCCGGTCTTCATGTCCAGTACAATATATTTCCCCTTTTGCTACATCCACCTTCCAGCAGTTTACACTCAGGTATCGGTGTGGATTGTGAAGCTCATGTGTTTGATGCGTTGCCTCCTACCACAATGTTATTGCATGATCCCATGTGACTATGAAAGGGTTGTCAGTGGCTGGAGCATTGCGTTTTCAACCTGTTGCAATCTGGTTTTGATTGCGTCCATTCATTTTGGGCATACAATACTTGGGGATGGAACGCTGTGGCCTCTGTGACCGAATCCTTTGGTAACCGTCTGCTTCCACAGGTGCTTAACCCCTCTACGATAGTGTTAAAAAGTCTTTGGGTAGAGAGCATGGGGTATTGTCTGACTCCTGAAGCAGGCTTTCTGGGGCCATGACGGTGCTTTGAGTACATGGCTGGGTTCGAGCTTCAGAGAAGGGGCTGGGTATGATGGAGGGAGGGAATAAAAAGATGTTGAAACCTGCCACATCATTTCCGCTTCAGAGTAAAAAGTTTTCTGTGGCAAGCAAATTGAGAAAATGTCCTGTGTATGTGGTCTCTTGTCCTTGTGCTACCAGCAAAGAGGTAAGGGGGGGGGCTTGGCTGGAGACCTAATCCTTCTGTAGGACCCTAGAATGCGAGCAGGCCCTCTGGGAGATTGACAGGACCTTGGGCCTTTGCAGGCTTATGGCTCGATGAACTAACACTACTGTTGCCAAACAACCAGCACTACCGCCACTGACCCTACTTGAGCTAATAATTCTAGAAGTAGGACTTCTGTAAGTTTACTGCTACCAGTAGTACCTGCATTCTTACAGGCACTACTACGGTTGCATCACTTAAATAATGATCAATGCTGAATTGTGGGTCTTACAATAAAGTCTCACAGTGAGAGAAATGGTTACCTGTGAACTTAAAAACTTACTGGTAATCTCTGCAGTTTTGCATTTTTCCCATCTGTGGAAGCTGGCCAGATAGAAGACTAATCTGGTCTTTCTTGCTGCGATTGAGTGTGGTGTTAAGTAGACAGATCATGATAACCTCTCGCAGTCGCTCCACAGGGACCACAGTAGGTGCTTCACTATGCCCTGGACTCCTCTTCATTGGTGTGCTCCTACTTTGGGTTATGGCGTATCGGACCCACGCGGTGGGAGTCAGTGGCGTATCTGACCAACATGGTGGGAGTCGGTGGCGTATCGGACCCACACGGTGGTAGTCAGTGGGTGGTCAGACGTCCAATATTGGCTAAAGCGGACCATGGTGAGACTAGTCTAGATGGCATCGCTGTGTATATTTTATACTATTGCGACCTAGGCGTCTTGCAAAATATGTAAACTCTTTATCAGTTCGCAAGAATTGAACTATGCGCTTAACCTGCCCCTCTACCTGTTCTCTAACAATTGCTAAATGGAAAAAAAAGGCTTATGTTTAGATTGTTACAGAGCGCAAATTCGCACTGAAATAACCCCATGTACTTCCTGCAAATAATGAACATAAAGCGCACGCTGCGGATCAGCAATCATTAATATGTCAGACATATGAAAGCATTGACCTACATAGAGAGCGCATTTCTCTTAATGTATCCTGCTTTCCTGCAGCGGATACGGTTTACAACTGACCGCAGAGTAGTTGGCGAGTGCCCAGTGCTTAGTATGACACACTGCTGTCGTCAAGGTCAGGCCTTATTTAACCCGTCAGAAGTCCTTGAACTATGATTTTTTCTTTCAGAAAATGACCTGCCTCACGACACGTTACTTTTTGTTGTCCATGTCTTAAAGCAAGTTACGGTTTGGAGGGCAGACACAAAACCCATTTAAAGACAGATTAAACGGGGTGAGCCGTGCCACACATTTCCGGCATGGGGTGGCTCCTCCACATGGGCGGAGGAGCGTCGCCCCACTGCTTTCTCGCAGTGCGAAAAGCAGAAAAAAAGCGGAAAAAAGAAGGGTCTGGTTGGGGAAAGGCGGGTGGGCGGTCCTGCTCCAGAGCCGGGGACGGGTGGCTTGCCCACTGTTGTGGGCGCTGACTGTTTGGTCGGCCCAAGAGCCGACCAAACCAGGCATAAGCACTCTGCCCTTTTCTCCATGTAGGCAGCATGCAGACTGCATGGAGAAAACGGCCTCCCCATAGACATTTGTGCGGTCTGTGTCCCAGCCTGTCATTGCAGCGTTGTGATTGGCTTAGGGGTGGGGAGTGAGGCTGCCTGCTTCCTGTAACTGCGAGGAGCAGAGACGACGCAGGACCGTAACTGGCCAACTAAGGTAAGTTTTTTAAAAAATTTTTAAATTAAAATTAAACCCCAGCCCCACCACCAGGAGTCATGCCGGCCAGGACTACTCTCCGTGTTGATTGCTGAGCTGGTGCCTCCACTGTGTGCTTTCTGTTAGTTTCTTAATTCAAACCCCCGTTTCCACCTGGCCGGGCCATCCCCCATCCAGGATTCCTATCCGGATGCGGTCCGAGGGCTGTGGCGGGCTCCCCACGGATGAATCCAGAGTTGTTGGTCTCGGTGGTGTGCAGCCAGTGGGTCCTGCAGGCAGTAAGTCCGTGGCTAGCAAGGTCACAGGCCCTGACCTGTCACACGAGCACCTCTAGGCACTGCACGCATTGAGTTTATTTTTTTGTAGTGTCCAGACCCCTTTCTAACAAGCTCCATTTTTTACGCAGAAGAGAGTTGAGATGATGGAGGAGATTGTGCTTTGCTCAGGATCACAGTGTAGTAACCTGGAAGCTGAGATTAGAACTGGAGTCTCCCGGGCCCACACACAGTCACTACAACGCACACACTGTACCTAAAAGAGCTGATGCACATACTGTGTGTGTGTTCCTAGCCTATGTTTGTTTGGATGTGCACCGTATGTGTTGATCTTTGTCTTGTGGTGGAGGATAGGTTTTCACCTTTTCAAGCTTGGACACATGTGCCTCCTTATTAATCGCAACGAAGGCAGCTCAGTGGGTTAGTGCGCCTTTTATGAAGTGTGATCTCTTATACTGGCGACTTCTACAGTGCCTATAAGCTGTTTTAGGGAGCGGGATATTGAGGTTCTGGATTCCTACTGACTCAGTTTTACACCCTTCTGTGGCCAATTAAATGAGTAGCACTGAGTTGGGAGCTGTGCCCCCTAGATGTCGCTGAGTTCGAGGTGTCCACGATAAATATTCAAGGTTCTCCGCGACTCAATGAGTCTCTCTGCCCTGGCACTGGGCGCGCAGGTGGGCCTTAGACACCCAGGTGCTGGAGTCTCCATAGAAGGAACACGTGTGCCACCCACTGCCTGGTAGTAAGTGGAAGCGCCACCTAGACTGGTTACAGCCTGAGAGGTGCAAGGGTGGTGTATGCCCCTGCCCTGCTGGAGGGTTATGGAACATGTGTACCACACACAGCCTGGTAGTATTTGGAAGCGCCAACTGGACAGGTTACAGCCTGAGAGGTGCAAGGGTGGTGCGTGTAAGCCCCCTGATGGACTGGTATCGGGCAGATAGGACGCCTGCCTGCACCCCTCTATGTCAGTATGCCTACGCCTGTGTTTGTTGCCCTGTGACTGTCACTATCGCTTTAAGCCTTTTTTCTGTATGTTTCTCTTCAGTTCTCCCTCACTTTCCTTTTCCGGTCTTTATCTGCCTGTCACCCCATGCACCCCAGTCTCCGTTTCTGTGTTGTTCTGCCTGTCACTTTCTATTTCTGCATCACTTGTCTCTTTCTACTTGCCCGTCTCTAGTTGTGCTGCGGTTTTCCACCTCTTTCTTCTTCTCCTGTGTCTATTACCATAGTACCCAAAGGGTCTTTCTATCTTCCTCTTTCGCTCTGAATCCCTATCTACTGGTCCAACCCTCTCTTCCCGCCTATTGAATTGTTTCACCGATCTGTCTCTCTGCATCTTTTTCTTCCTCTCTCCATCAGCGTCCCGTCTCCGTGTTCTCTCTCTGTGTGCCATGTCTGTCTGTCCGGGGCAGTAGGGACACGTACTTCAGGGTAAATCAGGGCGAAGACTCCAGAGGGTCTCGCATAAGTGGATGCAGTTGACAAACATGGCTGTTTTACCTCCTTTCATCAAGCGAAAGATAACCTGATTTGCCCAGGATTACACAGGGCTTCATAAGGGGAAGTTGGGATTTGAATTCTGGTCTCCTTGTTCATTCTTTATATGTGCTTGTATATGCACTTTTGGGGTTTATTCTGTAGGTGTGCTGATAGCAAGCATTTGTTGTACAGAACAAGTTAGGTGTCCTCTATGTAGCGCCTTACACCAGCATTTAACCTGTTTCGAAACACACTCCATTGTTGTAGCGAAAGGACTGGGATAAAGGTGCCACTTAATGGTGATAATTGCATTTAAGTCTCACCCACCTCCCCACTGACATACATTGATTTTCGCTAGATCACACAGCTTTGCTCGGTTGTGAGGCCGTCACGTCTTCTGATTGCACAGGAGGTGCTAACACCACTAGATACCCAAAGTCTAGAAGAGAGCAGAAAAGGGATGTGGCTGGAGAGTAGGGTTCAAGGGTGGGTGCGACGAGAATCCCTAAAAGGCCAGCTCAATTTGGTCATGTGTGGATTCACGAGTAGCTCGGTGAATACATGGGGTTCCAGAGATTGACTCTACCAAAGTATTGGCCCAAGGCGCCCACTGGTGCACTTGTGGAAGGATGGCGAGGTGAACAGACTCGTAGAGAAGGGTCCTGTTATTCGAATGGCATCAAGCTGCCTTCTATTCCTCTTGCGAATGGATGAATAAGCTAGTAGTGAATGACTGCATTGACTGAGTCACCTCAAGGCACCCAAGGGCGCTCTTGTAAATGGATAAATGAATGGGAGGATGAAAAGAAATATAGAGCACTATTTTGTCAGCTGAATCGTTTCAAGGTGGTCCCTGGTCCTCTTATGAATAGGTCGACGAATGACTACATGAATACACTTTTATAGAATGGCTGTTAAGTGAAGGGCTCAGGGTGCACTCTTGCTTGCACAGAAGGATGCAATCGAATTGCCTTAAAGTGCCTCCAGGTTTTCTTGTAAATGGATGGATTGGGGGGCTTTTTAATGTATGGATTGCTTTTTTTAAAATTTTCCTGGCGGTCTGCCTCGCTCGCCTTTAGGGCACTCATCCCGAACTTTTACGCCTCACCACTTTCAAGTGTCACCAGCTGCCACCGATTTCCAGGTACCAGTACTTCTTTTGTTATTGTATGACTTTCATACCGAGGAAAAGAGAGACAAGCAGACAGGGAAGAAAACGGAGGAAAAGAGACAGTAAAGCAAGGGAGAAAAATAGGACCTGCATGTTAGACCTGTCTGGCTTTTTGCGTAGTCCCTCCAATTTATTATTTACTTTGTCCCCTTTTTGCCCCTCATGCCCTTATTAATTTTTGTGTCCACTAGATTTTTCAAGGTGTTGGTCTAGGGGATAGGTGTTCTTTCCCCCTCATAGTTTTTCACCTCAGGCCTAGAGGCCTTTTCTGACAGGAATATAGTTGGAGTCACAAAATGGTGGCTTCCAACTGTCCAACTGACAAACCTAGAACCTGTCCCATAGAGTAGAATAGGGCATTCCAGAACCTTCTGGTCCCTTCTGGACCCCTGAGGGTCAGCCTATAAAAGGTGGAATGCTGGACAGCCATTTTGTCTTACCAGAGAGAGTCAGCTGGAGGACAGGCTGTAGCAGAAGGTGGGGGGAGGTTAGACTAAGGGTTGACCTCCTGGACTGGGACGCTGCCCTATTGATCCACCACTCTACCCCCCTAGGGTTACTTGTCTTGTCCCCGCTGTTTAGGGTTACTGGAGACCCTGGGCGCCTGACCAATCCCCAGACTGGAAGAATGGGGATGTGAAGAGGAGAAGGAGACTGCAGCACTGTGGAGTGCAGTCCTCTGCCCAGTGAAAAGACTTTAGTGAGACTGTTGCTAAGAGAATCTCAAATGGAGAGGGGTTAAATCTTTGTGGCCCCCTTTCTCCGCTCTTTAATTGAATTCTGCCCCGGTTGCTGGCATCTCCCCCTGATGACAAAATCCCACAGTGTCCCTCTTCCTACCTGTCGTGACGAGTGCTGAGGGAGCGGAGGCAGAGAGAAGTCGAGCTGAACTGCTCCTGAATTGGCGTGGTGAGCGGCGCCGATTTGGAGCCGTGGTTGCCAGTCCTGAGGTGAGGGGCGGTCCTGGAGGAGTCCTTGTGGATTTCCGAGTGGGCGGAGTAGCAGGGAGGCGTCGGCGGAGGAGCGCGGGCTCCAGCAGGAAGACACTTTCCCCTCGCGCATGCCCCGTTGAGCCACCCGGCTCTGGAAGGCGGAGCCAGCGAGCGAAGGGGATTGGAAGCGGCGCTCGTTAGCGCCCGTCGGACCTACTCGCGCCAGCCCTGGGGTTGTGTGGCCGGTAGCGGAGGAGACCAGCGGTGACTCCGGCGAGACATTCCCCGGACCTCCCCGCATCTGCCTTGAGTTTAGCTCGCGGGACGGGTGGAAACCGCCTCAACAGTTACCGGCTGGGACCTCGGTTGAACCGCGTGACAGGGCGGAATTTTGGCACAGTAAGGAGAGTGTGGGGTGAAGGGGGAGGACTGTGTCCTAGATCATTTCCTGAGGGAAGGAGAGCTAACATTAGATCATTTCCTGAGGGAAGGAGAGTTAACACTAGTGCATGATAAAGTGATCTAGTTTCAGCAGTCGTTTTCCCCCTACTGTGACCTTGGAGGTGGGGGTGAAATTGGATGATAAGAACCACGTTGCTAACTGGTCTGAGGAAAGACCTCTACTAGACCAGAATCTGGGAGTAGCACTACTGCCAATGCTGTGCTGAGTACCTGCTGATTAAGTAGGGGTAAAAGTTCCTCATAGAGGCTGCTGGCACTGATGTAAACGTCTTGTATAACTGAAATCTCTCATTGGATGTGTACCTTTTTGGTGGGTAGTGGTGTTGAGGGGGAAAAGTTTTAGAGTCTCATAGAAATCAAATCTAACCAATTCTGGAATCTAATGTAATGTACTATTGATGCTGATAGTGATGTAAGTTAGCACTTCTGAAAGTATTATTATTAATTTCATGACAACTGTATGTACTAAGCTGTGATTTCTAAAGACATAAGAGCAAAGAATATTTTTATAAACAAGCTCGTATTTTTCCAACATTGGTGTAGTGTCATTTTTGGGTGTTTTTGCGTTGATTTACTGCTGGGTGGTTTGCAACCTTTACGCTTAAGCCTCTAGTGATTGTGTCTTACCCTAGGCCAGGCTACCCTAGGTGACCTGACGTAGTTAGGTTCCAACACTGCAGTATTAAAATAAAGGCGGTAAGTGTAGTGTGGTGGTAGAAAGAGGTATGGGATGGGATAAGGACTAGACCGCGTTGGTGATCTGCAACACCAGTATTCGACACAACAATGACGAGCTCTTAAGTAAAACATTGGATCTGCACTTTTCTTTTGCAAAAGTACGCTCTGCTGTTCAATAGCCTACAACTACTGTCATAGCGGAAGCCAATAGACCTGGCTACGCCTACGATTTAATATGCTCCCTTTTATTAACAATCTTTTGTGTTGTCCCTGGTAAACCAGGACATAGACCGCAAACTTACTCGGCTGGTTCCTATGAAGCCACAGAGGGCTAAGAGAACCCGAAATGAGACGACTTCCTCTTACATCAAATGTTTCCTTCAGACTTCCTGTCAGGTGGCATTTTTCTTTAGTTAGACCGTCTGAGCTAATATTTCCTCCAGACAGACCTAAAAAGGGCTACATGCAGAAAATACCAATTACTGTTGATTAATCTTTCAACTACCTCGTAACTTGTCTGTCCCAACACACTCCTCAATTATTGCAGTTATTACAACTGTTTGCGGGCAGCTGAGATAAGGCAACCAGACCCAGTCAGCCCCATTTAATGATTGTAAGGTTGACCATTGAAAGCCAAGACTTCAGGTATGTAAGGCTCTCTAGTACAGCTTAACATAAGGGAATACATTTGTCGTATTTGCTTTTGTGACCACGTGGTATCATACGTGAGGCTAGCAGATTCTGTGGCGAAAACCCTTTATTGTATATTCTATTTTTTTCAGAACATTCACCGGAAAGAGCAGCGCCAGTAGCTCAAATTCACAGCGTTGCTGTTCCTTCTTGATGAAAAAGCTACAGCCTCATTCGAGTTCCTTTAGGGTGGCTCAAGAACTTATCAGGTTTTTGAATGTCAAAGCGGCTAACTTGTTTCGCTTTGGGGTAGAAATATGAGACCAGACTTTACGGCACATGCATCATTGTTGAATTTTCAAAACCTAGTAAGCTGTGTAGCCAGTTCTGAATTCTACTTTATTCATCTTTGTAGGTAGAGTAAAACGTTGTGATAAAGGTCCAAGCTAGAAGGTCCCAAATAGTCGTCTGTAATTTGGTTCTCGACGACCACACTGTTGATAGTCAGTGTGGTTTTGCATCACAAAACGTAAGATTATTTTTTTGCCTCATGGGATATACACTCCAGTCGGGAAATCTGAATTGATTTCAGCTAAGGAGCAGAGTGTGGTAAAGGATCCAAAACGCCTCTGCCTTTTGCACCTGAGATTTCTAGAGGCAAAAGTATCAATCAAATGACTATTGGTGTTAATCTCAAGGAGGCATCTAGATGGCTTATGAAGTTCCTGCTTAATTGGAAAGTTATTTTTTTTATGAGCTGAAAGTTGATGTACACCAATTCTAGTACGCTCTTCATGTGTCGCATCGTTGAGGTAGTCTGTAGTGGTTCTCCTTCTCAGCCTGTTGACAGACTGACTGGAATTTGAAAAGCCTGATCTGATTAGTAGCAACTGCTTGACATTGCGGTCGGAAGCTTGAATATGAGGTGGAGAGACGGGCTCCAGCAGGGGCCTCATTAAGCACCCCTATTCCCCCCCCCCCCCGCCCCCTCCCGACCACCACTCAGGGACACTGAGAAAGATGGAGAGAGGATGTATGATGAATGCAGAAATGGATAGAGAGGCACCTTGGAGTGAAGGAGAGACCGAAGAATGGAGGTTGGATAGAAGCAGAGGTGCATTGCAAGGAGGATGAAGATACTGATGGAGGCAAAAAATGGGTGGAGAGAAATAAGGAAGCTGGGTGGCCTGATTGTGAGGAGGGATGGATGAGGAAGGAAGGAAATATAAAGAAGGACCGATTAAAACTAAGGCAGGAAGGATAAAAAATGGAGAGGGATGGATGAATGGATGCACAAGAAAGACGTATGGATCTCTAGCAGAACGGATGGAAAGAAGAAAACAAAGATGAAAAAGGACAAGATGAAAAATGGATAGGATTAAGGTATCCCGACTAAGAACAATGCAGTGAAGTACAGACTGAAATTTAAGAGCTTAAGATTTCCTTCTGGGGGGCAAACCCCTGAACGAGTTTCCGTGTTTGCTTGCATCATTCACTCACTCGGAGCAATTTTTCTGGTTACTCGTTTGGCCTCCTGTGTTGCTAAAAGAGGGGTCAGATGAAGTTTGAATCGAAGCAGTGAAATCTGCAGGATAAGGATCAGAGGGTGAGAGTATACACTGAAAAATGACCAAACGATAAAGGTTTGGATGTACATGGCAGAGTGCCATTCATTGTGATATGGCGATAGGAAAGATGTATTGGAATAACGCCATAGGCATTAAAATGTGTAGGAATGAGACTGCTATGGTAATTGGTAAAGTAACAAAATGAATGAATGTATGTTTGTGCGTGTGTGTATAGTAATAAGTTATATACGTATATGTGTGTTTATCAACTGGTAACATTGATTACCCAATTATTACTGCATCTAACCACGATCTCCAATCATGCAACTCTTCAGCTTTGTATTGATTGAATCAGTCACTGGAACAGAAATTAGAGGATCAATTAAACTTCCCGGAAGAGACTGCCAGACTGTAAGTGCATTGAACATTTATAATTCAGACTTACTTGGGGGGAGGCAATAAAATGCTAACCTTTGAAAGAGTCTACTGTGTGCAAAGTATACAGCAGAAAAATGATAGGAAAGCTGATGGACGAAGCAAGATGCATCCTAGAGTATTTCAATGCAGTGACAGAACCGCAGCACACTAAAGTATGGAAAAGCTATCCGGACCATTGAGGCTTCGTAAGTCACATACACTGACTCCCCAAAATGTTTTCCTTCCTGCAAGTAGCGTTGAAGGTCTGTGGCCCGATCTGTACTGCTCCGCTCTGGATTTCAAATGATTGTTTTCGAAAGTTATGTTCCTAAAAAGATCTCTGCCAAAGAGCCCCTCTTTGAGGTGCTGCCCGTTGGGTATTGCACTGCCCACCCAACGAGGAGCATTGCCTATGATGAAGCATGACACCTGCAAGGGTGTATGAGGCCAACATATCCAACAAAATGGATACCCACTGGTAGGTTACCATTTAACCACCGTTACATATCCACATCCCAGTGAACTGCACCAATACCCCAGTAACAGCCCAGGAACAGCCCAGTCCTTTCTTTGGTATCAGATATCATCTGAGGGCTAACACTGCGGCTTGGACCTTCCACTTGTCCCGAGTGGTAATTTTGCCCTCTAGATCCATAAAGATCTCCTCTCCCTCTTTTTGTATACAAAGATGTGATGCTTGCCATTTCCACGGTACCTGGACTTGGAACATTCTGAGAGGTTTGTTTGTTTCTAAGAGACTGAACTGAAGTTTAAGCCAGATGAGCTTGAACACACTTGGAGCCACCTAAAAAATAAGTGTCACCCAATCATGAGTGTCTTGTTTGCCCCTCTCTCTGTCCCTACCAACTGCCAGTTTTTTATATTACTTGGCCCTAAAGTCTTTTCACCAGGCAGAGAAGAATTGGGGATAGGAGGATTGTCTTACCTCCCTTCAAGATCCTGGTGCAGAGTTGAGGGGGTTCGGAGAGTCTTCTGTGAGAACTGGAGCAAATAAGAGGCAGACTGCCTTTGCTGTGGAGACCTTCCTTACCACCTCAATGAACTGAGGACCGACTTGTGATGGGCTGCATCATCAGTCTGTAGGATGGAACACCTCCCATCCAACCACTGCTGAGAGCTGAAGGTCTCCTTTGCTCCTTGCAGGAGTGCGGAAGCTCAAACACAAATGGAGTGAACTACTGTTGAAGTATGGCTTGGCCTGGGCACTCTTCCTCCTCTCTGGCAGGCTGCTAGAGTGCCGACGACAACTTAGGGCTCAATTGGTATCCCAGCTGGGTTTCTTTTGGAATTGCTTCGAGATGGTCACATTGCACCTCTGAGGCCTGCACCCCACCTCCCCAATGTGACATATCACTAGGGGTGGGTGATAAATTCTGCTCTGCTGGTAGAGATTTAGCCACTCTCCGGTGTTCCCGTCAAATTCCGTCAACCGCTATGTGGGAGTCTTTATTTATTTTTCTTGCGCCCAGCTCACCAACGGTAAGTTGGTGAGCCAGATTTATAGCCCCATAGTGGGATTTTTTTCGGTCGCTAGAAGGTCACCTGGCAACATTTCCCCAGTGCAGGCTGTCACCACCATTTGTTGTTGGGAAAGCTCCCGCTCGAGTACAAAATGTACTCCAGCAGGAGCAAAATCAAATCGGGTATCAGAGTGATTTACATAGCACCAGTCGCATTACATGAGCCAAAGGAGTGTGAGATTAGTGTTCAGTGGCACAAGTATATCGTTGGTGTGTGGAGGGGGTGCAGGTTGTAAGCTACAATCCTAATGGGTAGGGTTTTCAGAACACTGCCTAGGAAGATTAGTATTGCACAGTGTGATCCAGGCATCAAGTTGTATACACTTGTACAAGTGTGTGGAAATCTAGTACATTTGTTTTTAAGGATCAACTAGAGGAACATCGTCTTTGCATCGAACGACTGACTGCACGAATGCTCTTTTTCATCTTTAATTGGTTCGCTGGTCGATTGATTGAAAAACTAGTGCAAATGTTTGCAAACCCGTCGCCGGTGAGGAAGTTTCAGTAATGCTACTCAGCTGTGTGTGCGCTGCAAAGTGTCTTGCACCCACCCTGGGCAGCAAATGGTCGCTCATTGGCCCCATTGAGTGCACGTGCATCATTTCCACCTATTCGAGATTTCCAGCCTGTACGCTGTGTGCTAGCCTCCGTGTGTTTGTGAGTGTTTGTGAATACGGACGCCAAGATCGTGTGAATGTACATGACAATCATGTTGAGTGTTCAGTACAAACAAACGGAATCATTCTAGAACGGGATCGGGTATTAAAAGTACAAATTAAAAAAAAAGAATGCAGAGCGGTGTTTTCTTTTCGTGCTGGTCGTTTGTCGTTTATTGAAGCTGGCAGTCTGATTAGCTTCCTGTTGATCCAGCGCGGTTTAACTTTCTTTTTCACCCCCCTCTCCATTGTGCTGCCCTTGGTGTAGGACAGAGGAAAGTGTGTCTTGTCAAAATATACGCGTTATTTTCACAACAGACCTGCTCATTACCACCTGTGCAAACACCAGAGGGGGGCGCAGCCATCGTGTTTTTACAGTCGAGAATGTCATTTCCATAGCAACATCTGTCACTTTGTGTGCTGACAAAATAGGAATAAAAAAATTGCTGGTGGGGTTTCAGTTGTATTACTTTTTTTGTTTTTGCTGTAGTTTTGTTCTTCCACCGTTTCACCTTTGCTGAGCCCCATTAGCCTCTGCTTCCCCTCACTCCCCAGAACAGACTTCTTTAGGTAAACATTTCGGATTTTTCCTTACATCTGGCGCCATAAACCCGGATGTACATTTAGATCATGTTTGATAGATGGGTGTCCCGCCAACCACTGCGCTGTACTGTCCCTCTGCAGCGCCATATTGGGAGAGACTCTTTAAAGTGCACTGTAGGAATACCACACTCCTTTCACTCCGGGGCCCGGATAGCCACAGAGGAGGCGGCTGCACACGATTCTCACCAGACAAACCCATCTTTTAAGCCTCTTAAATGGAAAGCAAAAGCTCAGTAATTCCAGTCTATGAATAGCATTACTTTGTGTTCATGTGTGTAAAAAATACTCTGCATACGTGAGATGTGGGGAGTGAGCCTTGAGTTGGAGGCGCGCCGTTGTCTCTTGAATGTTTGGGAACCAACTGATCTTGCGTCTCACGGAAAGGTGTGGGTCACGCTGGCTTGTGCTATTGCCAAGCGTATTATCGCTCAATTATGGGGGGCGAATCAGCCACCTCATATCGGAAAATGGATGGAAGACCTGGATTGGTGCATGTTTACAGAGCGAGCTGTGTACGTGGCCAGGGGGAGACCCAAGAAGTGGGGGAAAATCTGGGGGGCCTGGAATGTGTATAGAGGTGATATTTGTGCTCCCCACGTCACACCGGATGATCAAGTTGTGTTGGAGGATCCCTGAACCCGTAGTTTTTTTTCCTTTTTGTGATGTATTTTGTACTCGGGAGGATGTGAAATCATTTATTGTATTCTTGGACGCAACCCAGAGATTTTATTGTTTGTATTTTTGGGTAATTTTGTTTCTGTGTGATTTAATAAAAATAATTTTAAAAAAATACTCTGCGTTGGAGACAAACTACCTCCTTGCGGCCAAGAGACACTACCAGAGACTGTGCTTTACGAGTCCTACCACGCATAGCTGCAGCGGAAATGAGATGGTTTCATGCTAGCTGGACAGGCGGTAGACATACTAGATATGTAACTGAATAGAGCAGCGGTGGTGAACCTGGGTCCACCAGAGTGAACTCTATGCCATATTTTGAGGGTGGCTGCTGTGTAAATGATTTCCTTTGAGATTCTTTGTCTGTAAATTTATCTGAGGAGGATATCTTTAAAATAAGGCCTGGTTCACTGACCTGGACCATGCTGGATACCCTTGAAATGGAGAGATGAGCTGAAAGGGGCTGTCTTCAGGGGAAAGCTGTCGATTTTGCTCTGGCAGAACTCCCCATCCAGGTTTGGAGAGGGAGTGAATCGCTGCCATTTTGAGGCTGTATGGGAAGGACTTTCTCCATGGGGACAAATGATTTGTTCCTGTGGGGAGGAGACAACTGCATGCGTTTGCACTAAGGGATCCTCCCCCCCTCTCAATACACATCCCCTCCACACAACCAGCCTTGCTCCTGTGTCGACTTTTCCGCTTTGGAGAATAACGTATAGGATCCTGCAGGAAAAGCCACCTGACCTTCCCAGAAGTAAACCTGGAAGCCTATGCGTGGTGAAGCACTCCACATGTACTCCTGGGAATGGTGCTAAGTAGGAAAAGTGCTTCCAGGCAGAGGTGGAGATCTCCACCCACACTTTCCCACCTTTTTTGATCGGGCCATAGTACTATCCGTGCCACACCAAACCTCCTTAGGTTTAGTTGTGTGAAGATAAATGCGCCTTTGATGTTAGCTGCAATCTACTTTTTGATCTCTTACATGAATGTCGTCCTCGGCCAGTTTTCCTCTGGGGTTCTGTTGAAACCTGCTGTGAGAACGTTCACCTAATTGCACCTATACAAATGGAGAAGTGGTGGTTTGTAAAATGCTCTGACCTGGTGCTCCGCAATCCAATACTGCAAAGTGGCAAGTGGCCGTAAGAAACTGCAGAAAGCGTCCTACAACAGTCATCTCCTCTTTTCTCTTTTCCTTTCTCTGTTCCCTTTCCATCGAATTTTTTTTTCCTTTCTATTTTTGTTTATCATTTTCCCCTTCTCCCTGCTTTCTCTTTCCCCTCTCTCTCCAGGCTAGGCATCATATTGCGTTTTCAGGGGACTTGTAAACCTGTGCCATTTCTTCCTTCTTTCATTGCCTGTTCCTTCCCATCTCTCCTAGAATAATAGACATAAAAAAAAATATTTTTAGATTAGGCACCAGAATGTCCATCAGTATGCACCAACGGTACTCTTACATTTATTTTGATTTTCACCTCAAAACAATAGATTCTCCTTAGCAGTAAAGAGAAATATAGGACCAGAATACTATGTTTCTCTCTTTTCCTTTACTTCTTAGTGGATAGCTTCATTTTTAAAATCGTTTTTATTTCTATCCATTTCAGTGAGCGTGTGGTATTATAAATCCTTTGACTTTAATCTCACATCACATGACGCTGTGAAATCCCCGTGAAGGGTGAATCGCATGTGGTGGTCAGTATTGGCAGCAGCTTGCGCAAGTCACAGGCTGTGATCAGTAATGTGAATATTTATAATTGTGAAAAAAGGTCAATGATTCATTTTCACATTTGATTTTTTTGTTGCTATTTTTTATGGGTGTCTCATAAAACGCATTCATTTAACTGAATTAACCTTATGTTTTTTTAGGTCCCGACAGAGCTACCTGGATGTTAAACGTGTATTTGCTTGCTGGAAGCTGACGTCTGAAGCTGCGTTTGTGAACAAACACGTGTCTTAGTCTTGCAGGCCGCACCTCTTCCTGAGGTATCTCAAAATTGGTCTACTAGCTGTTCATGAAAAAACTCACAGGTAATTAAAGAACCTCTTTTATATAAAAAGCTCAAATGGCATGCTGGCTAATACCTGCCAAAATACAATTGACTGTGAATAAAAAAGTCGCAGGTAGGCCTGATTTTGTTGTAATGAGGTGGGTTTTGTTCTGAACAAGTCTTTTTGTTTATGGAATTGTTTTTTTGCCTCCTGATGAGAGCGGCGGCTGAGTTTTTTTGTTCAAGGTGTGATGTAGTAAGGAAAAACTGACATCAATTTCCAGTGAAGACATTTGCCTCAACATGTTGGCTGTAACATTTTACAGGAAAAAGAAATGTATGATTAAACCCTACGTGCAGCATAGTCCTCGCATGGAAAGACTTTTTGAATAGTTGCTAGTACGGTAAGGTCCTGTGCATAATTGTAGAGGGCAGGAGGGAGGGGGGTTCTTCCCTTACCCAAATGTAAAATGTATTTGATTTGTAACATGTATCCAGTGCAGACCTCTCCTGATCTAACCATGTGCCTTACAGAGGGTTATATGTTACATAAATAACCCGAAACATAAGGCCTAAAAGATTCCACCATACAATACCCTGAGACTATGGAGAATGAGGTAGCATTAGCAATGGAAATAGGTAGCACAAGGCTGGTGCAGAGTGAAGGCCTCAAGAACTCACCGCTGTGAGGGAGGGGTTTGGTGGGGGGTTAATGACAGGCCAGGGGTTCAGGGGGTGTTTGACCATGACAGGTGCCCAGTGGCGCTCACGGATAAAGGTGGTCTGAGCTGTGTAGACAAAGGAATCCTGGATCTGAGTGTTGTGCCATTCTCCAGTGAATGACTGTAAATAAGTGTATATTAATTGTCTGGAGACAGATGTTCTTTTTGGCTAGATATACACCGGGTGTTTTATTTTTTTGGGGGGGGGGTAAGAATCAATATTGTAATGTGTGACTGTTACTGTTGTAAAACATTAGATCTGCATGTGCAGTATTTCTGACAATTTTATGTTTGTGACCTGGTGTTGGAATTCACATGTTCTGTGTGTACCCATGGTAAACATTAAGCAGGTATCTTGTCAGTGATTTGATTGAGGTGGGGGTGGGATCCAGACTGGGTGTCTCCCAAGCCTAACATCCAATTGTGAAAGCTGTTCTGGCACAAAAGAGAGCCAATGAGGTCTGTTGGCTCTTAAGTCATGTGATTTGACCATTTCATTATCTGAATACTTACAAAACCCATGAGTCAGCCCAGTACTTAACACAGTGTTTCGTTTTAGCAGTCTCCAGCAACACACATTTCACAAAGGTAATGTTCTTGGCTGTTTTTTTTTTTTAATGGTTTACTTTCAGTTAATTAACATTGACCGCATTCTTACCAGAATAGTGGCGCAAATTTTAGTTGTCACTCTGCATTGCAGATTGAGGTCACTAAAGTTTCTTTTATTTAGAGAAAAGACCACTAGCAAGGTATGATGGATATTTGTAGAAATTTTATAGTTTTAGTCAAAGGGTTAGTCTGATGGCAAAGGCGTTAGTACCGCACACAACATGTTTGACAATTTGGCCATTGATGAGCAAGGTGGAAAACTGCTGGACACATTTGAGTGAAAGAGCAGATGGCATGATCTTGTTCTGTTTCTGGACTAGCAAAGCATTAATATTCATTAGAGCAAGCTGGCTGAAATTCTGAATCCGTACTAAAACGGCAGCCAAGAGGCAACATCTATGTGGCAGCACCTATTCGTTGATTTAGGGTTTTTGTAAAATCATTTTTTATCATTTCTCTGGAGAAGAGGGGAGATTTAGAGAGTAAATCTACTTGAGAGAGGATGCAAAGTGGTGTAGAAATCCAAATAGGACTAAAATATTGGGGGTGGGGGTGGAAATTCTTATCTGAAAGAAAACCAAGAATGACAATGTGCCCATTTAGTAGGTTCATAAACTACAATCAATTACATTTAAAATATTAAAGTATCAGTTATGAACTAAAAGCAAAAATATTGCTATATATTTTAAATACAATTACACTTGAAGACGTTAGTGTATTTTAAAAAATGTATGACGCAATTAGTTAAAACTTTAATATGAATGTAGTAAATATGAAACGTGCTTACGTCATGGACCGTTATAATTCATTGATCAGTAATCTGTTAGCAGAAGGAATATGGGAAACTGAAGAATAGAAGGGTAACTGATTCCTGAAAAATATTAAATAAGTGTAGTATTGCCTCTGCTGTTTAATTATTATACGTTAAAAATCTAACAGATGTATACATGTTGACATAAAATGCTAATGTTTTAATTTTGGAACCTATATATATTTATGGAGACTTGTTGGGGGTGGGAGGGACATTGGTGGTTTTTTGTTCTGTTGCTCTTCAGCAAGTTGCACCCTGTTGCAAATATACTGAAGCCAGTCTCTTATTGCATGCTGGAGTGGAGTTGAAATAAGATTTTAAACATCCAGAGTTTTATTTTGGTGTCTTTTTAACACATTTTCTCACTGAGAAGCTTCTGTAATATTTGTGATGCTGCTCCTCTTTTAAGGTTACAAAATGAAGTACGATTTCAGATGTGGTGCTAAGGTGTGTCAACGTGGAGTATGTTTTGCTGTTTTTGTTCTTGCATCACATACAAAGTGCACCTGGAAAACTCCTCAGTTTTCAGTTGGACACCAAAGGAAAGGCGAAAGGTGTGTGAATGGTCATGAGGGTTGGTATTGAAAAGCACTGGGGGCACGATGAATGGTCAACAGATTTGTTGTGAGCGGGGAAGAAGGATGTGAGCAACAATTCGTCATGCTTGGGATAACCCTCTTAAGACTGCATTTGAACAGGTAACTGTACAAATGAGGAACCTGGGCCATTCCGGAAACCGAATGACCCACTATTGTCAATCTCTGGTAATACAGATCAACCAGAAAGAAAAACTCCCGCCTCCAGACCGAGCTCTATAGCCTACTATTTAATTGAACCAAAAAGACAAACTTAGTAATGGATATATCTAATATTTTTTTTATTATTTTCATGAATAATCAATAAATAAGAAGCATTGTTTGAATTATCCAGATTTATGTAGAATTCCTACCTTCCCTACCGTACAGCCACAGTAAGCATTCAAGCTCCACACATACAAAAACCGTACACTCAAACACAAGCAATACAAATCATCTCTTATATTAGGATTAGGTTATTGCAAGACTCCCTTTTCATCACTGCTGAATGCAACCACAAGAAATTGCTGTCACTTTATTTCTAAGCATCAGTGTGCCACATGAGTACAATTCATAGTTCACTAGGGCAACACTTCGTATTATTCAATATATTGTATGCATTGTATACATTCAGAGAGAACATAGTATATACTTAAATCTTTTTTTTTTCTTTATTTTCCTGGTGTAGAGTTGGCTATAACGCTAAATCTGTGATTTTGGTTAAAATAAATCGTCTCTATAGAGCTCTGTCTGGAGGTGGAGGTTTTTTCTCTTCCTGGTTGATCTATATTTTCCTTGTCCCGCTCCAACATTCGGTTTGTTCTCTGGAACCTCTTCATATACAGTTGAATCCCAGATAATACACCTGGCTTTGGAATTTACCTGGCACAGCAACAATACACCACTAGTCAAAAAGGAATGGGCAGCCGAGTGAATAATGGGGAAGTGTAGGGAACTACTTCTCTGTAGCTGTACCAGTTTCCTTCTTTCCCGTGCTCTACATGTTTCTGATTTCTTTTTGACACCAACCTTTCATTCCTGGTGTAATATTTTGACTACACCTTAAATGTAAACCAAGCATGCAGATTAGATTGTCTAGACAATGTGGATAAAACGTAGGTTCAGGCAGGTCGGATACAAGCTAGAGCTAAAGGGTTTCCACTTAAGGTACATTTTCCTGCAGTTATTCCAAATGGAACTCACCCCAGTTGAGTTTATACACTTCTGGCATGGACCTAGACCTACATTCCACCCCTCTCTCCTCCTTTACTAGACTGATGATGCACTTACAGGCTATCGACTTCCAGGTGGTGACATTCATCCAGCCCCTCTGAAGAATATTGGGCAGGGGAATCTGTGCATTCCTTGACTGCATTGAACAAAGGCCGAAACAGCAAATCTGTGCTCTGGAGGAGTTACTGAGAGGAAAGGGGATTTGGTCAAATCCATTTAATGATCTGAAGGGAGGAAGGAGAGCAAAGAGGAATTGGAATTGGAACAAACCCTAGACGTGATGCTTCTGGCCCGTTTAGACCTCAGCTAACCAGTGGTCTTGCTAGTTTGAGGAAATTACTGCACATTTGTTACTAAGATGAACACTTGCCTTCCTACACTGCCCCTTCTGCTTTTTTTTTAAACCCCTGATCTGACTATTAAATTCATAGCACTGTGCGTGATCATACAAAATGCAGCACAGTCCACCAAGCAATGCAACGTCTAAAATGTCCATAATACAAGTTGATGCTTTTAATTTGTTGACCTCGTAAGGATGTATATCGAAGTTAACTCTATTTCTGATTCTCTGACTAGCAGAGGATGTACACACACATTCACCTAGAATTACTATGCAATTTCATCAAATTATGCATTTCCAAGATCGTTCCTGTATTGTGGTGGTTTTGTGACCAGTGATGACAAGCACTCGTTTGAGGTCCACGCCAAAACATTATTCGTTTTTAAATTGTTTTATCTCCTTGCTGTGTTTCTCCTTGAATATTTCCCTCCACTTCCACAGCTAATGCTGCCTCCCCGCTGTGAGGTCCCTGGAGTGTACAGGCAGCAGCTGCTCTTAGTCTGCCAGCAACAAACCTAATAATCTATTGTTTTGACTATTCATTTCAAGTCTCTTTTCATTTCCATCATGGCATGATCCCATGGTCCAGTGCGTTCCACAGCCCTCACCGGGGTTGCGTAGCCTGCCAGTGCAATCAACAAATTCCAGAATTGGATTTACAAGCTCTGAATTCCTATTTTATTTTATTACGATTGACATTGTACAACATAGAATGTGTTAACGGTGTCTTCATGTTCGGCAGTATATGATGGCAGGTACTGCCATCTCAAGTAGTGCCTCTACACAATCAGCATAACATGATAGAGTAAAATAAACCATTATTCCTCTCCACTGTGTTCTACTAATGAAAGGAAGTTAAGGGTTTTTGCAGTCCGTACACAATGTAAGTATGTATACAGCCTTCGCTGTAGTTTCTGCATCGGAAGTGTCTGATAGTGATAACAAATACTGTTTGAGAGGGGACTAAATATCCCTAGGCACAAGTTCTGAATATTGGCTCATAAAATATCCCTCCTTCATTCCACTAATATGTTAACCTTTACTGATGTTTCTGCACTCAACCCAACTGTACTCAAGAAATCTAACACCCTTTCATAAGGTGTGTCTCACTGATCCTGCAACATTTTTCCAACTTTCTTTACGATTTTTCTTTGTTGAAATCAAAGACCTAGTGCCTTGGTCTAGACACACTAGTCCAGGTAGATGCCACCATGGATTGATGATGGCGTTACCTTTGTCTTTACGGTTTGGGATTACTATACAAAAAAAAACTAGTACAGTCCCTCAGTCTTGGTGGTTGGTATTGTTTACATAAACCCTCCGGAGTTGCACCCGAATAAGATAATGAAGGGACCAGGTTGATTATGCTGAATACATTAACGTTTGTTGACCACATGACAACTAATTAATAGTTTTCAAGACCTTGAATTGGCCTTTCTTGCCATGTGCAGTCCTAGACTGTCAATATACATAATCTGAGTGACGATGGAAAGTGTCACAAACTTAATAACCAATACTTAATGTAATCTTACAGGCAGCCCTCTTAATCCATTGGTCTGTTGTCATTCACTATTTTCTTTCAGCCACTAATTCATGGCGCAGTGTGTCACCCCCCTCCATCCATAGGTGAATTTCATTGGGAGGGAAAGCATTCTGTTCTTGCACAAGGAGCACCTCCACACTCAAAGTACTTACCTTTAGTGCCACGGACTACTGTGGCAATGTCCTCCTTTTAAGGCCAGAAACCTATTCGCTTTCAGACGTTGTCATTTATTTATTTGTAACGTTGGCGAGTACCTTGCAGCTTCCGCAACTAAATGTTTTGAAGATACTTTGACAAAACAAGCATTGAGAAAGCCAAAAGGATGGCTGCCAATGCCAGTCCTATTGACTTTGCCAATGTTTTTTTCACTTCAGTGCGCGGTAGTGCCAACTCTAACCCACCCACGCTCTGTTTTTTTGCATTATCAGCTTAATAGCAGAGGCGAATAGCTGAACGGCAGAGACTTTCCATACTTGCACAACAATAGATATTTTTGTTGGCAGTGATTTTTATAGATTCAGTGCCCTGTGTGTGGTGTCGAAATTAGCCTCCTGATTAAAGTCTCGCTGGCATCTGTGCACTTCGGTTTAGTTTACCTTCCCGTTTTTGAGGTTTCTGCTGACCAGAAGGCTTGGGTTTTGTGCTCGCCATTTCCGGATGGTCTAGCCAGAACCTCACTGGCAGGCTGGTCGCTATTGGCTTCACCTTCAGTCACTGGACCACCCACAGCTGTTGAAAGGGTAGTGCACGCACCGCTTTCATGGAGAAACCGATGGCGGGAGGCAACAGTTTAAGGTTACAGGCCGCATGTGAAGGCTACATTAATGTTAGCGCATCGTGTGTACGTAACTGTCGTCCCAAAAATTAATTTTACCAATATCCCTGAAGCCTCGATTTTTCAAACTCGTACCAAGATGAGGGTTGTGGTGATGGCTGTACATCCCCAGGATACAAACATTTGTTTTGCACAAAAGACACGCGCTGATGAATGTACCCACTGAACTACCTCACCAGCCTACGCAGCTGTGCAAAAATAAACTCCACTTAAAGATGGGCCTATAGGCCACCCAGTCTCTGCCCCCTTTCACAGACTGGTGGTATTTGCAGTCTGTTTTCATTACTAAGATGACAATTGTTTTCTCCAGTGGCCTTTTACAGATTGCAAGGATGAAGGGTGAGCCATTAACCCTAGTAGCACATGCCCTGATGTCTTTGACAGTTGCCATGTAGGTAGTAGAACTATTCATTAAACACAAGTAGATGGACGGAGCGCTGAAGCTTTTCAGACACACTTCCCCAGTCACAGATCTGGGTTGAATCCATTATCGTTCTTTAGTTCACTTCACCACCCCAGTTCAGACCCAGCTATATCAAAATTAGTCGTGACCCTGTGCCTCATGGGAACAGTCCAGCACAAAATGCCATGCCAGTTCTTCCCTCAACCGGAAACAAGCATCCTGGGACCGGTTATGGGGGCAACACCCCTCATCAGCCAGGCTAGTTTGAATCCTGTGGCAAAGTGAGCAAGGGACCCATGTCTGGGCATATCCTGCCAACTTAGGGCCAACAAAGCAAACACAAGGAGATCGACGGAGCACTGAAACTTTTAAGACACTCCCTCCCTCCCCCAATCACAGAGCTGGGTTGAATCCATCATCGTTCTTTAGCTCACTTCACCACCCCAGTTCAGACTCCGCTAAATGCAAATCAGTCTTGACCTTGGACCTCATGGGAACAGTCCAGCCTGAACTGCGAACTGGATTCAAGCTAGCCTGGCTGATGAGGGGTGTTACCCCGAAACCAGTCCCAGGATGCTTGTTTCCGGTGCAGGGAAGACCTAACTTGACAGTCGGGCTGTACTGTTCCCATATGTTGTTTTGTTCCAACGTACTTCCTTTTGTTACTGTTAATGGAAAAATGTCCCTTGAAACATGCCATGCATGGTTACAGAGAGATAGTTTGTTTCTTGCCACTTATTTTTCTCCTACGCCCTCTGTACATTCATCTTTTTTTCCATCAATTGGACTTGTTTCCTTCCTGATTCTATATGCTCTTCTCAGATCCCCTTGTCCAATCCCACTCCGACCTTGAAGTTGTGCCACTCCTTTGTGTTTCTTACCTTTTCTGCCATCTGTTTTCTCGCCCCTATGTTCCCCAGCTGCCCCATCTTATCACCTCATACTTTCTTTCCTGTCTCCTACGCTTCTGCCTGCTCTCCTGTGCTGCCCAACATTTTCTTTTTTGTTTGATGTTTTACGCGACCTGAATGTATTGAAGCGTTTTATATGAGCACTAGTTATGTTACAGAAGGTCACATTTGTTTTTGGCAGGCACGGAGAGATTACGTGATTTGCCTTAAATCACAGGATGTTGAGCTGATGCCGAGACTCGAACTTGGTTCCCCAGCTTCAAAGTCTTCTGCTCTGCTCTTTTTGGTGGCCTTGGCTGCAGTGCACCCCGCACTTCATCATTTGCCCTTTGTCCTGCGGTGCTTTCCCCTTCTCTTTTTTTGCTCCCCTCAGCTGCCCTCTGTTCATGTCAGTGCTGTCCCTCTTACACCACCATGGCCCACTGATTGGCTGGTCGGTGTTCACTGTTCCACCTCCATATGTTGCCCTGCTTCTTTGCTGCCCGCCTCCCTGCTTCTTTGTTGCCCATGCTGTCAGTGCTTGCGGCTTCTTTATTCGCCTACATACCTGTTTTTTTTTTTACATATGTTCCTGAGAACAGTTAACGTTTTTTTCTACGAGTACAATTTTAACAAAATTATTTTGAAATTATTCTCTGCAAAATGTTCACCCGTTAATCAGAGGCTGTCTAAAATGGGAACCTCAAGGTTGAAAGGAACTGCGGGTGCATCCTGCACCAGAGGATGGGCTATAATGTATTAATATGCTTTGATGCATCATCGAGGGTGTTAAGCACAATATAAAGGTAATTAGAACATTGGAATGTTGGGAGCTCCATTGCAGACAATGGAGTTGTCCCTGCTTCTACGGGCCGGTAAAGGCCCGCAGAGCAACATTCCAATGTTCTACATAGGCTTCTCGAAGTTCGAGGGGATTTGTATCCCCTCGAACTTCGAGAACCCTTTGTTTAATTTGTTAGAACATTCTGCCCTCTAGTGGCAGAATGTTCTAATAGCCTTATAGCCCTTCGTAGCAGGGCTATACGGCTATTAAAGTCCCGCTGTTTCGTTAAAGTCCCTCGCCTTCGGCTCGGGCCTTTAACGATTCAGCGGGCCTTTAATAGCCGGTATAGCCCGCTACGGCGGGCTATAAGGCTATATTACAATATAATTCAATACCTTAGTTCTCAAAGAATACTACTTTATCAAAAATTTCTATAGGGCTGGGTTGTTTGAGTTGCTGGGCAATTAATCCTCTTTCGTGCATCTATTCATTCCGGCAAACCAGGATCACTGTATCATGAGGGAAACATACTGCATATGATTTGGAAGTACCCGGGAGCAAAAAAGCCATAGAAACATATGTAGAAAATTAACATTCAGCTTGACAAATCGTGGTATTCAGTCCAGCATTTAAATAGGAGCCATTTATGAACCAGTTCTTCACAATCTCCCCAATCTGCAATGTATGTAGTAGTAGTAGTAGTAGTAGTCATAATATTAATAGTGTGATTTTTAAAGCACATAGCCACCTCATTTGGGGTGTCCCAGTGTTGGGAACACATATCTACCATCCTCAATACAGTTGGAAAACTCCCCTACATCTGTAGTCAGATGTTTTTGTACAACGCTGAAGGTAGGATATTTAATTTACAAAGAAAATATCTAAGAGAACTGATCTGTAGAACATTTTCTAAAAATGTTGCTTTCAGGTCAGCTTTAACGCAGCCTCATTTAACCACTTGGATGCTAAGGTGTTTTATGGCTTTTAATGTAATTTCCATTGAAGTCAATGGAAACTCCATGACGAGCTGGGCTCGTCATGAGCGTCGAAGGGGTTAAATATGTACGTAAATGACACACTTGCTCCCTGAAGTCCTGGAGGATCTGCACTCCTGCCTTCAGTAAAGATCAGAAGATGCAGTCATTTATATTAAAGGCCGCAGATCCTTAGATGCACAGAGAAGGTTCTGTGGTCTGACGCCTACTTTCTCTGGTTGAGTCAGAAGTGGTCCTAAGTTCAGGGTCTCTTTGGCTGCTTTCCATCTTTCTGGAAGCTGCCGTTGTCCATAAAGTGAGCTGTTTTCATGGTGTTCTCGGCAATGGGCCGGAGCAGTCTGTAGCTCTGTTTGACTCCAGACAAGTGCCGATGACTCTACAGTGATCAAACCTTGGGACTGTGGAGTTGCTGATGTGATGGGCCTACCCTAATCACGGCAAAGATTGTGGTGGTGAGAGGCAAAAGTGAGGTTTGGAGTTGCAAGAGCCACCACCTGGCCCTACTTTTGGCAGCAGTGGTTGAAAGGAGAGTCCCTGACTTAATGAATGCTCTGAACTCTCAACTCCTTTGTTTGCATGGAGTCAACCGGGCTATTTAAGGGAGAACATGAAACTGGAGTTCCCGCAAATTTGTCGGCATAACGAATGATTTAGCAATAGGTTATTAAAGTCACTTTTTTTTCGGGTATCAGAGCGCTTTATATAGCACCAGTTGCATTACATGAGGACACATTCATTTTCGTTAGGCATGGAGAGACTAAGTGTTTTGCCCAGAATCACAGGATGTTCAGTGTCATTTGCCGAGATCAAACCCAGTTCCCCAGATTTGAGGTTGACCACCCTAGCCGTTAGGCCAACTCCTCTCTCCTACCCTTCCTTTCCTCTGCCGTCTTGTCCTTTTAGTTTTCTTGCTAGAAGTGTGGGGTGGACCAATGAATTACTGGGGTGAAGGGTGTTCAGTGTACCCCACGAGAACTGTACAGAGGATTGGTGTTTATATGCAGTGACTGAGCAAAGTGATCCTAAATATAGTTACCTTGTATGGCTCAAGCTTGTCCAGTGCAAAATTGCTGTTGAGAGCTCTAAGGTATTTTAAGAAAAATACGCGCATACTAAATGCAGATCAAGAAAAAAATAGTCCAGCGAACATGTCCCCTAAAGAAGGTCCAGCACTACTAATTGAGGAGGCAATCTCCTCCTTAGATTTCACTCAGCAGGTGAATGGACCGACCCACGAGAAGGGACACATGCTAGACTTAATTTGGACCACCATGCCAGCTCAGGACGCCACAGAGATTTTGCCATGTGTTTGGTCCGATCACTCATTAATAAAATGTAAAATCCTTCTGAACGGCCATCCGCCCAAGCTGGGTGAAGGTTGGAAAATGGCCCGAAAATGGAGAAATCTTGACGGAGACAGAATGAAGTCTTTCTTACAACAGTCTCCGCCACTTAAGGAGCAGGGCGCCAATGTCGATGCCCTTTGCGGACATCTCCACCACAAACTGGGGAGAGCCATTGAACTGGTGGCACCCCTTCGTAGGGTGAAGAAGGTGGATAGGGGAGTGGGGGCCCCTTGGTATAATGACTCCCTACGTGACATGAAACGTGGGGTGAGGAGGAAAGAACGTGCGTGGCGGAAGCAATACGACGCCACTGCTAGGAAAGATTACACGTCCTCCCTGGCGTCCTACAAATCAGCAATTCAAACCAGAAAGGCGGTCTTTTTCGAGGAGAGAATAGTGGCAGCTAGGAATCCACAGAAGGAAATCTTTCGGGTTTTGTCAGAACTCAGGACAAACAAGGAGCAAAGCACTGAGTTCACCCAACAAGATTGCCAGAAGTTCCAGGACTTCTTTGTGAGTAAGATCTCCGACATTCTGGGAGAAATCGCTGCAACTATAACCCTCGACTGTCCTAGCCCACCTGGTTATATTGCTCCGCTAGTTCTCACTCCGCTAGCTGAGTTCCCTTTCATTATGCAGAAGGAACTGACCAAGATCACGGACCGAGTTAAATCCGGTTCATTGGTGGATCCATGCCCGCCGGAAGTATTTAAGCTAGCTCTCCCGGGCATGGAACAAGAAGTCTTGCATTTACTGAATACTTCTCTCCACACAGGACAGGTCCCTTTAGCATTTAAGGAGGCTCGATTGATCCCTTTGTTGAAGAAACCTGGTTCGGACACTAAGTGTCTAAAGAACTTCCGTCCTATTTCCCAGTTGCCTTTTCTGGCTAAAGTAATCGAGCAGCATGTGCTGGTATCGCTCTCTAAACATCTTGACAGTAATAACCTGTTGGAGGCCAATCAGGCAGGGTTCCGTGCTAATCATAGCACGGAACTAGTCATGCTATCGATTCTGGATGAATTGAGGAGTCGGGCTGATACTAAAACACCTAGCGCCCTGGTACTATTAGATCTCTCCGCGGCGTTTGACACCGTGTGTCATGAACAACTTTTGTCGCGGTTGAGGTCTTTTGGTATCAGAGGTACAGCCCTGGCTTGGCTTGCATCATTCCTGCAGGGCAGGACACAAAGAGTCCAACTGGGGGACATGCTTTCCACCTCCGCGCCTATTACCTGCGGGGTCCCACAGGGTTCTGCTTTGTCGCCCCTGCTCTTTAACATCTATCTGCAGCCTTTGATTGCCCTCCTGAATAGGATGGACTGTCTAGTCTATAACTACGCTGATGACACCCAGATCATTATCCGGCTTGAGGAAGGGCCAGGAGCGTCTACCAGGCTACAGGACATACTTAAAGCCACGGTTAATTGGATGTCTAAAAACTCCCTAAAAATTAACCCGGAGAAGACGGAAGTGTTGCCCATTTCCATCACGGGCAACCCCTGGAACGAGAGTTTCTGGCCGGTAGAGCTGGGTGTACCACCGAAACCAGCGGTAGCAGTCAAAAGTTTGGGTCTGCACCTGGATGGGAAACTATCCATGGAAAAACAGGTTACGTCTGTAGTAGGAACCTGCATTGGTTTAATGCGGCAACTGAGGAAAATATCGGCACTGCTATCGTTCTCTACCCTGAAACAGGTGGTTTCAGCGACCATCTTGGCCAGATTGGACTATGGAAACTCCCTGTACATAGGGCTACCCCAGCGGTTGCTGGATAAGCTACAGGGGGTTATGAACGACGCGGCCAGGTTGATCTATAAGAAACCCAGGATGACCCACTCATCCCCGCTGATGCAGGAGCTTCATTGGCTCCCAATTCGGCAGAGAGTAGTTTTCAAGGGACTGTGCATAGTGCATAAGACGCTGTACGGAAATGCACCAAAATACCTTAAGTCCAGAATTTCACTTTATACACCGAGCAGGACTTTACGCTCTTCGGATGCTTCTCTTCTATCCCAACCCCGATTTAGACTGGCCACGGTGGGGGGACGTGCTTTCTCTAAAACACTCCCGGCTCTGTGGAATAAATTGACCCCAGCTCTAAGGAAGGAGCGCAATTTGTTGACTTTTAGGAAAAAGCTAAAAACTGTTTTATTCAAACAGGCATGGAGCAGCCACTAAGCGCCCACCAAGATCAAGTAAGATGCTCAGCCCCACTGGTTAATTTGGACAACCAGCGCTTAGAGGCCCCGGTGGCTATAACGCGCGATACAAATCAAATAAATAAATAAATAAATAAATGTTGTTTGCCCATTCTATTCATCTCGCTATGAATCGACTTATCCAGCTAAATTTCAGCCGTGAAACCTTGATCAGGAAACGGATGTTGAGGAATTTTGCTTATATATCATTGTTTACGTTTGTCAATCAGTAACAGAAACTAGGAAGATTAAAGCAAAACATCTGTTCAATATCTATAGATCTTTAATATTGGGTTCTTTGTGGCTCTTTGTGACTCACTGTCCCCTTTTTCTTGCATTCTTCCTTTTTCTTAGGTTAATAGTTTGTGCCTCTGACCTAAGATTAATTACTTAATAATACAACGTAATTGGGAGTGCAGTGCTTTTCTTGCTTCTTGTGGTTATATGTACTCTATTTCCTGTGAGCGACTTTTTATCGTTTTGCATTCTAATTTGCAACACTGGTGCTTCGCGTTGACTGAAAGGCATTCTGTGGAGGCCCATGCAGCCACCACAGCAAGAGGGTTATCATTTGCCCTTTGCTCCTGTCCTCAGTGATGCATCTTTCCATGTTTAGTAATGTGTTTTTTAGTTCTGGCTTCACAGTGCAGATTTACAAATGAAAGAGTTACCAATTCTTTAAAATACACAATAAAATGTTTTGGCTCCCCTCAGAAAAGTATTACTCATACTTCATTCTATTAGCTGATTTGTTTATCTTTCCACCTCCTATGAAGTGCTTGCATTGCAGTGTGTATAAAAAACGTGTTTTTTTGTTTGTTTTTTAAAATAATGGAATAGTTTTTTTTTAAATGTTAGCCATCACCACCCGTAGTAACTGTCAGCACCAGCATCATTCTGATCATTGCCACGAACACCATCAACATTACTCGCACCATCACATCATCGCCGCTATCTCTGCAGGCATTGCCGCCTCCGCCATTAAACCCACCATCTCACCATGTGTTCATGCCTATAGTTGCATGCCTTACCTCATGAAAGCCAGACCACTTGACTTTGCCAGTTATAGGATGTTGTAACTCTATTTTTTAATTCACAAGCCCATCTAGCCTGTTGGAATCCTGCTTTAGACGTGCTGCTCTGGGATTTCTCAAGCATGTGACAGGAGTCACCGTTTACTGTAAAAATTCCTGTTGCCACATATTTCCTGGAAATACCCAGTCATTCAAAAGGAGTCGCAGCCAGTGCACTATTTAGTACGAATAAACAAACCCATATTCATGACGTAACCGTCACCTGAGCTGACTTAGACTTAATTGTTTTACCCACCAAATCCTTTTACTTCATAACTTATTAGGGTTTTGTAGACCTAACAATTCAGATATCCTCTGCCTCTAGCGTAAAAATGAAGCGTGCAGCTTTCCACCGACTTAAAAGGTAAGCAGTGATTCACCGTGAACTGTTAAAGGAGAGGACGACAAGCTGGAAAACTAACGGCATACATTGAACAGATTTCTTGGACTGCTGAGCCAAGTACTACATTTCAAGCTGTAAGGTAGTTATCGGGAATTGAAGAAAGAAGGGGGTTCCCCAGTGGGATTTGATGATAAGGGCAGGCAACAGGGGGAAAAAGCAACTACAAATAGAACACGAAAGAGCAACCCTGCCCATATGATATAATGGTCCCAGAAGGGATCCAACAAATTTTTAAAGGGTGATTTATCTAGGAGCCAGTATTGCACGACACAAGAGTCAATTCAGTCTAAATATACTCAGAGATGATATATTTTTTTTTTACATGAAGTTATTTATTCTTTATCTTGGAATTTTTTTGTATCAAATGGTGTAAGCATAATTTACATTGTTTAAATCCACATTATATATACAATATACAGTACACATGATAGGTATCAAAAGGATAAAAATAGACAGTAATGGTCCTACACCTGTAGCAAGATCTACCCAGTAACATACCACATAACATTCATTCTCTTACATTCACTCATTCCAATTCAATCACTATAGTGTTCTTTCATTCCACTTTCATTCACTAATATGGGCCCGGTGCTTGCAACATAAAGATGTTTAGATTTGTTGCATAGATCAGGGTATTGTTCTAGGGGGAGGACGACTTGAAGGGATCCTGATGAATATGGAATATTGTGTCGTCTTCCTGGGAGCGCAAGCCGACGTGCGTTTCGGTGATTGGCCAGTGGGGCCACACCTTCTTCAGGGCTGGGGGTGGTTAGCTGGGAGGGGGACAGGCATGAAATATAATGTTGGTAAGAATATGTTGATTATTCACTAACTTCGTGAGGGACCTCTCTCTCTACACCGGACGCCAGCCAGAAAGATTTCAGGTTGTTTTCCGGGGGGAGAGAGAGGTGACTTTTAGATTTTCATGAATAATGTTCACTTCCGCGGACAGGAGTTTCGGAGCGCGATAGTGGACTGCTCTCCATCGGCGAAGTGCAAAAATAGCGGTACCATAGGTCCAGACCGTTGTTATCAATAAGGGTTCCAAGAATTTCGGATAGTTCCTCCTTTCATGGGGTTCCGTCGGCTCCAATCCGACCGACCAACCGTGGTAGGGGGCAGGTAACCACCCCCAGCCCTGAAGAAGGTGTGGCCCCACTGGCCAATTACCGAAACGCGCGTCGGCTTGCGCTCCCAATATTATTTTTTTATTTATTTTTTTATTTTGAGACATGTATAATCGCACATACAGTACAATCCCTAGAAGAGACACATGGTACACTTTAAATAACATATCAAAGCTCGGGGGCAAAAAGAGCCCCACCATAGAATGCAACCAATAAACGCAATACATATCCCTGATCAGGCTATATTTGGGATATAAAATCGAGTGAAAAACATAACTGTTAAGAACTAGGCAGCAATTGACAGGACAGTCCAGTAGATATATTCATAGATTGACAGAATACAACCACTATGTCCATCCCCTCCCCCTCCCCCCCTTCAGATGGACCTACAATGTGTACGGTAGCAGGTGAAGAGGGCCATATGCAAAGGAACTGCTGTAAGTGAGGGGCGGGATGGGCGAGGTAGTCTTAGTAACCTGTGCCCTTCTGCCAACACCAGACGGTCATCTCTGCCCTTCAAGCCTTCCCAGCCGTGGTTGCTGATGGAGTCTGAGTGACCATGGTGCCCGCCAATTCCCCCAACCCACGAGGCAGGGGTTCCCGACTGTGTGGGAGCATCTGTGTTTCTTCCCAGCTGCGCAGTAGTCTTCAATTTGTCCAGTAATATCCCCCAGGCCTCCATGATCTTGAGCAGCATTCTTGTCTGTGCAAACTATGCATAGAAGTCTCTTCCGCCACTCCCCATTCCAACACGGCTGCCTTCCATCTAGAGAGCTGGGGGGGGGGCGCCGGGTGAGTCCAGCCGATTGCAATGCGGCGCCTAGCTAGCACCAAACCCAAGCTCGCAAACTTAAGCTGCATCTTGGCCCCAGTTTTAAGGGTCCTAAAACCCAGAGGAGACAGTGCTTTATAGTCTCCTCAAACTGGGACCCCGTGGCATCCCGGAGCGTTCCCAAAACTCCCAACCAGTAAGACTAGAGGCGTGGGCAGTCCCAAGTCATGTGTGTGAATTCCGCCAGCTTGAATCCGCAACAGGGACACTCTGGTGAATGTGGCTCACTGAACTGTAACCTTCTTTCGGGAGCTAAGTATGTGTGGTGTAAGTAGTGAAAATTGTATAAGCTTAAAGCGTACATTACTAGCCACCGCTTTAACCTGCGCAAACGTGCACTTCCACTCCCCCCACCGTGAAAGGTGAGACATATTGTTAGCTTAGCTTACTGTGGGCTTAAAGCCTGCCAGATGCATACTGTAGGTTGGTTTTATTGTCCCTCATTTGTTTGCTCCTGATTTGTCAGCTTGTTGGCATTTCCTTCCTCTTCTGGTGTTTGTCCTTCCCCTGGAGCATGGACCCATTGCTTGTGTCCTTACACTGCTCCTTTTCTGGTGCTACTGTTTTCGTTTCGGTTAAGCACTTTTGGAGAGTGCATGTGTTTTTCAGCACACTTAGTGTACTTTGTGTTCCACCTTTCTTGTCTGTGTGCTTCTCCCCCTGCCTTGCTTCCTTTAGGGACCATTCTTGCTACCTCCCACCTTTTGACCTTCCATTGCCATTCTTGTTTTCCCCACCTCCTGCCTTTCTTTACGTGCTTTCCAATCCCTGCCCGCCCTCTCTTGCCACTGTGATTCCCCAGTCCCACCCTCCTTCTATAGTCTGCATGCTTCCCCATCTATGCCCACATGCCCTCCATTGCCTGTGTGCTTCGCCATCCCCGCCCTCTGTTTGTGTGCTTCGCCATCCCCGCCCTCTGTTTGTGTGCTTCGCCATCCCCGCCCTCTGTTTGTGCTTCGCCATCCCCGCCCTCTGTTTGTGCTTCGCCATCCCCGCCCTCTGTTTGTGCTTCGCCATCCCCGCCCTCTGTTTGTGCTTCGCCATCCCCGCCCTCTGTTTGTGCTTCGCCATCCCCGCCCTCTGTTTGTGCTTCGCCATCCCCGCCCTCTGTTTGTGCTTCGCCATCCCCGCCCTCTGTTTGTGCTTCGCCATCCCGCCCTCTGTTTGTGTGCTTCGCCATCCCCGCCCTCTGTTTGTGTGCTTCGCCATCCCCGCCCTCTGTTTGTGTGCTTCGCCATCCCCGCCCTCTGTTTGTGTGCTTCGCCATCCCCGCCCTCTGTTTGTGTGCTTCGCCATCCCCGCCCTCTGTTTGTGTGCTTCGCCATCCCCGCCCTCTGTTTGTGTGCTTCGCCATCCCCGCCCTCTGTTTGTGTGCTTCGCCATCCCCGCCCTCTGTTTGTGTGCTTCGCCATCCCCGCCCTCTGTTTGTGTGCTTCGCCATCCCCGCCCTCTGTTTGTGTGCTTCGCCATCCCCGCCCTCTGTTTGTGTGCTTCGCCATGCCCGCCCTCTGTTTGTGTGCTTTGCCATGCCCGCCCTCTGTTTGTGTGCTTTGCCATGCCCGCCCTCTGTTTGTGTGCTTTGCCATGCCCGCCCTCTGTTTGTGTGCTTTGCCATGCCCGCCCTCTGTTTGTGTGCTTTGCCATGCCCGCCCTCTGTTTGTGTGCTTTGCCATGCCCGCCCTCTGTTTGTGTGCTTTGCCATGCCCGCCCTCTGTTTGTGTGCTTCGCCATGCCCGCCCTCTGTTTGTGTGCTTCGCCATGCCCGCCCGGCCTTCCTTGTACTCGTGTTTCCCCATTGTTTTCTTATCCTTCTATTCCCCACCTGCATCTTTATCTTCCACTTTTCCTTCCTCTGTGTTGCCCTGTTCCTTGCATCTACCTATTCCCAACCCACTCCTGTTTCTATTTTTTTATTTTTTTTTTTGAAAGTGCTTTAGTGCTGGATCAGAAAGTGCCTTTTGTGCAACTTTTTGTTTATTAATCCATCTTGGATTGGTAAAGGAAAAGAATGATTGCCTCATTTTGTAGGCCTATTCATCAGTGGAAGCGTCCGCCTACAAAATGATGTGGCGGGTTCTTCATAGCTTGATTTTTTTTTTTTATGTTTTAATGTATTTATTTTTTAACATTTTCAGCCATGCTGCTGTACATCATGGCTAAATATTCTTACCAAAGCCAGTGGGTCTCATAGGCGAGAACTATTGGCTTTGCTAATGCTTGTTCTGCCTGTCTCTAATGCTCGGCCAGTCTGATGATGAAAAGCGACTTCTGACCCCCTCCCTTCCCCAACATGAGTACTTTTGCTTCACACCTGCACAAATTAAGCATTCACCATTAAGCCCACGTGTGATGCTTGCAGTTTCGTAACTGGTAATTCTATTCAGCCAAAAGACGTTAGAAATCTCCTTCATTAGCGCAGATAAGAAGTAATGTACAATTTCACCATGGTTTTTACTCTGGGCATTGGCAGTTATCTGGTCACTGCCCCTCTCCTGGCAGTGCTTGAAGCAGGTCGGGGGGATGACCCAGGTTCTATTTAATTTCACATCTTTGTCATAGTACAGGTAGAGAGGACTGCTATCGGTACACTTGGCAGATTAAACATGAATAAATGGTGTAATTTACAATTCATCAACATGTTACACTCTTAATCATTCTAAATATTATACTTTGGTAGTAATTTTGCACCTTAGGCTGAAGAGCCTTCCTCAGTATTTTCCAGTTGCCAGCATTTTTTTTTAATGCAGTGGTTTTCTCATGACCTTTGCTCTCCAATTTAATTGCTTCAAAGAGGCCTGCTTGCTTTGGCACGGCTCTGGTATTGTGAAAACATTTGCTAAACATCCTCTGTGAGTTGTCTTTTACTTTGTCTGCCGGCTGTAACACGTTTCGGTTTTTTTTTTTATGCAAGATTAGCTCGCATGTTTATGGGGGTCTAAATATTTGCTACTGTGCTGGCCATAACTTAAAAGCATATGATCACCATTAAGATGCAGCTACAGAGCTTCGTGCCTCGCTCAATTAGTACTGTTACACTTACACCCAAATGCACATTTCGGAATATTGTAGTAGCGCATAGAAAGGACGGTTGATGTTTCGGCCCAGCGGAGAGACTGAATTGGCAATCAGGGCGGAAAACGTCATTTAGGCGCATGAAGTAGATGCGTTAATATGCAGATAAGTAGGGTCCCAATTGGTCTAAACAAATCTATCAAGGAAGTGTAAATGGTGAGCAGCTCACAGTGTGGGAGAGACCACTACAATTAACAAGTGTGGCTCAAAAGAGTATCAAATTTGGCAAAACCTCGTGGAGGCAAGCCTGCAACAGTGAATGATGTGTAAAACAAACCAAGTTCACTGAATGGAAATAATTGTCCCATTCCGGTCTCCCTAGGCATCAGCCATGCTGTTTTAAGTTGTCTAAAATTGTCTTTATTAGCTCTTCATTGAGGTGAGAAAGTGCTAGTGCAACAGAAAAAGTAAATGCGAGGGGTGGGTGGTACCCACTCCGGTCAATATTTCACACACGGCGGTGTCTGTATAATCCGTCAGACTAGGTCGATTTCGCCAATGGCGTTGTAACCATTACCATTACATGATACGCGTGTTTTCACATTAATTGCCTTATATGTTATGTGATTGTTTATTTTTGAAGACTCAATAGGAACCATTGATTTTGTTCCTCATGCATTCTATCCATGTTTCCTCTGGGATACAGGGTTGTCCTGTTCCTTGTTCTGTGGTTCAACTGGGACGCAGTTTGTACATCTGATTTTTTATATCTGGATTATGTGTTGGCCGTCTGTGTCTCTGCTGAACAAGAATTCGATATAAGGCTGGAATTTGAGCCGGGGGGGGGGTCTTTTTCTAGTTTCAGAGGGCATTAGGCAGTCCTGGGCAAGCACTTCAAATCACCACCAGGTTGAGCTCAAAGAGCAGAAATCTGCCCCCTGCCTTTGGCCTTTAAACTAAAACCTATGGACAGCAGAGCAGAGCCCCAGTTACACAGGACTGACGCTTACTTGTATCCAACAGCAGAGGTTGAAAAATGTTACCAGGTGCCCTCTAAATCACAATTAAAGGACAATTTCAGCTACGAATGCACCTCAACATCCTTTGCCTACCATTGGGTGGCTTTTTACATCTCAAGAAACTGTTCTTGTCGAGGTTTGTGAGAAGGCCCTTGAAGCTGTAGATATATGCCTTCTGATACTGCTTGATCCACTGGATGCAGTTAATCACAAGTCACTGTTGTGTTGCTGGAGTGTTGGGCTCCTCAGTCCTTTCTTCACTAGTTTGTCTAATAGACTTATCGGAAGTGCTCTTTCTTACTCCTCCCACCAGGTTCTCATGCTGAGATGCTAGAGGACCCCCCCATCCCCCCTCTGCTGTTATAATGTGCCCCTTTAGATCTGCTTCCACCTTCCCCTGAAAGTCCGGAGCAGCTATCCTTCCCTCCAGCATAGGCGATGTCCCACTGTGCCTTTGCAAAACCAGTCCGATATTAAGCCCTACATGAGCAACTCGTGATTCTTGAACTCCTCCACTGCCTGTTCAGTATTTATTTATTTATTTATTTATTTATTACATCCTCAGGACTATGTTGTATTACAATTATCTGTCTGGGCTTTGCAAGGTAGCTAAGCAGTTTCTGAGGCTATCTCAGTATTCCGACACCAGCCTCAAAGTAGTCCTGAATGTAGTATCCAGACTGATTTCATGGAAGAAAATACAAGAGTGCTACTATAGACTCCTCTAAACCCTTACCCCCACCGCTCAGGTGATCACCTGAGAAATGGGCATATGTGCGAGTTAGCCAGGAGTCGGAGTGTAGCTAAGTCGTCTGTCCTGGGGATCCTCAACTAAAACAAAACCCGTCAGACCTTGGAGCATTGGCTAAAACATATCCCTGCCACCAAAAATCTTACTTCTGAAGTTGTATTGAACAGAGGAATTCATAAAAGACTTACCTAGCAACATTTGTAGAAGGAATGCTCTGACAATAATCAGACGATGAATTAGTACAATTCTGGTTGCTATGCCAGCTGAAGGAAGCAACAAAACACCCACTAGAGTTCATAGATCTAGGGTTAAGTGTCTCCATGATCATCTACTGCCCATGCACCAAGAGTCATCAGTACTACATACCCAACCAGTTATCACATCCCTTTCTAAGCAATGCGCAGTCATCTATCTGGAATGCTAATCAATGCCAGGTTACTTTACCAAAATGAACTTCACATCTGTGACATGCCAGCGGATCTCATCCCACAGCTGCACTTCATCAAAGAAACTGGGTAGGCGGTGATGCTGCGCCCACACTAAAAGGATACTCTCCTTTCATACCATTGTGAACGATCATCATCTCCTCCCAGTCAACTTTACAGCCTCTGAGTGACCTGAAAACTGCCTTCATCAAACCGATGCGAACTCTGCAAACTACAGATCAGTAACCAATGGACTGTTCCTAGATCCGCTCATTCAAAAGGCGCCCTTCTCCCAGATCTCAGCTTCATCAAGCAAAAGGCACTGCTGTCAGACGCAGACAGGATTTAGATCTGGCACAAACACTTGATGATCACGTAACTCCATCTAGGAATACCTAAGAACTCTGGTGATGGTCAAGGAGTCAACTTTCTAGTCCTGCTCGCCCTGTAATCAGCATTTGACGCTGTAGATGGCCATCTCTTTGTCTAAAAGCTACATGACGCACAATCCTGGGTAGTGTCCTCAACGGGCTAAAATCAGCCTTAATGATTGAAGCAAAGTGTCACATTATCTTTTTTCACCTCTTCACTTGCCTTGAAGGAGTCCTGTAGGACCCAGCCATCGCCCTAGCCCTGCTTAATGTGTACCATTAATCTCATCTAATACAACTATGCTGATGACCCTTGTGTCATCTGAAAGACCATTGGAGGTCAATGTACAGGACTAGATGATTACCTCCTTCCATTTGAATATTGGATGGTAAGAATCATCTTAAACATAGCTCCTCAAAAAACAAAATACTCACCTGTGGATCGTGGCAAATTTATGACTCTTGAAAACAGATGCGACCAATCACATCATCAAAGGTTTTAAAAAAAACTACTATGTCATCATGGATTCCAGCCTCTTCAAATCTAAATTCTACAATATGACAAGACTCCTTGTACATGATGTGAAAACTACGATCATTCTTCCCATACTTGGGCATCTCTCCGGATTAAGCCAACACCAGTGCTAGTGATATACCCAGATGAAGGCAATGAGCTCTACATTGGATTTTAACCATTCATTAGCACTTCAAAGACTGCAGAAAGCTGCTGCCAGACAAGGCCTCAATCTGAGCACATGATAGCACATGATATCACATTACCCTGCCCTCGGAGTTCTACATTGGCTACCAGTCGCAAGAAGAGCCTCATTCAAAGCCTTCTGCTTTGCACACGAGGGGGTTCTTGGACCAACTGTCCTAAAATCTGAACTTTGATCATACAGCCAAACAACCCTCAGATGAAGAAAGTCTCTCCACTCTTGCCACATATAGACTGGAAGCTTCTTTTCCAGACTCCTGGAAGCTGTGCAAACACTTCTAAAGAGAATAAGGAACTTTGCCGGCCATCTAGAATTCAGAAAATCAGTGATGAACTAGCTTTTCCCTACATTAAACCCCAGGTGAGACTGTCTACTACTCTAATCAGTTTGTGTCGGCAGCAAGATAAAACTGCCCCTCACAATACCTTTGCTACTGCTCCATCCGATGTACCTGCATGGTGCCCCCTGAGCTGGAGCACGCTTTCCAGACCTCACGCGTGACTTAGAAGAAACGCGGAGTGATTTCACGTTAATCTACGCTGTTCTCCCATGCGTCCTCTGCAGCACCCTAGTAACTGGGAAGTGCTGTGGGGCTTGGCAAGAAAGAGGAAGGCGCTGTTAAGTTTGCAATAATATAACCTTTTGTGTATCTGTTCCTTCCTTCACAGTAATAGGTGTATGCTCCAACCTTGGTGTGTGGTTCCTGCATAACTTTCTTTGAGAATCGGCGATTCCTTCAGCTTCTGCTTAGTGTTCGGCGTTGGATGGGGCGTATTAAGCATTTTTGGTCAAAATGCTCTTCATGCAAAATAAAATCGTGATTAAAGTACGACCAGATGATATGTTGGGAGGAAGCTAGTTAAGACGATGCCTGAAACTCCGAGTATTGGTTTGAAACATGGGGCTGGCCCTAGACATGGGCAGTGTGGCTGCTGCCCAGGGCCCCACGCGCAGCTCCAAAACATGGGGCTCCCGACGAGTTGTCTTTCTCATGGGATGACTGTGTTTGTTGTGACCTGTGTATCCCAGGAGAGTGAAGATCCGGGAGCACGCAGTGTCAACAGAGGCCTCCTGCACATTCGCTGGCGCGGTTGCAGAGATCGACACACAACCCTGGCGTGCAACCTACTCTGCTGTGCCTTTCTCTCGGCTAATTGATGTCAGTGGCTGGTTGGCGGAAATGGTCTATTTTTACTAGGTCTGTGGACAGCTGGAGCATGTCAAGAACAGACAGCCGCTGGCTCGTGGCATTGAAGATTCAGTCAGCCTTTCCGAGTCCGGAGTCGTGCGTGCGTGCGGTTGTCATTGAATACTGCGGCTGGGTATCTTTTCGAGGGGGTTATTTCTGCCCAAATGCCACAAAGTTTTTGTTTTGTTGTCCAGACCTCCACACCCAGTAGGACTTCATTGAGGTTTTGCTGCGGACACAAACATGCTTCAGGGATGCCCCCCCTTTCAGGGGCTGATAAAATGGTGCTGGCTGGAATTTCTAGCTGCCTTGGAGTGGAAACGCTCTGGATCCGTGCCGGCCCCTGGGGTGTTTGTATTCTATGTTCACAGAAATTTCTTCAAGTGGACCGTTTCCTGTATTGCATTTTTTTTGCTTGAGTCCTTATTACAGATCTGAATTGTTGCTGGTGGCGTGGCGTACATTGCTTCCGAATCTTAAACATTGTTGAGTGCACAGTTTGCAGTTTGAGTGTTGATCGCTGGTGTCATATGGGCCTGACTTGGTTGCCGAGTCACATAATTGACTACGTTATGCTGAAGAATTTGCCTTTAATTACCGCATAATTTAGTAAACCCTATTGCATAATTTGAACCTTCCCTGCTGCATAAATAATTCCAGTGGCCTTCCAGTAGCTCAGTCTTGCTTCGGAACCGCTTGTCCTAATAAAGAATCTCAGAGGAATCCCTGTTTTCACTTTCAGTAACTTCTCTCGTCTCGTGGTGCTAAACTAGTCACTGGAAACCAGTTACAGCATACAAGGCAGTTCGTCTAAACCCGCCCGAATGGGTAGATTCAAGATCTCCATGTGAATCTTATATCCGGAATCAAGAGGGGGTTGCATCTTTAGTCCCCGAATCCTCTTGTACAACAAAGGATCGTGCAGTGAGCTCTGTCCGGGGCTTCCTCAGACTCACTGACGCTCTGGCTCGGAGGTGGACAAGCCACAAGGCTCGAGCCTGGCCCTGGCTCGGGGATGAGCGTTCCCCCTGAGGAATGGCAAATCAAAACCGAGCCAAGCTGATCACACTGACATAGCCATTTTAACCTTCCAAATGTAGGTGTAAAAAATAAAATAAAAAAAGTCTGCTAAATAATAAACAGCTGAGCGCATGACATGCTAAATGCCTTGTGCTGTCTGCAGCCGAGCTAAGCTGCACTTCACATCACTGCAGACCTGTAATAGGACAGCAATCTCTGCGGGATGTCATGGTTTCCTTTGTTTTGCAATTTGATGTAATTGCTGTCATTGGGATGCTGACCTGCCGTCTCTTTAGCGGGTTCTTTCGTAGGGTGTGTGGGGTAAGATCTCCTACCTCCCCTTGCACTTAATTTTGTACATTTTTCACGAAGACATTTTTTAAATGTATAAAATGTTGGATTGAATAAAAAAGGGTTCTCTACATGTACTGAAAATTTCGTGCTAGTTTATTTAGTGATGCAGTAATTGAGCACAGTGTATTGCCATTTGATACTGAAAGGAAGAGCGCTGGAGACATTCATCCAGTGGTTGAATTGCATTGTGTAACTAATGAATCTGGATCCAAAAGATGCCACCCTTTGTCCAAATTGTGTGATCCTATGGAAATCCCTTTACTTTACAGTGCTTCACTTTGAGTGTCTGATCTGAGCGCACCTCCAGTCAGGTCTGGATGTATGCTGTATAAAGCTTCACCTACATAAAGTTAAATAGACCGTGTAGCTCCGCGCACACGAACAATATTGGCCTTCCTTACAGTGCCCATGATGAACTGGCACCTCGGGGCACCCGAAGGCAGTGTCGTCAGGGCATTGGGGAGCAGTAGAGTCCACTTGTAAATACTGTTCATTTTACCAGAAGTCAAATCAGTGCTTTAATCTAATGCACCAAGGGAAATACGTGTTCAGGTAAAAACTTACAAAAGTTGACAGTTACCATATTTTGACACAAAGTATATCCTGTCAAGTACATACCAAATCTTTTGGTGGCTTGGCTCATGGTTTGCCTTTTTAGATCCAAGTCAGATCCCTGGCTCAGCTCTGACTTGGTGCTCTCGCTACATTTTCTGACTCACTCAGCCCTATTCATTAGGAAAGCTCCTTTTATCAAAATACTTAAGGTCAAACTCAAATAAGTGTTCCACTTCGGATAGGCAAGAGTGTCACCACCTCCTGAATCAAAAACGCGTGCACGAAATGCACTGTGCCACAAATTAAATCTTCTCTGTCCATCCTGCACAAAAACAATTTGTTCCTCAATTTCAGTTTTTTTCATTATTCGATTATTGACTCCAACTCCATCATGTGTGATGGCCTGTTTGTTTGTTTCTTTTTATGCTAAGCCTCAATCCTTAGACATTCCCAACACCTGCACCCCAAAGGACAAATTAACTTACACAAATACCCTATTTAGATCTTGATATTTAAGTCTCGGTAAGTTTTCCATTAGTGATAATTTTCTTCTCAATGTCTAAGGGAGGGGGCAGTGCAGTGCACACTAAATTTCCATGCTGCTAAGCTTGTGGGAGTGAGAGAGCCCGATGCGTAGCCAGTGCTACAGTATATTCTTTAATTTTGCATTTGCGCAAGCGATGGGCTGCAGCTGATAGAGCACAGTTGCACATGTCTCCTGGCTAAATTGCCATGTTGCACCTCCTCATTATCTCATGACAAGCCCCAATGATACCCTGGCTTCCGTGATGTTATAAGAGCCTGTTACTGGTAATGACCGTTAACTCATTGACAGGGTGATGGCAAAATTATGGGGCTCGGTTTCCCTAATTTTTTTTTGTAATTGTTTCCCACGTGCTACTCAGGCATTCAAAGTACCACATGCAGCGCATGACAAAAACAAACGTAAGGATGGGTCTTTTGTCGGTCTTCTAATTGTCCCCTCACAGCTTTCCCAGAGCCACACTTTCCTCTCCGAGTCTGTAATCGCAGCCTTGGCTGAGGACCTGTTCACAACGTCTGGTTAACACAAAGGATCTCGGTCTTGTAAAAGGGATTCATCTTCTTCTCTTGGGGGCCTTCAAACGCACTGGCCTATGTACTTTGACAGGCCTGTTAAATGCTTGTGTAGCGCCACCCCACTGTGACTCGGTCTATCCCTTCCGTGGAAGAGAGATCTTTACTGCAAACTGGGGGAAGGTTGTACTCTCAGCTTCCCCACTTTGTCAAATTGTGTGACTATGGTTAAATCTCCTCTTTTGGCAGTATCCATTTTATAATGTTTCAAAATAAGAAGCACTTTGAAACAGGCTGAACTGCAAGCGGATAGGAGTTAAAAAAACAAAACATATCTCCTTATTACGGTGGACTAAGTGGAGAGATCCAATCATGTGAATTTATTAGCTAGCAAAGAAGTTGAGGAATTTGCAAATGTGAACATTGCAACAATGTTTGATATCTCACAAGGGCAATCGAACTTTTAATGGCTGTTACACTACACCTGGGGTGGGGGGCTTTTTTGGGGTTATTTCGTTTGTAGAGTGTTCGGCATATCTCCTTGCAGGCACTTCAGAGGAAACTTGAAAAGCTTTTGTCCTAGTTTCCATTGCAGGCGGTTGTAGCTTCTGACATATGGGAGTACATAATGGTTTTGTAGGGAGAGTGTTTAACCTTTGCTATATGTCTAGCAGTCTGTTGCTATTGTACCCTCGTAGGAAAAAATGAGAATTATTTTCAAAGGTAATGGCCCTTTGTTTGACCAACCAATGGCATAAGAGTGCTTCGAACTAAAGGAACTGGATACCTCCTTTTTAAAGGCAAGCGTTTTTACCACTGTGCAGACTTTATCAAAACACATGTATAATTCAATATGGCGCGTGCTTCATGCTGCAAGTGGGTGACAGGTGAACTTGTCAGTGTGTTTTGTCTGCTGCAATAAGCCATGGCTACCAAGTTTCCCATGTCCATGCGTGACTAGTTAGGCCAGTACTGTTTTATTTCTTAGAATCCTAGGACTTCTAGCCTTATTTAACCCACTATAAAAGCAGGACTTTAGTTCCCAGAATTCTAAGTTAAAGAAACAGGATTCAACTAACTAGTCATGCTATATGGGTGGAAAACACTTCTCATAGATTGTCGAATGCAGATAGAATTCAATTGTGCCTCAACTAGGTGTGTTTAAAGTGATGTGGCTTAGTTTCCACAGCCTTTGTGAAGTTTTGGGACCCACTTTTCAAACTTAATGAACATCTAGTTTGTTTTATTATAAATAATGCATCAGAAGATGTCTAAAATACCTGTAAAGTAGAAAGGAGTGTATTTGTGGACTTAATTTAGAAAAATAAGCGATTCCAGTTTGAGTTTTGTGTCACCTATGCTGTTAAAAATATATGAAAATACATTTTGCAGGAGAATTTATCAATAAAAGGTGTTTTTTTTACGTTTGCAGAAACTGTCAACAGACCTGTAACTGAACAAAAACATCATAACTTTACAACTTGGCTACTTTAAAAATGGTGACCTTATGGCGGGTCTGCAGAGGAATGAAACGTTCTGAGGCTCACGCTCTTAGCTGTACTTAGCCCAGGCTGGTTAGTTGGACTAATGCCATTTTATTTAAAAAAAACGCTGACCCCTTTGCTTTCAGCAGCACATTCTTTTGTGATATATGCTCCTCTTGCCTCCTTTCCACAGTCAAACAGCACATTCCCGTTCTTAAACACAAGATAAGTTGCATCACAGCTTTTAGGCCTCCTGTCTCCCAGTGGCTGACAATCGTGACCTGGTGTTGCACAACGCTGTCCCTCCAAAAAAACATAACTGTGTAATTAAGGAAAACTGTAAGGCAGGCTGTTAAAGACAGGCCCCAGCACTGTGGTGGGATGAAAAACAGACCTCTTGGCCGCTGGCCAGTTCTCTTGTTAGGTGAGGCCGTGTTTTGAGACTGCAGCCTTGAAGTTTGTAATATCTTCCATTAGGTCAGATTCCTGAGTTCAGTGGGGAAATCCCCCGGGTATTTCTAAAATGGTCTTTCCATATTCTCAGAAGTCCAGTGATATCTCTTTGCCAGGGCCGGTTTTGGTTCCCAGTCCGGCCCTGCCCATACCTGGTTCCAACCCTGATCCCAGTAACTGAAAATACATACTTTGCTTTGGAAGAGTAGAGGGCATAGGTTTATTGCTTGTGCATTGTAACCTACCTTCAAGTTCAATTTTTAACATTAATTCCCACTCAGCTTCCTATGAACTCAACTATTTTACTACTAGTTGACTGCTTTATTCTGGTTACCCTTAAACATATTCAGATCTACCAAGGTTTGTGGTATCTAGTGGCTTCATCCCAGTACATTTAAAGAAAATCATTTCAGTAAAAACAATCATTTAATTGGAAATAAAGCTTTATATTGAAACGCAAAATCTGATATTTTTTTTCCTTCAGATTTAGGATAAGAAGGTGAACAACGTGGTCAGCGTTGGGAAATTTTGAACAATATTCAGATGAATAATTTTGGTAAACCTCTAATCCTAAATTTCTCTGAACATTGCCTTCTAGTTACATCTGGTCTTTGGAGAGATTCATTTTATACGTTTAATCTTGCAGTTATATGACCATGGTATGAATGTTCATGTTTTGCTAATTATCACCAGCTACATACCAGTTCCAACTCAGTCCAAGAAAAAATAGTATCCATAAAGTTTAGAGGAAGGGTCGAAATGCATGTCATCCAAGCAAATGTATTTTATAGAATATTTGTCATAATATTCCCCACCATAAATCTTGCCAAAAGAGTAACCCTTACCTCTGACCCTTAGAGGTGGAATGAAAACTACATCTAATCATGCTTGTTTTCCTGCGTTCATGTTCTGTACGTTGGGGTGTGTAGAGCTTTCACCAGCATTCGGCTTGTGGTAATGCATCATGCACAGTCTAAATTATATAGAACATCTCTGCTTGGTGTGCGTAGGGTTGGCGGTGAAAGGACTTGCTACTTACTGGACAGTAGTTGTGCTCTATACATTTAAAAAGTGTTTTTTTTTAATTCGGCAATAAAAGCCTCAATGCCTCTTCTAAAGATTATTGCATGGCCATAAGCAATCGGTTTCCCTTTTCCCTCCTGGTGATGGTGCAACCTGTTATGAACTGGTACACAGTCTAGTGTGACACATCACCAGCGACGAGGAGGTATCTATGCTCCTCTCAGCCCCCAAGTAGACCACCAATAACCAAACATGCATTCTTTTTTTCTGACTCCCATTCCCTTCAGTATCCCGTTCCTCTGCTTGCCTAATAGGTCAGTCTTGGAAAATCAGACATGTAATATTGCCTGCCCCCGCTTGCCTTATATCCCTGAAACAGAATCCCTATGTTGGTCGAGTGACCAGCTTAGACTCTTGAAAGTTCCAAGGAAAATCAGTGATAAGCTGGAATAAACAGGGCACTTTGAATGGGGAGTTATGGGGCATCCGCAATCTATGATGGCCTACCGCATTCTAAAGTCAGTTGATGCATTGTGTTTCCTGGACACCACCTGCATCAGCTATTTCATGACTCTCCTAGGGCAAAGTATGTTTAATCAAGCATCCAACCCTTTTTGTCCCCAGAATGCCTATGGTGTCTGCCAAAGCCAGGAACCAATGAAATGGAACAAAATGCTGAACCATGCGCACAGGCCCTGTTTAAGGCTGTCCTCCAACATGATTAAGGGGCTGTTAACCTTCACCGGTGCAAGCCATTGGATACTCTTTGTCCCCAGGGCAATGTATGCCACATAGTAGAGCTTGCCTATTGGCTACTGAATTCTCTTGATCTCTTTTGCGAGGGCATCCTAGATATCTGCAGGTTTTTTTTAGGGGCCTGGGGACCTCCAGGATCATTTTTGTTGGGGAGAGACTGCAAGGTCTTTGTTGCTGTCAGGGGCACCACTATTGCCCATATATGTGGATTGGATGTTACCGCTTTTGGACTCTGCCTTGTCCACATCCCACCCTTTAAAAAAAAGAAACAATAATAATGCACCTGTCTTAGCGCAATTGCTCATTGGAAGAGCAAGAGGTGGACCGTGTTCGGGTGCACTTGCAGCAGCTAGAATATTTACTACTTTGGCCAGTGAGGTGCTTTTACCACCTCCCTTGCCAGCCTGATTCATTTGTCAAAGGAGATGCAAGTGACTGAATGTGCAACTTGGTCCGGACAGGCAGTCACAAACTTCTGAGGGGATTCACAGGTAGAGATGGAATGGATGAAGTGGTGCTTGCTGAAAGTACATCCATCAATGTTTCCAGGAACAGAGGGTTACGGAACGGCAACAAGTCGAGGAAGGCACAGCTTCTATTCAAGACACTAGACACTTCCTTTAAAGACACTATATAGCCTTCGCTGAAGTCATCCCACGCCCCACACTTGCACACCTTTCATGCTAAGAAGGCACCACTTCGTTCCGGTCCTTGAGGAGTGAGAACACTCAGCCAGACAGATAAATGAGAATCCCTCTCCAGTTGTTGGCTGTGGCTCTCCTAAAGGATAGCTTAACTTAAATGCTTTTCGGCTGTGTTGTGTCCTTGGTGTGAGGTTACCATACACAAGACACTATTGTGATTATGCTCATGGGTGTAATGCAGCCCCCTGGCACACAGCAGGTGGCAACTTGTGGGCCCCCCACCTGCCCAATTCCTTCCAATTTTCTGTAGGCTATTGGAATTAAGGGGGGGCCTCACCACATTCAGCAGTGTGGACATCATTTTGTGTTAAGCCACTGTGTTTTTGGAAGCAGTGGTGTTACATAGGGGTGGGCGGAATTTGCGTAATCGTGTTACGCAAATCTCCGCGAAACGGTAAAAAATCAACACAAACACGCAGAAATTCCGCGAACAGGCGGAATTGCTTGTTCGCGATCCTTTTTTCCTGTACGCAATTGCTGTTTGCGTGCTCGGGGGGAAATATCTCGCGAACACGCATTATAAGAACGTGAACAAGCAAAATATTTCGCAAAGTCGCGGGATCGCAGAATTTTGGACAATTTTGCGTTCTCAGCGGAACACAAAATTACCCGAATTCCGCGAGCGGAACGGAATTTACCGCCCAGGCCTAGTATTAGACAGGTCCTTACATTTAAATACTGAACCACTGTTTTCATGGTACTCTGTAGTTGAATAAGATGGGTTATTTATTAGTCATGCTACAGTTGTAACTTAGCCTCAGTTCGGTCAGTGAAACAGTTAACTAAAATACATGTATTTTATTTTATTTTTAATCGTTTTTAGGGATGTTACCAGCATCGACGTAGTAGTTCTGCTCCTTCAGAGGCACACATCCTGGAAATTGTGTCTCCGCATTCATTCATCAGCCATACTGCTAAAAAATGACAAGATTTGATGCAAATGTTTTAAACTGGAATCATTCCTGTCGGCTGAGAAGGCGCCAAATGGAGTGGAGTTTTGTGGAATTACTGTAGCAGTTCCCCCTAATTGGTCTTCACTGCTCCTTTGCTATGCAAATGACCCCGAGAGAGGAGGAACTGTGGTCTTCTGTTTGCCGGTAGCGCCATGTCTGTCGAGGGAGGGGTAAACCAGAAGGCAGCCGCAAGAAATCGAATAGACATTTTCAGCATTACTGAGCCGACATCTGGCAAATGAAATTTAGTACTGGCAAATTGGAAAACATTAAGAAAAGTAATAAGTGTATGAAGCGAAGTGCAGCTTAAATCGGTCTGGAACGGCAGCGTTTCCATCCAGACATAAATCGTGCATGCAAACAATTTAAGGAATGCGTAGGGGGCTGTTAGCCGAGGCACCCAGACCCTCTTAGCATTCTTGAAGATTTGGGGTGACAGCGCACACCAGTATGTGACAAAATGGCGCCCTGCGTTTCACCTCCCATGTTATGATGGATGTTAAAAATTTGGAGACCCAAAATGCATTTTTTAATTAAATGAAGTTAATGATTACAAATATTAAGACTCCATACCTTTTTAATTTGAAAGTAAGTATGCTGCTTGATAGATGACTGCTGTAGGAGTTTATAGAAGGAATGTGGGAACAGTTCTAGAATCACAAGATTCTCATGAATCGCAAATCCTACTTTAAACCGCCTTTCATTGTTGTCTCAAGGAATTTTACAGGGGAGAGACTGTATTGTGTATTCAATAAGTACATTTCCACCTTTTTCTATAGGTGCAATGCCTACTAGTACTGCTAAATTGGTCACAGATTTGGGATCCTACAATGGAGTAGATGATTTTTTGTTTTTAAAAAAAATCTGGAGTATTTTGCTACGGTGCCCTGAGTTTGCAGCTGGAAGTGCGTGCATATTTCCGGATGGTGTTTCAGTCTAGCCCCTAAGTTTTTGACTCTTCCTGGGGAGTTTTCCATTAATTTCACAAACTTCATTTCCTCATTTTGCACACCCAGAAAATTTACAAATATGAAATAGAGCCGTTTGCTCATTCTTTTGGTATGAACAGTAAATTGGGAGTATTATTCTGGCAACTGAGATCATGAGTTTTGGGCTGCTCTGGCATTTTGTTGCCGAACCTGCACCGCCTTTACGCTTGCAGATTAATGTCCGTTCTAATATCGCATAACACTTTTCCAAAACCTCTCCTAGCCACCTTTTTGTTTGGAAGGCTGTGAGTATGGAACTTCATTTTGAGTGCCGAACAGGGTACAGGGATTTTGATATTCATGGTGGATACCTGGAATTTATGATAATATTAAGGATAGGAAATGGAGGTATATCATTGATGTTCGGGGTGGAAAACCGAATAGGCTCCTTACATGCAGGAGGAATATCTGAAGGTGTGATTCGCACCCAGGGCAGAGCAAGGGACATTGCTTTGATATTCTGGGTGGGAAATTGTCATTTTAAGGCTGGTGACCGGAGCTATAATATCAAATAGTTTTTCAGGGCAGACCAAGAGATATGCTATTGATGTGCAGAGGTGGAAATGGAGATGCATCCTATATACTCAGCTGTTTATGCCAAAGAAAGAAGGAATGCAGAGAAGTGAAAGCGGTTGTTCTACAAGTACATACAAAAGGGATTTCTTAGTCTGAATGGAAGTGTTAATGTTGCTGCTGTGTGCTAATTTAAGTTGGTATTTCCATTCAAAAAAGGTTTAATTCAGTAAATTAAACCAACCTCATCGAAGGTTTTGTACAAATTTGCCAGCGGTAGACTATTTCCCAAAATGTCTCCATCACAAAGTTAGCCAAGGGGTATGCCTACATGTGGGTCCCTTGCTAAACTGTGCTACATGATCCAAGCTAAGCCTCTGACGAGGCCAACTAATGACAAATCCAGTCTAGGGTTACTTCTGTTCCTTTCTGGAGGGGCCCTCACCTGGCAGTTCGGGATGCACTCAGTGGCTCCTGGTGACATTTGAAAGTGGTGGGGCGTAAAAGTTTGAGATGAGTGCACTGTGGCCAGCGAGTGATCATGACTGCCGTAAGGGAATTTGGGGTGGTTCTTCCCCCTTCTCCCCTCCCCAGGAAATTTTGAAAAATGAGTAGGCAAATGGTGCATTTTCAAGCAATTTTGAAGAAGCAAGAAGATTAATAATGTAAGTGTGAAAGTGAAGTTATGACATAAATAAAGATTTCATATGATAATGACAGATGGCTGCTCATTCAGTATAACCAGAGAACTTCATAACCGACTGAGATAACAATGCAGTGAGTCCCTCACAGATTTCTTTATTTATTGATCTACCATTACAAGTGAAATCTACTGAGGTAATTAATACATATAATTGTTATTTGTCCGACTGGGCACAATGAGATGGCAAGGAATAAACATTAAAAGGCAATGGGGCACTCTACAAGGCACTTTACGCCTTATTCAGGTGAGAGGAAATATAATCATATTACCCCATCCTGATCCTGCTGGAACTCCATGATGGAGTGCACTAAACTGCATGAACTCATGCTTGAGACCAATATCCACTATTGTTGAACGCCACCTGTCCTGTCCCACTGTAGATAGGGTGTTAGGCCTTCCCCATGGCCCTCCTTCCTTACTGGTGAGACAACTACTTACTATTAATTAAACTCACCTGTGGAAGCTCTGCTCTTTTTAAATGCGTGCCATAGCCCCTAATGCCTGTCTCTCTTCATGCCGCACGAAAATGGGCGAGAGAGAAAGCGCCTCTTCCCATGCCTGCGCTGTTTCACATGACGTGCACACACTGCTTCAGAGGCCCCTAGTAACGTAACCGTATCTCTAAGACAAACCAGACGCTGCTTCTACTGTTACATAGCAAGAGAGCAGCGCAGATTGCCTCGGGGAGGCAATTCACCGGTCATTACTGAGACCGGGAGGGCTGGCGCTTTAATTCACTGATTTGACTCACTAATGCTCAGGTAGAGCGACTGAGAGGCGCCTCTAGTGCGTATGTTGGGCTGGCTGGAGAAAGGCAGCAAACCAACCCATCATGCGTACTTTGGCCCAGGTGCGATGGCTACTGATAAGTACTATGGTGTATCTCAACATCAAGCCGCACCCCTTCAGGCCAGCATCTGATGCACTCCAGGACCCACCTCAGTTCCTCAATACTGCAACTGGCCCATGGCTCAATACTGCAACTGGCCCATGGCTCAATACTGCAACTGGCCCATGGCTCAATACTGCAACTGGCCCATGGCTCAATACTGCAACTGGCCCTCGGCTGAATGCAAATTGCCGCAAGTAGAATGCAAAAAACTTTAAAATGTGTATAGTAGTTTACTCGCAACTAATTTGATGACACATTGAGCCAAAATATGAGTGTGACAATGCCCATCACCCTAAAGGAGGCACGGTCCCTGGATGCACTGTTGCATAAGGAGCAGGGTCTGTAGACTGTAGTGATTTGCATAAGAAGGGGCTCTGACTGGCATGGCACATTGGATGACAAACAATCGGTTGGAATATTAGCCAGAGTGATGATTGTCGTTAGACTATTTAAAAGCATTCCTTCCATCATCTTTTGTGCTTGATGAACCCCTCTTACTACATAATTATATAACCAATATAGCGAAAGAAAATACACAGATTATTCATTTGTACGTAGTATTAGACATGTCAGGAATTCTTTAAAACTATTTTGTTTCCATTAAACTCCTTCAAAGAAGCGAAGTCTATTCTCTGGATGTTCAGGTAATGCCTTCAAGAGTTGCTGGTATAGACCGCTCTGCTAGATCAATTTGACTGAGGCCACTGGCACTCTACAAGTTTTCCACAACACTTATTTACAGTTTCGCAATAAGTCTGAGTTATTCTAGAACTGGTCAAATGTTCCCCTCGGGGAATTTATGCTTTTACGATTGAAATTAAAAAAAAAAAAGATTTCTCAGCAAAGATTTCTCATCCACATTGCTCTGTATATTCATACCACAACTCGGGTCAGCAGTTTAACCAAGAAGCAGGATTTCAGGGTGAACCGATGTGTTAAATTTCTCTCTGCCACCGTCCAAGTAAGAGTTCAAGTATGTTCACCTCTTGTTTCAAAACATTGGGTAGCTTGTTGCAGTATAAAGCATTCATAAGATCTAGTTTTATTGGGTAGTCCATCCCCCCTTCTCTTTGAAGTTTACAGACGTAATAAGGAATTCTGCACCCCCGCAAGTCTTGATACATTACGTGACCATACAAATGTCTTATGTATGCACAAGTAGATGCTTCTTGTAGTGGTTACTGTAGGGGGAGATGACATTCTTGAACACTATCTGGTTTGCCTACCTGGAAATATCTAAGTTGAGTTTAATAAGCATTTATGTGTAGATTGCAATAAAGCCTACATATAGGTATTGTTTTACATGGAGTCTCTCACATTACCATAGCAAGCAGTGGCTTAGGTGTTGGTTTAGCCTGTGTCAAACCGTGAATAAAGGTTTTCTTTGTGAGAATCATTGTAAGGCCATCTTAGAAAAGATAGTATTTTTCTTAGGCAACTGTAATTTTGTATACCTTTCTAATTTTATGACTGGGGGTCTGAAACATTTTGTCTGATGCCTCAAATCTGGTCTTGCTGTTATGAAACGTAGTGGCAAAGGCCTTTGGTCTAGTTTATTGGGAAAAGCACGTGCTAAAGCCAGTAAACAAACCCTGTAAGTAGAATGTCACTAATTATTTTTTAGGCCCTGTTGTGAGGGGTTGTATATCGTTCTGGTGAGATGAGATATCGATATCTTGGTCTCTATATCTCGATATACAACCACTCACAACAGGTCCTAAAAAACTCCACGCCCACTGAAGGGCAAGAATTGATGCTCACTACAAGATCCAGAATGCTCTATACCGCAGCCCATTGCGGCGCTCACCAGAGAGCAATCACTGTGATATAAATTGAGCAACAATCCGGGTCTAGTGTGTTTGTGCGGCCCCTTGATGCTGGAAGCTCCTCCTCTGAAGAAGGCCAAAGGTTGGCTGAAATGCATTAGGACAGTGGAGCTTTCAAATGGAGGAATAAAAACTTTGAATCTCACCGCGATGTGTGCGGCTCAGTCTTTCTCTGAGAGAGGTTTCTGTTATATATATATATATATATATATATATATATATATATATATATATATATATATATATATATATATATATATATATATATATATATATTATAAACTTATGCCTGATGGTTGCCAGCGTATGCACACTTCAGTAAGTTTGTGTGGTACCTATTGTCGCACCATTGGTAAAAACGTACCAAGCCTTACCATTCACTGGCAAATAGTAGTGTCAGATTCCTTAGGTGTCATCAGTTGATAATGTAAAGTTATGGATAAGCAAGTAGGGCTTACTGTTAAGGATAGATAGTTAATACACTGCTGAAGCTGCAGGTGTATTGTTAGATGGAATCTCACAGACAACCACAGTAGGCAAATGTGTTGGTGATCCACTCTGACAAACCCTGGGTATAGAAGATGGGTACTGTCGGAATCCTTGTTAGGCCCTGTTAGTGGAGCTAGTAATTTGCTTCGCCAACTGTCCTTTTGACTATTATGTAATTTTATACTGTGTACCTCATAGTTACCTTGTGGGAAAGCTTAAGCTCAGTAGAGGAGGCCTCAGTTGGTTATGGTGCGAAGCCAATGACGAATGCTAGAGGTCTGGTTAGTTCACTAGGAACAAATATTTCTGATGCCAAAGGTCTGCTCTGTTTATTATGATAAGTTATGATAAACTCAAAAGGCATGATGTATTGTTTTTGAAAAGTATATGCTAACGTCATTAGGCATTTAGGTGTGGATTGTTATTTTTCTGTATTAAAGCCTACAGATAGGTATTTTGTTACATGAAATGTCACAGAATACCTTTGTAAAGAAAGATTTTAGTGTTGGTTACTGCCTCTGAGAAGCCCCAGGGGATAAACGATTTACAAAGTAATAATTCTTACTAGAATCTTTTTATGTCAGCTGGGATTTTGCAACAGAAAAATCATTAAATACATTGATCCATGTATAAATAAATGTGTGTGTGTGTATATATGTATATATATGTGTATATATATATATATATATATATATATATATGTATGTATATGTGTGTGTGTGTAGATATAGATATAGATACATATAGATACATATAGATACATATAGATACATACAGGAACAACCTCTCTGTTCTGAAAGTCAACTCCACCTCCCTACCTTCCCCAACTTCCTTTGAATATGTTTGCCTCGACATTATTAGTGAGGGGAAACCGATATGCTCTCTTCACAGCATTTACCACCCACCCAGGGACAACCTTACCTTTTCCCAACAAATCATGGATATGATCTCAACCAATTCCGGGCGGCAGCTCACCCAAATATACCTTGGCGACTTCAACATCCACTGGAATGATCACAATGACACAGTGGTAAATAGTCTCAAAAATTTCCTCGATGCCCTTGACCTCACCCAGATATGCAACAGCCCGGCCCACGAGAAAGGCTTGATCCTCGACCTTATCTCCAAAGAAGACTCTATCCAACTCGAGTCTATCCAACCCTGTGACTGGTCAGATCACCATATTGTCACTTTCTTCATCAATGAAAGAGTTAAATTTAACCTGGTTCAATACCCCAAGCCCAAAGTCTGGAAAAGAGACCTGAAAAAGCTCGACCCAAGCTCTCTGCCTCCTAACAGCTGCAATCTCCTACTTCCACCTACCGGCGCTACGGACGTCCAATCCTTGACTGACCACTATCTCAACGCTATGACCTCAATAATTAACGAGGCTGCACCCATGCAGCTAAAAAGAGTCTCTACCAAAACCTCCAATCCATGGTACGCTGGGAGTCTCAATGATGATAGACGAGACATGCGAATGGCAGAGCGCACCTGGAGATCAGCTCCCTCTGCACTGCACCTAAAAACTCTGAAGAAAAAGAGAAACGCCTATTTCAGGAAAATAAAACGCTCAAAATCAGATTTCTTCAGCCTCCAGCTCGACCAAGCAAAAAACCGTCCGAGAAAACTGTTTGAACTAATCAGAACACAATCCAAGGAACAACCCCAACCACTCAGCACTGTGCGCAAAGCACCTTCCTGTGAAGAATTCTCTGCCTTCTTTGTCCAAAAAACTGACATCATAAAGAGCGATCTCCTCATTGACGCAAGCCTCTACTCCAAACCCCACTGCGTAGCACCCACTAAACCAAAAAACAATGCCTCATGGTCATCCTTTGGCACCTACTCTGAAGAAGAAATTGGCAAACTGCTCAGCACCGTGAAACCATCCAATCACCTCACGGACCCTCTTCCTGCTAACGCCGTTAAAGACTTTACCCCTTGGCTTCTCCCACTCTGGACTAAAATTATCAACAGCTCACTTCAACAAGGAACCATACCGGACTCCCTCAAATTTGGGCAAGTCACTCCTTTACTAAAGAAACCTACAGCCGACCCTACTGACCTAAACAACTACCGTCCCATTACCAATATTCCCACTCTCGCCAAACTGCTGGAAAAATGCGCACAACTACAATTGACCAAACACATTGAGCAGTTTGACCTCCTCAACCCTCATCAATCAGGCTTCCGAGCAGGGCACAGTACAGAAACTGCTATGACTCACATAATCGACGACGCACTTCAAATGCTAGACCAAAACGACACTTGCCTCCTCATCCTTCTCGATCTCTCTTCAGCATTCGACACCGTTAAGCATGAGAATTTACTCGATCTACTAAACACAAGAATGGGTATATCTGGAACTGTTCTCAAGTGGTTCACTTCCTTTCTACACAACAGATCACAGAAATTCAAGAGCAACAACATGATGTCCTCGCCAATACCTGTATCGCTAGGCGTCCCACAAGGATCCTCTCTATCCCCGACTCTGTTCAACTTAGTCATGGAACCTCTCACCACTCTGTTACAAGCATCCAATGTACACTTCCACATGTAAGCCGATGACACCCAACTTTATCTCAAACTACAATCCCCCAAAGACATTTTGCTCCTGAACTCAACGATCAGAAACACTCAATCCTGGCTTGCCGATAATCATCTCAAACTCAATGCTCTGAAAACAGAAATCCTTCTGATCTCACCTCCTTCGAAGATCTCTACCACTCAAATTTGGCTTAAACACCTAACCGCACTTAATGTCCAACCCACCATTGTGGACTCTGCAAAATCCTTAGGGATAACACTCGACACCAATCTCAACATGCAGCAACATATCAGCAAGGCAACTAAGGGAACGAACTTCCAAATTAATACCCTGAGGAAACTTAAACCCTTCCTACCAGCCAAAGACTTCCAAAACTGCAGTACAAGCACTAGTCATCCCTCGAATAGAATATGGCAGCATCGCTCTCTGCGGACTCCCCCTAACTACTACCGCACCACTAAGAGCTTCTCTAAACGCAGCAGCAAGACTCATCACTGGGTCAAAAAAGCACTCTCATATCTCCCCTGACTTGAAATCCCTGAACTGGCTGCCTTTTGAAGCCAGAATTCATCTGAAAATAGCCTGCTTGACACACAAGGCAGTACACCTGAACTCACCCGGCTACCTCACTCAGAAGCTGACAATCTCTGGCGGCACTAGAAACACTAGAGGCACAAACAATCTTCTGCTGAAGCCTCGAAGATTCCGGAAGGAAAAAACCTACAAACGCTCCTTCTCAGGAATGGCACCTAGGAGCTGGAACTCGCTCCCTCCCGAAACAAGGCTCATTCCCTCCACTAAACTCTTTAAGAAAGAAGTAAAAGCTATCCTCATGGCCAAATACACCTGAACGATTATTTCGGACGCTTTAAAGACTCTGGACCGATCTGTACTACTTGTTCGACCGCTTTGTTGATTTGCATGAACTCTATTATTGATATGTATTGTTGTTATATATGTATATGATTGGCTTTGCCCCCTCCTATTTGTACTGTTAGCGTTACTGACTTACCTGTGTGACTATAATCCCTCATCTACCCCTTCTTTGTAAAGCGCTCTGATATCTGCAAAGATCTTGTCCGCGCTATATAAAACTTTCTAAATAAATAAATAAAGAAATAAATAGATACATATAGATACATATATAGAGGGTCTTTGGGTCAGTTCTGTTCAGCTACTGGTCGATGTCATTCACACACTGCTCCCAGCATGGGTAATGGTTTAGGCCACATCAGTCATGGTCTCTCTTGCCATGTAAAAAATTGCATTTCCTGATCATATGTGCACATCCACATGAAAATGGGTGCATTTCAGTGTCGGGGCTGGTTGGCTAGTCTTTTACTCTTCAATTTTCTCCTTTTATAGTTTGCCTTTAATTTCTTTGCTTCTCCTCTTTTTATTTTAACGATTAAGAGGATACTCAAGCTCTGCTGTAATGGGTGACTGGTTTGCAACTCATTTCATTGACGGTGCGCTGCGTTCCATGTAGTCACTTCCTCCAAAGCAGGAGACCATTATGGAGTTCAGTTGTTCATAGTGTGCCATTGTTTTATTGTTCCAAGATAGCCAACAATTTGGTGCTAAATGTAACGGCTATGCTGGAATTTTAAAACCAGGATATACTTTTTACACTACCTCTTAAAAACTGACGCCCTGTGCTGCGTTTAGGTTTCTTCATTACAAGCATATGCCCGATGTGTTTAGACGTTGTTTTCTTTTTTTCTACTTGTTTTCTTTAAATGTATGTTACATATGATGAGTTAACGTGTCTTATTGCAATTGTGTCAAAGGGTGACTGCAAGAACGAGTCAGGTGATGGATGGATGGATGGATGGGTGAATGAATGGAAGCATAAGAGCAAAGATTAGTGACCGAGAACATCTTTGATGACCTATTGAGTACCTAAACCTACCAGTGACACAAAAGGTACTTTCATTCATAAGCCAGACCAATTGTTTTTGCTGCCAATGCTAGATTTGAGTTTGAGCCTGGATATGAATACACAACTTGACACATCATTATATATCATTCTTAATGTCCGTTTAGCCATAGCCATCCTTCATTGTTCCCATGTTTGTTATTGCTGGTGCCTCTCTGTCAACTAGTAAAGCGCAGGTTCTTGACCTTCGATATGGAACATATTCACATGGTGGCTGCTTTATAAGAACTTCCTTTTAAGAACATGAGTTGGTTTACCTTTTAAACAGTTATTTTATTTTTTCTGTGTGTCCTGTTTCCAAGTAGGAGTCTGGTTGCTTTGTCGGTTAATTATTGGTCTTTTTGATGCATAGCTTTTGTGCAGGTACAAAAGCTAGGTCCAGTAGACTATCTAGAAATTGAAACGAACTGAGAGTATACATTGGCAAAGTTATTTGTTTGGTTGTAGTTGCCACATTAGGTGTTGAGGCGTATTGTTTGTTACCTTTCCCAGCCCACTTGTAGGTCATCCTTTGAGGTTGGTGTCCCTTTTTCTGGCTACATAGACTTGCATGTACATTAACTTGTTTCCTCTCTGAATTGTTACCAGATTTGACCAGTTGTTATTCCTGAAGACTGGTTGAGAGAGAGGTTTTGAGGTCTTTTCTGATCAAGATTGTCCAGTTACTTACAACTTTAGGCTTCTCCAGGTGCTAGGCTGAGAGCTTTTACTATTCAGCTTGGATCTCCCCTCATTTGCTCCTTGGATGCATGTCAAGGATAAATAATTTAGCAGAGTATTTGTGCTAGTGGTGTAGGATGCTTTTACTGCACTGGTAAGTGAGGCTATCTAAGCCTGCTGGATTGGGTTTTTGTGTTTGTTTCAGAATTCCGATGATGGGCAGACACGCAGCGCAGCAAGTCACCTTGCTGTGCTACTTGACAAAGAAAGGGCAAGAATGCACAGTATTTAAATGAATGCAACGCATTACTGTCCTTCTCCCCGCTTTGGCATCGTTTTGGCTGATTAGCCAATGCAGCCTCCCTTGAACCATTGTGCAAGGGTGGCTGTGTTGCAGACAGGATGGTTTTTGTGCAAGAAGGCATACCTCCCTGCACAAAAACAATCCCGGTAGGCCTTCCTGCACAAAAACTATCCCGAGAGGCAAATTCCTGTTTCTATGTGTGCTGCAGAATGCAGCACACATAGAATGAAGAAGGAACAAGTAGAAATAAAGACGTTTCTCCTCAATAGGCCTCCCCTGTGAAGGCGTAAGATTTTGGCAAATTCCCAGGTTTACGAGTTCTTGTAAATTTGGGAATACGTTACAATCCATAGGAGTTGTGTGTGAATACCCACACAACGCCCATGGAATGCCTACTCAGGGCAGAGTAGGGCAATGCAGCAATTTCCCCTACTCCAGATTTAGGAAGCCACTCAGTCACGCAATGTGGCTTTGCGTGGCTTCATAAATCTGTTGTAGAGGTTTGCGTTGTTTATGTACCACGTTGTGTGTTGCAAATTCGACACAAGACTCTCGTAAATATGCCCCTCAGTAACTAGTGGACGGTGTTTGGTTGGATGTACCCTGCAGCTAGGTATTTTGTCTGCTGCTTATAAAGATGAAAAACGAGATGCTCAGCAAGGATTTGTGCGTTCAGCGTCATTCCTTCAGAAATGGTGCAAAGATGGCAAGGGTTGATGGTGGGGAGTGCAAAGCGGAGTGGTAGATTTCTCTAGGCTTCTCCAGTCCATGGGGTTACATTCTGTGCCTGATTAAATCTTTGAGGAAATAGGTGAGTTTCCTTATTTATTCATTTTACAATGATGACACCAAGATGAAGATGGGTTATGGTGGAAGTGCATTTTTCTTGACCCTGTCCAGGACTGTTTCCTCAGTATTAGGTGCACGCCCTCTACTAAAAAATAAAGCTCCATTTTGTTTTCTCCTCGCTGTAGAATTCAAACATGTCTCCTCTCCTGAACAACAGATAGTGCCAAACCTATCGAGCGTTACCTTGAAGAAGAAAAGTTGGCCATGGTAAATTACTGAACTATGGATACGCGAGGCAGCCTGTCCCCGGCTGCAAAGTCATTTATTTAGGTGCGAACGGGAAATATGCAGTTTGGTAAACAGTAGAAATGACATTGAACTTGGTAAGCCTAAGAGAATGGAGATAGGAAGTACAGAAGTTATCGGAACAGGAAAGAATTGGGACAGGCATAGGGACTTGGTGAAATATGGAAGGGGACAGGCTATAATATAATTATTAGAGGACTGAGCTGTATGATCACTGGCTCTTTAGGGCTGAGCCGATCAGAGGAGCCGTCTGGGCCGTCCTCCAATTTATAAGCGTAAAATTAGATAGTCCCTCACCTGACGTCCCTTTGGAGAGGGGAGACTGCATGAAAAGTGGACCCCAAATAGAGTATGTGTATTGTAGTCCAGTGATGAGCCCGGTCTTTCGTACCACCACTGACCACGAAAGAAATGGGGTTAGAAGCGCTTATGTAAAAAGCCATTCCGTCAAAGTATATTGAAAGGATTAAGGCTACCACTGCTCGCGTCCCTAGATATGTACTTGGTCTTTGCTTGGTTCATGGTATCTTGATTGGACACATCTGAATGTTAGGCTGCAGAGTCATGCCCACCTGTCTTTCTATAGGTATTCGAGCTGGTTTTGTCTACCTGTGTGAAAAAAACACCCTTGCTTCTGAAGAAGATTGTTAGCAGAAGCCATTAAATTTCTGACTGTAGAAAAAGCCTCTTTGATCGATTTGCAGGGGTGTGAAGCCCTTTTTCATAGATTTTTAGTAGCATCTTCCATGTTCTAGTACTTTGAGCACCGCAGTCCACAGGCAATTATGCTTGTCTTTGATGCTCAGTAGATTGCTACCCGCTGTGTTATTTCTGGAGAAAATTGTTGTGCTGCTGAGAGCACTGCGCGCTGGGGCTCTCTGAAGCTTTGAACATGTTCTTAATGGCATCTAGATATCCCTACAAAGCATTAACACCTTTAACCCCTACAAACCTGCAGCAAAGGCCCATACTATGCTGCTGTGCCAGCCATTATCTTTGTCACTCCAATTTTTAAACGTGTTTGATGGACCTTTTGTATCCCCCAAGCTGTGCGACATTTTGTGGAATAGAATGGCAAGTTCTACTTTGTAAAAAATAGTGTCTAGGATGCTGACTAAAGCTGTTAAATTATTTATTTTAGAAGCTCATTAAAATAGCGGTGGCTGCATAGGGAATCACAGACTCCGGCTAAAAGCAAGGGAATAACCGTGCAGTACCCTAAAGTCTAAGGCAGCCGGTTTAATTAGTACCTGTGGTGACTGTTGCCACACATAGTGTGAGACTGGAAGTGAAGTTCATAGTAATGAATCGTACATGTGGCAGGTTAGTAGGGGGGGGGGGGGGTCCTACCCGGTATGAAGTAGAGAGAATTGCTCGCTCCTTTAATGGCAACAGCCGTATCTATGGCTAATTGAAAATTCTACGAAACACAGAAACCTTAAGTTCTTTGATGCAACTAATTTGTATTTATGACTAAAGGGCTACATTTGTTTCTTGTCTTCATATTTTTGAGTTGGATCATTACACAGGCTTCACAATCAAATATAATATTTTTGTTATTGCACGTTATTTTCTCTCGCCGAATTTTCTTACTTACCCATGCAATCCTATCTGTGTGTGATCCCGTGCACAACAGAGCTAGAAGAAAAATGTCCTGCTATCTCCCAGCATGTATGGTGGTCTTGTCCGCACATTCAGATCTCGCCTCTCGCGCCCCCCTGCCCCCATGTGAGCCAGTCAGCCGCAGCTGTCAGAATATGATAGAAATTCTTAATTTACTCATGAGTTTTGGCATTTATTTACTATCCGTTTCGACATGTGTTCCTTTAGCGGTTTCTGTTTTCAATGTTCTAGTTTAAATTGCTCCTACTCCTTTCTAGATCCTTAAAATCCTATACTCCCATCCTTACTTATATTGAAAATTACAGAAGCTGGCTACCGGGTCACTTTCAACAGTGGCCTCTCCTTCACACAGTCACCTAAAATCTACCGTCAAGAGCTTTCAGCCACCCGTGCCAACTTCCTATATCCCTCCCCTGCAAAGAACTCTCAGGTCACTGCTTGGCCCGACTGCTCTAATGGTCTGTCTAGTCCTCTGTTACACAACACTCACTATAAAGACTGTACTAGCTGCTGATCAGGGAAAATGCTTATTTCAGCTCCATGTGCAATAGTCTGTAAAGAATGAAATGGTCATCAACTTCAGTACCTCCTCGACATTATCCAGGTATTGGCTTGAGCTAGACCACTCGTAAGCTACTCCCCCTTCACCCACCCACATTGTTGAAAAATCCTTGCACCTTCAAGATTCCACTCTTTTTAGATTTTTTTCTGGCTCCTCCCATTCCACATCTCTAGATTTTCCTTCTTAGTCTTCTTCTTTCCAGCTATTTAGGTTTTTCTTTACTTTCTGTACTATCTATGGTGCAAACTTACTGCCAAGGAGCAGCAGAGTGCTTTACAGACTACACTGTTTGTTCTGACGCAGTAGTATATAAAAGTTAATGTGCTGTATGTAGACCAGTATTGTGTTGGTGTTAAGTTGCAGCTGGAGCTCAGAAAGTAGTGTATGTGAATTGGGAAAGTAACGTGCAGTTCGGTGAGTACCATAAACAAAGATTTATAAAACCTGTTTTTCATTGACTTTAATTATAACATATATTTAGAATCTGAAGCACAGGAGGTAAAGTGATTTGTACTGATGCATAGGGTTTTTTGGTCAGTTGCCAATGCCAGACCTCGAACTCTGATTTTCGGTCAGAAGCCTGGCCAATAGACTACATTTTCTCTCAATTCATTTGACCCTTGCATCAGGCTCTTTCTCATATTGTAAGCTTACTTAAAGTATAACAAGTGCAGGTCTTTGGACCTCTAGCAGCCTGAGTTGTCCTAACAGCTAGGGCGGTCAACCTCAAATCTGGATAACTGGGTTCGGGTCTTGGTAACTACGCGCAACATCCTGTAATTTTGGGCAAATCACTTAATCTCCCTGTTCCTAACAAAAATGAATGTGTCCTCCTGTAACGCAACTGGTGCTTGTGTAAAGCGCTCTGATACCCGATACCTTCGGGTCAAGTTTCGCTATTTAAAACTCCGTAAATAAAAAATAAAAAAATTAGATCTTATGAAATGGGCAACAGCAAGACCCTTAGCATATTCGTAGCAACACTCTTAGCATGCAAGTAGTACTAGTGATCAGGTGGTATGAGGACAAAAGATGTCAAGCCCTATATATGCAATAAATGGCAAACCATCTAGTCTAGTGTTGGCATGGGGAAAGGGCGGTTGAAGCATAGGACTATGTAACATACTCTTCATATGCATAGCTGGTTGGGGGGGTCAGGGGGGGGGGGATCACGGAATCGGCCCAGCAATATCAAACGGGGGAGGAGTGCAGAGAGCATTTGGGGAGCCTCGGAGTATGGCTAGTGTAGGAGAAATGGGGATCATATCGCCTCAAACATGATTGATTTTGCATTTGGTGCACAATTTGTTCATGTGACAGCCACAGCCATATCACACATCCAGTTCATGTATGTAGGTGAGGGATTTTTGCTACAGGCATCTCAGCATGGCCATTGTAGCCACTGATAATGCTGTATCGATCCGTCATTTGACTTGTTGAGTGATGTCTGAAATCACCAGGGTGTCGTGTACAAAGATTATCAGGGATAATCTATATTAGATTTTGTGATAGTAGAGAATTCTACCTTTGCCCTATTAAAGGATCTTAGGGTTATTGAAACCCTTTTTAGCGACCACAAAATACTTTCTACCTCTGTGAACATAAACCCTCCCAAACCCGACCAATGGTCACTTAATAGTGATCTGGTAAGTTTTGGAGCGAAATCAGGAAGGTGCTATTGGAACACAAAAGCTGAACGAGAGTTGGAGGGTGTTCTTGATGTCGCAATTAATGACCTTTCTATTTGGCACGGTTTTGAAATTGTGTGCTTCCTAGACTTTATGAAGGTAGTGATTTCGGTGGCTAAAAAACCAAATACGTAAAGGTGTTTTGCAATACCCTTTAGCCCCTTGCATCTACTTAATATAGAAATAAATAAGTTAGTAAGGGAACAATATCTGTGTAAATCGGCAGAAGGATCTCGTAGAGTAGCCTTACTAAAAAGGAGGAGAAGGTTACAGGCAAAATTACGAAAAGAAGGGGAGGTTATTATTTGGATAAAATTAAGAGAGGCTGCCTTTAATGGTGAAATGAGACAGTTCTGGTCCCTCATAGGTGAGGGCTGTGGAGCGAGAACAAGACCGCTTCCTATCCCCATTGAAGAACAAATATGGGTGGATTACGTCACAGCCCTTTACGCAAGTAACGGAGTCGCGGTTCCCCGTATAGGTCTTATTGAGAATAGTCAGCCTTTGATCCCTTTATCTGAAAAGGATATTGAATTAGCAATTAAGGAAATGCGTTCTTCCGGGGCAATGGGGCCGGATGAACTTCCAATCTCTGTCCTAAAGCAAAGTAGTGCAAAATGGAGCAAATTGTTATGCCCGTGTTTAACACTTGCTTTTCCAGCGGAAAGATTCTTCCCTCGTGGAAAGGGAGTATTCTGCTGCCCCTTTTTAAAAAGGGTGACCGGCTATCTCCCCAAAATTATCGCCAAATTGCCCTTTTGGATGCAATTGGCAAAGTCTTTGCAAGATGCCTTTTGAAACGAATTAACGATTGGGTGGATCAAGCTAATATACTTCCCCTCGAGCAGACGGGATTCCGAAAGAACCATGGCACCATGGATAACTTAACAGCTCTGCAAGTAATAACCGATAAATATATCAGGGTCAGAGGAGGGAGAGTCTATGCAGCTTTCATAGACTTCTCCACGGCTTTCGATAAAGTTGATCGTCCTTTGCTGTGGAAGAAACTACTTACTTTTGATATGCCAGTTCGGCTGCTAAATCTAGTTCAGGATCTCCACTCTGATACCTGGTGCAGAGTATTGTTGGGAGGAGAGAGGCGCCTATCCCAAGCAATCCCCTCAGCCAACGGTCTTAAACAGGGCTGTTTATTAGCTCCACTATTGTTTTCCCTTTATGTTTGTGACCTCCCCCAGACCTTATCCCTAAGCGAAGGAATTGCCCCCATTTTAGGGGATAAACCCGTTGCATGCTTAATGTATGCAGATGATATATTACTTTTAGACCTTACTCCGAAAGGACTTAATAATCATCTGCATGCATTGCATGTATTTGCCGAGTCCCACTATTTGAAGATCAACATCTCTAAAAGCAAGGTAATGTGTATGATGGGGAAGAAAAAATCGAAATCTGGGAATTTTAGTTGGTCCTTAGGCAGTGATAAGCTGGAAATTGTAAAATCCTATGTGTTTTTAGGGAAAATAGTATGCGGTAATTTGAGCGATAAGGCTCACATAGATAACAACATTCGGAAGGCCAAGACGCAGGGAAATGGACTGAGTGCTCTTTATAGAGCCACTGGCAAAAGACATTTTGTCCATTTGCTAGAGGCCTTCCGAGCAAAAATTCCAGCCTCTCTGCTTTATGGCATCGAGCTTATTGACTTGGGGCAATGTTTTTTTTTAGATACCATCGAGGGCAGACTTTTGCGACATCTAACTACGGTCAATAATCCTTGTACAGTGGAATCTCTTAGACTTGAATTTGGCATACGAAGTAGTTGGGTTCAGGCCCTGGCGGGAGTAATACGTTGGGTCTCTTGCTTAGCCATGGGTAAACCGGCCACTTTAAGATTTCTTATTAAAAAAACATTATTGGGTTCCCTAAAAGAATATTCCTTACTTATAAAGAATTTCAGAAGGGCTGTTACATTACTGGAATTGGAGGAATCAACTCTTTTTTTGCTATCTTCACATCAGCTAAAGTCGACCCTAAGACTGGCTACATGGGAGCTAAGTTTTAGGAGGGACAGAGATGCCCTTATTACAAAGAAAGGTGCTACGCAGGTTGTCAATTCTTACTTATTTAAACACATACAACCTTATGCCTCTTGGAACCTCCCTCACGGCCTACGCCGTTTTTGGTTCCTCTTGAGGCAAGATCTCCTCCCTTTAAATAAATTACTAGCTAGGTGGTATGGTTCTTCCGATAAATAAATGTAATTTATGTAACAACAATAATTCGATCCAGGATATTGTCCATATCCTTTTCATATGCCCTGCCCTAATGGCTCATCGCCGAAAGTGGGTGAGACCAATTTGTTTACAATCACGCATTTTATCTGCCAAATCTTTAATCGATGCTATCCTTAACCCCCCTAATGAAATGTTTTGTTACAGAATCTTTAACTTTTTTTAATGTTTCTTAGAATTATATTAACGGATATGATTCTTATATTCCAGTTTCTGTGTTTATAGAATGTATTCTAAGGATTTTACGTTTTGTAATTTTTGTTGTTTTTTATGCTTTGCTTATATGTGGATCTCAATCGAGTTCCAAATCATATATCAATAAAATTGAATTGAATACAAAGATTAGCTTTGGGGATAGCTGTACGGCGTTTATTGTGTTAAGGACTTCGTTCCAGACCAGTTGGAGGGACCTGCACAACTGTACCCAGTGCAGTAGGTCACCCTTATGGTGGCCATATCTCCAACAGGCAGAACTCGGGGCTGGATGAGTCTTGTTCACTTTGCAGGAGGACCAGTGCTTGTCTTGTAGGAGTTTAAAGAAACAAAGGTTAAGTCATGGCTCTCACAGCCTCCTGTAATGAATGTCAAGTAGTTCCATCCAGTTGGCCTCAGTAGTTTTTCCCTAGCCTGTCAGTCCGTTCCTTCTGTATGTATTTGCAGAGACCACAGGAGTGGTGTTCTTACCACAATGTCTTGTACAATCCCGAGATCACACCTGTTAGGATTCCTTTGGCATACAAGACAATGGATGGATTCCTTTGGCATACAAGACAATGAATGATGTTTTGAAGATCCTTTAGCATATAACATAATGGTTAATGTTTTAAGGTGTTACAGGTATCGTGTGAGGAATGATAATGGGTTTTTCCTTTCATCAAGTATCTTTCAAAAGGAGATGTGTGCAATAGGTTGTCAAGAGGGCAAATAATGGGGCCTTCCAAATAAAGTGAAGACCATGCTTTGCCCATAAAATAAGGAAATGGAAGGGGCAGGCATTGCAAAATCTGTTTTACCACACACTGCCTCATACAAAGGTAAAATTCATTTTGAGAGATTTTAAGCCATGATGCGACTGGTTTAATATTAACCTCTGTCACAAAACTAAAGACCTCTCCTTGTGTCTGCATAATTATGTACACTTCTGAATAAACAATTTCATGTCTTTATCAAATTCCATGCCCTAATATGTAAATGCATTCACACCTTTTAAAAGGATTTCCAGGGGGGCGTGGCCAAGATGGCGGGCTGACCGGTCGCTCCTTCCGTGAGCTCCTGAGTCCCCGGAGCCCTTGACCCATCCTGCACCGCTGATCTCCCCCAGATCTAGCGGAGAGGGGTGCAGAAGCGGCCGGGAGCCCGGTGTGAGCGTTTGTGGAGCCCCCGGAGGCACAGACGCGGAGAGCGACGCCGCGGAGAGCAGGCCCCTGAGGCGGGCGGAGAGCGCGGCCTGAGCAAGGCCGGGCGGAGGGAGAGCGGCTGCCCCGCGGCACCCCGGTGTGGTGGGGCGTTCCCGGGCCCGCTGACCAGCGGGGGCACGGTCGAGTCCCCCCCCGGCGGCGCCGGTGCTCCCTGGCGTGAAGAGCCGGCGGCCTTGGCCCTTGGCGGTGCGGCGCCATCCGCCCCTAGTGGTGAGAGGAGTCGGGGAGGAGCACTACGCAGACCCGGGGATTTGCGGAGCCTGGAGGCCTAGCAGGCCGGAGACACGAGCGGAGTTCCTTTGCGGGCCCCGGCTCTGGAGTGGCCCGGCTTGGACCCCGGTGAGACGCCTGTGCCTGCCAGTGACCGGTGAGACTGATCTGGTGGCTGCATTGGGGGGCCCACACGCGGGGCCCGGGCGGAAGGCGCCAACGAACTTCGGTGACCCTGCCCACTGCCGGGCCTGTGCCCCTCGGGCTTGTGCTGCCGACCTCGTCCCCCAGTGGGCTTGCTGGGCCCGCGTGCTGTGCCTGGGGCCCTGCAGGAGCCTGATTGACCAGAGGGTGCTGGCCGGGGTGTGGCTCGCCCGGCGCAGGGTCTCATAGGGCGGCGGTGCCCACCTGGAAGGCTGCGGTGGAGCGGCGACACGGCCGGGAGCCGGGAGACGGGGTGGTGACCCGCTCCTGGGAAGCAGGGACGCACTAAGAGAGTGTTGCAGCGGAGTGCTGGTCGTGCTCATCTCTCATCCAGTCTGTTGGGGAGCTTTGGGGCGCTGCCTGGGAGCCCCGGATCTGCACTGAACCGACTTGCTGCGGGAGCCCACGTGGTTCGCGGGCCCTCTCCCTGCGACGCACCGCCGCCTCTGCGATGTCAGGTAACAGGGGAGGCAAGAAAGGTGAGCGTACCTTACCCGAGATGTTGGGTAGGGGTGCCCCGAGACAGGACAGATCCCAGCCGACGCCGAGCCCCTCGTCCGGATCTCGTGGGGCAGAGGGGGGTGAACCCCCGGTCACCAGGTCCTTTCTGGAGTCGCTGTTTAGCACACTCAGGGAGGATTTTCAGACCCTGAAGCAGGAGGTGGCGGGCGAGGTCCGAGAGGTGAGAAGAGAAGTTGATTCGCTTGGTGAGCGGGTTGCCACCATGGAGGACGCTAATCTATCCAGGGACGAGGAGATCACAAACTTGCAACAGGAAGTGCTGCGGCTTCGGGACCAGCAGATCGACCTCCAGGCCCACGCCGAGGACCTTGAAAATCGGTCCAGGCGCAACAACATCAGGGTCAGGGGCGTTCCGTCCAAAGAGGAGGGGGAGGACGTCACGGCCTACCTACGAGACCTGTTCCGGGATGTCCTGGGCGAAGCGGCTGACTTTCCGGTGAGGATTGACAGGGCGCATAGAGTGGGCCTCCCGCGTAGGGCCTCGGCACCACCCCCAGATATATTGGCCTTTCTCCCGGATTTCCCTCTGAAGGAGCGTATCCTCCGTGAAGCCCGTCAGAAACAACCGTTGAGCTTCAGGGGTCACCAGATTGCGTTGTTTCATGATCTGTCCGCGATTACGTTGCAGAAACGCAAGTCCTTCAAAATTGCCACGGACTTTCTAAGAGAGCACGACACGCAATACTCTTGGGGCCACCCCTTCAGGCTTATTTTTCGCTGGAACGGGACATTGCACCAACTGAGATCCCTCCAAGACACGTGTGGGGTGCTAGGAATCACCGCTACTGAGGAGGATGTCCCGACGCCACGCCGCCGCAATTCTAGAGGGGGCTGGCAGACAGTCCGACGGCGCCGGACCACGCCTCAGCCTTCTCGACCGGACTCTCCTACGGTCAGAGCGGAAATGGACAGCGCCATTCGGGAGGTATCCGGCTCCACGTCGTCCAGTGACGTGGCCTTGACGGCTTGAGCATCGTCTTGGGGGAGATCATCTTGGCTTTACTGGCACTGCAGGTTTGAGGGTTCCGGGGGGGGTGGGGGGCTCTGGGGGGGCATGGATGGTGGCTGGACGTCCACTCGGACACTTTACCACAGACTTGCCCGTTAGGGGCTGGACTGGGACAATGGGGTTTTTCAAACCATTAAGGTTGTTGTTGGGGAGCGTGGGAGGGGGTCTGTGTAATGGGGTGGGAGAGAGACGGAGAGATGGGGAGTTGGGGAGTTTGAGGGTTGTTCGGGGTGTTGGGGTGGGGAGGGTTCGGGGTTTGGGATGTGCCTCATTTGCCTTAGGCTGTGCTTTTTGTGCCCTCATGTTGCCTTTCTTGAGTGGGGAGGTATCTGTTCGGGAGGGGATTCTGATGGTGTGCTGGGCGGGCTCTCTGGTTTCAGGGTGCTGTTGTTGCTGTGTTCTTCCTGCGCTGGGAGAGGGGGGGTGGGGTGGTGCTGGCCTTCTGTTGTGTTCGGCCTGGGCCCCTGCTACTACAGGTTCACATGTCACCTCCCCTTTGGTTATTTCACCGTGGCTCGCTCCTGCGCCTGCCCCGCTCCGCCTCCCCACCTGGCGGGGTGTTTCCTGTGTCTCCGGGCCCCATTGCAGCTCTTTCTCCATTGTTTACTCATGGCCCTGGAGATCGTTACCCTTAATGTGAAGGGTTTGAATAACCCGGTCAAGCGCAGGGCGATACTATCCCTTCTTGAGAGCACCCAGGCGGATATCTGCCTTTTGCAAGAAACGCATCTCCTGGCCCGGGACTGTTCCAGGTTGCGGTCCCCGAAGTTCCCGGTTCAGCTTTTCTCCTCTGGGACTACTAAAACGGCAGGGGTTGCTATCTTGGTGGCTGGGAAGTTCAGGGGGGAGGTACTGCACAAGGTGGCGGAGCAGAAGGGGAGGCTCCTGGCATACAGATTTAGGTTAGGGGGTTTCCCTTTCACGGTGGGTTCGGTGTATAGCACTAATGATCGCCAGGACTTGTTTCTGCAGTCTGCTCTAGCCGATATTGCGACTACCCCAGATAGGCATATACTCATTGGTGGTGACCTGAATATGGTCTTCAATTCATCTTTAGACAGATCCGCGCAGCGCCGTCCACAGACTGGGGAAATTTCACAGCTTAGTGCCTCACACTTAGGAGACCTGGACATGCACGATCTTTGGAGACATTTACATCCCGCCTCGAGGGCCTATTCCTATTACTCCCACGCACATAGGACTTACGCCAGGCTGGACTACCTCCTGGTGACGGGGCCGTTGGCCGCACTTGCGACAGCATCTGACATAGGGGTCCTCACATTGTCGGACCATGCTCCGGTGTCGGGATGCTTCCAGTTGCCGCCGATATCCCCGAGACGCGGGGTCTGGCGCCTCCGGGACACTCTGCTGCACCGACGGGAGGTACTGTCGCGGATCCGGGCCGCAATTGCTGGGTTCCGGGAGCACAACGAGAACGACGATACCGCCCGGGCGACGCAGTGGTCAGCCCTGAAGGCGGTGCTGCGGGGAGAGTTCATTTCCATCTCCTCGGCGGAGAACAGGGATAGACAGCGGAAGAGGGACGAACTTACGGGTACGGTTCGGGAGCTAGAACAGGTACACCAAAGGACAGGGGCCCCCAGAGTCTGGAGGCAGCTCAAAGCGGCGCGGAAGCTTCTCGCCGCGCTGGACATGGACAGGGCGGAATATGCGGCGCTGCGCCTGAAGCACGCATACTATACTGGCGGTGACCGTTGCGGCCGGTTGCTAGCGAATAAACTGCGGGTACGACACCAACGCCAGAAGGTCGAGGGCCTGTCCGTCCCCGGAGGCGGGTTGGTCACGGAGGACGACCAGATAGCGGAAGGCTTCCGCCGATACTATGCGGACCTCTACGCTGGCGAGCCCCCATCAGCCTCGGCAGAGGCTGATTACCTCACATCGGTCGACCTCCCGGTACTCTCACCGGAACAGGCTGATTACCTGGACCGGGATATCCGCCCGGAAGAAGTGATTGGGGCTATCTCCCGACTCAAGCATGGGAAGGCCCCAGGGCCCGACGGTTATACTCCACTCTTCTACAAAACATTCTGCCCGGAACTGGCCCCGCTGCTGACACGACTCTTTAACTCCTTCGCGGAGTCTGGGGCCATCCCCCCGGATCTACTGAGGGCGACGGTGTCGGTTATTCCCAAGCCGGGAAAGCCCCGCACCGAATGTGCATCCTATAGGCCGATCTCGCTGCTCAATGTAGACCTTAAGCTTTACACCGGGATCCTGGCCGCACGTTTGGCGCCTCATCTGCCGGGGTTGGTGGATCCGGATCAGGCCGGGTTTGTCCCGGGCCGGCAGACAGTGGACAACACCAAGCGGGTGGTCCACGTTCTGGAGAAGACCTCTCGGATCCCCGGGGAGCATATGCTGCTTTCGGTGGACGCCGAAAAGGCGTTCGATCGGGTGCATTGGCCCTACCTCGAGAAGGTTCTCTGTAGGCTGGGGTTGGGCGAGAGGTTTCGCACCCTAATACTTAACTGTTACAAGTTTCCCACTGCGACGGTGAGGGTCAATGGCTGCAATTCGGGCCAATTCGCGATTGAACGGGGTACTAGGCAGGGGTGCCCCCTGTCCCCACTGCTCTTCGCTCTATATATGGAGCCTTTTGCCCAGAGGATTAGAAGTAACCCAGAAGTGACGGGTGTCAAGATGGGCGGCTACATCCACACGATCAGCCTCTATGCGGATGACGTGATCTTTATGCTCGACAACCCGAAGGAGGCGCTCCCTGCCTGCCTCGCAGAGTTGGACGCTTTTGCGGCTGTGGCGGGGTTCAAAATGAACATAAAGAAATCGGCGGCCCTTGACATCTCGCTCGCCTCGGCTACCAGGTTGGAGCTGCAAAACCGCTTCCCCTTGCAATGGTCTAGAGATCAGATCCCATACCTGGGGGTACTGCTGGCACCATCCCTGCCTGCCATGGTTACGGCTAACTATGCGGCCTTAGGGACCAAACTGAAAGAAGAGTTGCTCCGGTGGAGCAAAGGTACGCTATCACTGTTGGGACGCATTGCTGCAGTGAAAATGACTCTCTTGCCGCAGGTGCTGTATCTGTTCCGTGCTTTGCCTTTACAGCCTCCGAAGGGATGGATTCGACAGACGCAGGCTGATATCGCTCGATTTGTTTGGCAGGGTCGTAAACCTAGACTCCGTAGAGCCCTCTCCACACTGGCACCCGAGTCCGGGGGCCTCGGCATCCCGGACTTACACAAGTACTTCCAGGCGGCGCAGTTGCGCTACTTGGTTGAATGGAGTAAATGGGAGTCGGACAGACACTGGCTGTTTCAGGATCAGGCGGTGGCGGGCAGGACTCTGCAGGAAATACCTTTCCTACGCAGGAGTCACAGGCCCCCCAATCTGTATGCGTCCTTTGTCACGCAGGCCACGCTCCGCGTCTGGGATGCCGTGTGCACTCGACATGAACTTACCACCTTCCCGTCGCCACTTACTCCCTTGGCGGGGAATCCTGACTTCCGGCCCGGAACGGAGCCTGGAGCTTTTTCGCTCTGGCAGACGGCCAGGTGCTGTGCATTGGTTCATATTTATGGCCCGGAGGGTGCTGTGTCGTTCACTGACTTGTGCAGGGAATACCACTTACCCGAGACGGAGCGTATGCGATACCTGCAGGTTCGCCACTGGGCGTTACAGCCGCAGGTGCGAGATCTGGCGGATCGGAAACTTACCCCATACGAGCTGTGGCTTGCGACGCGCTCCTCCGACGCCAAGCTTATCTCGGATCTTTACCGGCTACTACAGCCCCCCCCCCATCACTTTTATAGCCCCGGGAGGGCGCGCTGGGAGCGGGAGCTGGGCAGGACGCTGAGTCACAAGGAATGGGACGACATTTCGTATCGAGCTCGGCACTCGGCCTACCACACTGGGCTCACGGAGACTTTTACGAAGATATCTACGTACTGGTACTATACGCCTCAGAGGCTGCACGACATGAACCATCACATACAGGACACCTGCTGGCGCGAATGTGGGCAGACGGGAACACTCTCGCACATTTTATGGGATTGTCCGTTGCTGGGTCCGTATTGGAGGGAGGTCCTGGATGATATAGATCAGTGCTTTGACATAGAATTGCCGCGCCTTCCTGCCTATGTTTTGCTAGGGTTACCCAATGGCCTGATGTACCCACTGCGCTCTAGGAGGGGCAGACAGATAGCGATCGCTCTGGGGTCGGCGATCCAGAACATCCTTATATATTGGCGTACCACCACGCTTCCCACAACCACGGGCTGGTTACACAGGTTGTGGCATGTTCTAGGGATGGAGAAGATGTCCCTCACGGTGGCGGGGGAGGTAGACAGATTTGATGACCTGTGGCAGCCTTTTGGTGTCCTATTGCAATCAGAATTCAAAGAGATCACCTGTCCACGGTATCTCCGACTGCTGCGGCTGACCACCCCGATTTCCTAATGGGTGGGGGGGAGAGGAGGGGAGGGCGCGGGGTTCCTTTCTGGAAGTGAGGGTGTTGCTGGACATTCGCTCAGGCACGGGGGGGTGGGGGGGAGTTGGGATGGGGAGGGGTGGGAGTTGGGGGGGGTGTTCTGGTTTTGGAACAAGTGCATCATGGCGCTCACGCTCTTATTGGGGCTCTACACTCGCCTGGCTAGTCCTCTCCGGATACTGATGGGGTTCTTGGGGAGAGTCTTTGCTGTATACTTTCATGATGTCTGTATTCCTTTGTATGTATTATTGTTTTTCTTGTTGCAGAAACTCTAATAAAATACTTTAAACCTAAAAGGATTTCCAATACCTTCATGATGATCCTGTTTTTAAGATTCATGGGCCTACCTCATGACTTCTGATTCTTTAAATGAGTTCACATGTCTAGCATCCTTAAAGAACACATATGGGGCTCTTTGCCATTCTTGAATTCTGGATTGCAGAGAGGAGTGGGGAAGTAAATCTTGACCCAATCCTAGCTGAGTTCTTGGCTAGGTCAAATTATTGAAAAAGTTGATGTAAATCACAGATAGTTTGGCATGGGAACAGTTTGTTATTTATTGGTTTTGGTGAAAACTCAGATTTTTTTAAGTTGCTGTTCAAGGACAACAAAAGAGGGTGTCACAATATAGTCTTGTTTTACAACTCTCAGACTCAAAGGATTCTAAGCATCCACCCTGCACCCCATAATAGGCACATGGTAAACCTTGCCTGTCTCCTCTGTACAGCATGCAACACGTTCTAAACCAGTCCCAACATTTTTTAGAAGGTATGCCCATGATACCCTGGTTTATCTCCGCCAACCTGCAACGTCCATGCCATTGCTGCTTGCAGAGCTGAAGAGACTTGGTGTGGTGTCTGGACTCCGGATTAACCAGAGAAAATCCAAAATAATCCCCATTGGGAAATAATCGAAGGTGTCACACGCAGAACTCCCTAAAGATGAACTACCAAGGGTGGGTGAAGGGGAGAGATACCTAGGTACAAGGCTGGCAAGCTCACCTTCCAGATACTTTGATCTCCATATTGGCAGAGTGATCGAGGGAGTAGGGGCTCTTTAAGTGTCTGGCGGGACTTGCCGTTGTCCCTCATGGGTCGAATCACTATAATAAAAATGATTATCCTTCTTAGGTGCTTGTACACAATGCGGCACTCGCTTTATCTTATTCCCTGATCATATTTTCGAACACTTGATCAACTTCTCAGATCTTTTATCAGGCAATAAACGTAAACTGGTACGGCGAACAACACTACAGAGGATGTGAAGTCAGTGAGGGTTGTGGGTGCATAGAGCTATATTACATGGCCTCACAGCTAAAGCATGCAGTGCATTGGATGGACATAGTTGACGATTGGGAGACAAATCTCCTAGCCGGTATGCATGCCTGATGCACAAATTCAGAATTACTAATGCTTAAGAGGACCCGCCCCCCCCCCCGCTCCCATATATCATACGACATGTGGCAGAGTTGTGGGAAACTGTAGTCCGAAGGGTGATCCAACATGCGCCGTATGCTCCTGATATGCCTCTCTGGGTACTACGACCCTTTGCACGTATAGCGAACTCTGTCCATAAAGAAGTGGAAGGAAGGGGGCTACCAGACATTGAGGGACCTATATACGAATGGTATATTTTGACACGAGAGGAAGCAACAGACTCCTTTAATCTGGGGACAGGGCAACTTCTCCAATACGAGAATCTCTGGTGTGACCCCAGAAATATGGCCCGGGTTTCCGGAAGAACTCCCTGGCACCAGTACATTAAAAGTGATGTTCTATGTGGCTCAGGGTGGATGACTGGTTTCCCACATATACAGAACCCTGAGGGACGACCTGCCAGGGGGCGTTCTACCGGTAAAGCACAGGTGGGATGCTCTGCTGGAGGCGCCACTATCCGATAGAAAGTAGGAGAGAGTTCAAGAAGGGGTCCGGACCGTTGGCTTCAATGCACGATTTAAACTCCTACAATATAACTTACTACACCAGGTATACCTTACTCCACGTACACTACATGCAATCTAGCCCACTCGAAGTGCTGCATTACCACCCCCCCCCCCCTTTCCCGGTGATAGAGCGCGCGAGGTCATCCAGCCAATGATTCCGCCGTTTCCGGCTTCAGGGCCCATATACTTTAAATTCACTCTATTCATTGGCCAGGCGACTTCACGGGCTGCTACCAATTGTGTGTGTGTTCCCTACTGTTATTACTCAGTGTACCCGACTTACCATCCTCCGACACGGGTACCTATGACTTCAATGGATCAGGAGCCTAGCTGTAAAAGGAAAGGCAGCAAATGCAATTTCAAATGACATTCAATACTGTTGTAAATGACCACGGACAACTGGAAGTTTTAAAATGTTTATCTAAAGTTCGTTATCATCAAATATTAAACTTACAAGAATAAGGCAATCAATAACCAAGATAATAAAAAGTACATAATTATAGAGAAATAAAGACAGGGTAACCATTTAAATGCAATTATGAGATAAAGAGAAAATGCTATGTATTCAAGGCAAGGAGTTTTCAGACGGCTTAAGTAAGGCCGTTCTAGACCATATCAGAAAATGACAAACTGCAATGCTAAATATGATTTCCAAAAGGTAGGATAGCATAGGAACAATTTAAGAATATATGCACTTGACTTTATGATTCAATAGTTTGCGGCAAAAGCATGGAAAAATCAACATGTGCAAAGATGTGTCTTTATTGAAGCAAAGACAGAAAAATAGAAAGGTGCAAGTTTAAGGAACTTAGAGCAGTATTTACCTAGACTGGTGTGGAAACCAAACCCTGGCCACGGGTCAGTTAAGGACAGGAAACCCTCAAGGAAGGATACCCCTCAAAGGACAGCAGGTGCAGAATGGACACCCAGGACAGGACAGGATACCCTCAGATTAGGAATCAGGACAGGACCTCAGGACAGGACAGCAAACCCTCAGGACAGGACCGCTCAGGACAGGACCGCACCCGCAGTTTGGAAGCAACGCCTGCGTTCCACCCTCTCTGCAGCTATCGATCAAGATCCCGATTGGATCAGCGAACTCCCAGCAAAGTGCTTCGCCAGCACTTTAAGGTTCAGTAAAACCTTAGTCTATGGTCAATTTCGGACAGAGTGCTCCGCAGCGCTCTGTATCTTCAGTCACCTATTGAGTATGATGGGTCAGTGACAGGTCAGCTAAACCAGACAAGTCGGACAAATTCCCTAGGTGAACCCAGGGTAGATATACTCTTTTGGGACAGGGTACCACCCCCCAAATGTTGCAAAGTGTCAGAATCCCCAATTTCGATTGGTCCTAAGGTAGGCTTTGGGTAACACACCAATCATAACAGTCTATTTGGATGCTACATTTACATATTTGGGTACCGCCTAGCAAGATTGGGGTTCCCATGAGAAACTGTGCAGAAATACGAGTGACAATTAACATTGTTGCCGAGTTAGGACAACTGGCTCCGCTTTCCTGGGTTTTCAGGTCAGTTCTCAGGAGCTTCTTGCCCATCACTGCCAGCTGGCTAAGTTCCATCAGCCAAAGTTGTCAGGTCCCCGGAAAGTCGCATATGCGCAGAAGGGACCTCCAAGATGGCTCTCGGTACAGACAGACCCACATTTCCCGCAGTACATGAAAAGTAAGCGAGAACAAATTAATACATAGAAATAACATTATGAAAACACATCATTTGGTTTTGAACTTTCAACTTATCACTACAAAATATACTTATGCAGTCTAAATGTTAGCTACATATAACAGGCACAAGAGCAGTGGCACGAGCAGTACCACGTTACAGGCAAAGCTATGTATTACGCATGCGCATAAATTTCCCTCCAATTCTGCAGACACGTCAGGACACGTGAGTGTGACTGACGCATGCGCAGTAACTAAATACAAGCGGCGGCCATATTTTACGGACACGGATTAAATTCATTAGGAATACACATAGGCAAGCTTCATAAACTTTGCTTAAACTAAATATAACGTTAGTAAGACGTACACTTATTACCTTGTTGTACATAAACGAGGTTCATGAATACAGCAAGCCGCAAAATATGCGAAGCTTTGCTTCATCAATCCCCTCTTTGATGATATTTACTATCATCACAAAATTTAATGGAACCAGATGCCAACTTTTCTTTCACACTTTATACAGTTCTATCTCTTCTAGCAATCGCTCCAGCTTTTCTCGTTCAGTTTTGGTAGGGTGAGAATTCTTCACCTTTTTATAGATCTGATTATTCATCTCTTCTAATTCGAGCTCATCCACACTCCGTTTCACTCCTCTTGTATTTACTTCTCTTGCATTCACTTCATACTTCTTGGTGTGTTTACGACACTTGCAGCAGACAAATATGAAAAATAGGATGAGACCTATAATTCCAATTGGCATCAGTACTTTGAGCAATAAGCCTTTACCTATACTAGCGAACCAATGACCTACATTTGAGAGACCATCTACCAGTCTCTTCCAGGCACTATCAACCTCGAGTGGTCTGAGTTCCTTTGCCAAATTAGTAATGTTTCTCACATATCTTTTGAGCTGCACACTTTTATCCGAAATATAAGTGCAACAATGTTGCGCCTTCAACATCCGGCAGACTCCGCCCTCTTTCGCCAATAAGGTATCAAGAGCAAGTCGATTCTGCAAAACCATTGATCTGATCGCAACCATTTCGGTGTTGACCAGTAAAAATCCATGAGCTGTCTCAGTAGACAATACATCCACTATAGTGGACAATTTACAAATTCTATGAGTGTTCAGAACCACTCCCACTCCAGGTATCAGTGCACTGAAAATACTACCCATAATTTCACCTATACTTTCTCTTTTACTACGCACTAAGCCATTAGTATTTTCACTGCTTCCAGCAACTCCATTCACATGGTATATTTTCGGGAAGACAATGCCAAAATAGCAACTTCCATACCAGTGATCCGGCAATTTGAAATAAGCCTTGTCCCCACAAATATAATAAATTCCAGGAAACACAGGCTCTGACCCATTTTTGAAACCCCAACCTCCAATTACCTTGTAATTATGTTCGCATTCACTGGAACCAATGAAAAATGTTATTATAATAGCTAGTCTTCTCGCGGTGAAGACATAGCTTGCCTTTCTTTTCAAAATCCAGCAACAGAGCAGGACCCGCCCCACCAGTTGAGGTGCCTTCCATGTTCTCTGCCCACTTTGGCTTTTTCTGACTTTCGTCATTAGCCTTCTTTTGTATTTTAATTCTCCTTTTCTCTGCCATGTTTAGGAACATCTTTTCCTGCTCATGCAAAGAACAAGTCAAGTTATCTCTGTGTGCGTCCGCTATGTCAATGTTACCTATAGTCAGGAAATAATCTCCCATGTATCGTATTGCGTCACTTTTGGTATGTACAGGATTCAAGTTCCCACGTATAGGAAGCTCAGAAAAGATCACGTCGTTATTAGAGTAATAGTACTGTAACGGTCCTCTTTTGTAAAATAAACTAGCTAAAATGCTACAGGAGATTCCGTATGTCAGCGGTAAGTGATGGTATGTCACGCCTTCAGCTACAGAGGTAGGTAGCTTCATGCAGACATAGCAATCTTCAATTTCCATAGTCTCTACATAGTGTATTAATAAGTTTGCGAAAACATTTAAGCGTGTCCTGTTTTTAATTCTATGATAATGTAGTTCTTCCTCATCTGATGCTTCTAAGTCTTGTTTTGTTTGTCTCAACGCTCTCTCATGTCTTGCTACACTCTGTGTTGTCAGCTCCTCACTGTCAGTATTTACAATTTCAGTAGGGACAATATTAGTATCTTTGCTTACAGCAAAGGGAATGAAAATTGTTAGTCCTATCCAGAGTAATATCAGGACAACTATACTACAAACACATACCTTGCAGCAAGTTTTACAACCGCTGCGACTAGGTCTACCATTCACGTTTGAATCAGACATTTTGGCTTCAGAAGAAGTTTCTCAACCCCTCTTTGTGTCTCTACACAAGTATCTTACTTTGTGCAAATTCACGGTGGCTCTTCTTCCTCTTCGTCAGAGTACTCAGGGACGGGCTTTCCGTCGCTTACGTCAGTGATATCGAGATCTTCAAGTTCTTCTAACACAAGTGTCCATTCAGGTGACTTGTACTTTTTGTTTTGTCTCTTTATCCGATCACTCCTTCTTTTGGAAGTGTCTTCTGGTTGTTCTGCTATGCGAGCACTTCTCCTTTCTTCTGCACGTTTTTCTTCTACTGTTTTTATTCTCAGTCTCAATTTCTTTATGTATCTAGGCTCAAGATGCTTCCTTTTCTTAAGTCTTTTTGTAGGTACTTGAACTTCGTTCCCTTCTCTTGCCCTTTTGTTCTCATTTACTGTTGGCAATTCTGTTTCAGTTTCTTCTTCTTCTATCTGACTAATCCCAGGGCTAGCATTTGTTTCTTCTACCTGGGTACTAATCTGGCCTTGTTCAGGTAAATTGTGTGTTTGCTTTTCAAGTGTCTCTGACTCTGTTTCCTGAACACGTTCTTCTAATTCTATCTGATCCTGTTCAAGCACTTCGATCTCTGGACTTTCTTCTGCTCGAACTATTACACTATGTCTAGTCTGTCCCTTCCCGATATCAGGAGTCAGTGGCGGAGTATCAAACACTTGCTCTGTATCCTGCACTTGTTCAGTATCGGGCACTTGTTCAGTCTTATTCACTTGTTCTGTATCAATCACGTGCTCTATCCCTGTCTGACCTTCTCCTTCCTCAGTTTTGATGTGAATCTCAAGAGTCTGAGGTTCTTCGCCTGTGCCTTGCTTCTCCTCACTAGTCCACTCTCTACCTTCCTGTAGTCGCTCACTTGTTCGAATGGGGTCTTCCGTGAGATCAATCAAGGGAATCCACTCTTCTGGCCATATGCTTGGCAGCTCGTCTTCAGCTACTTCTGGCTCAGCTTCTGGGACCCCTTCAGCAGGCTGGACTCTTGGTAGTTCGTCATCAACTATCCTTGGGCCAACGTCTGCTGATTCTGCAGCTCGACTGGTACTGGGCCGTACGTCGTCAGCTACTTCTGGTCTGGCTCCTGCAGAGTCCTCTGCTGGACGTCTTTCTGCTTCAGGCACTTCGTCTGGTGGTACCTTCTGGGTGTGGCTGGCGTGTATCCAACGCGGAACCCCTGCACACTTGACTGCTGTGGTAGTCACCAGAATCACCTGACGTTTTTCTCCCCACCTTGGCTCCAGGCAGCTCTTCCGAGTATGCTTCTTTATCTTCACCCAGTCCCCCGGGACCAGTTTGTGGAGAGGAGTCGTTGGATTGAGGATGGCGTCTTCTCCGATCTGGCGAGAGATAGAACGCACTTGGTCACCCAATCTCTTGCAGTATTCAAGCACCAAATCATCAGTAATACTCAACAGTTTGCTTCCTGGTACCCATGCTTGTCTCATCACTCTTCCCATAATGATTTCATGGGGACTTAGGCCTGTTTTGCGATCAGGAATACTTCTGAGTCCCATCAGGACCAGGGGCAGGGCCTTCACCCAGGTCAATTTCGTTGCATCACACAGTTTTGCTAGTCTGTTCTTGATAGTTCCATTTATTTGTTCCACTACTCCAGAAGCCTCTGGACGGTAGGCACAGTGAAGCTTTTGTGAAATTCCAAAGGCCTTACAGAGTTCGTCGATTACTTCATTATGAAAATGTGAGCCTTGGTCTGATTCAATAGTGACTGGAACCCCGAACCTAGGTATCAGTTCTTTTAATAAACACTTAGCTACTGTTTTTGCGTCATTTTGGGGAGTAGGGAAAGCTTCCACCCATTTTGAAAATAAACAGACCATGACAAGGACATATCGTTTCCCTTCACAACGGGGCATGGTGATGAAATCAACCTGTATCCTTACAAAGGGACCCCCGGACCTCCCAATTTTCCCCAGTTCCACTACAGTCTTTTTCCCTGGGTTCATCTTTTGACATGTCAGGCACCTCTGGCAGAGGGACTCTGCTACTTTCCTGAACTTTTTACTGTACCAAGTCTGTTGGAACACTAGAATCATGGCGTCCCTACCAATGTGTGATCCTTCATGTATCAACCTTGCCATTGTGCTAAGTAGGTGTCTAGGTAACACAGGCATACCAGTTGGACCTATAATGACACCATCCACACGTCTTGGTCGACACCCATCTTCCTTCCACTTCTCTCTTTCTTGCCAAGGTGCCGCCTGCTGCCACTCTTTCACTTCATCCCATGTAGGCACTTCTTCAAACACCTGAAGTTGGCAGCTGGTTCCTGGCCCCCCTCGTTTTGGATTTACGATATACCGATCTCTCGCGCACCATTGGGCCACTCGATCAGCATAATCGTTTCCCAGTGATACCTTGTCCATGCTCTTCTTATGAGCAGCACATTTTACCACTGCCAGTTCCTTTGGTAACTGGATTGCCTCTAAAAGGTCCTGAACAACCTTTCCATTTCGAATAGGGGTACCTGACGAAGTCAGGAACTCCCTCTGTAGCCACAACTGGCCGAAGTCATGCACAACCCCATAACAGTACTGACTGTCAGTATACACTGTTATGCGCAGGTTCTTCCCAATTTGACAAGCTTTTATTATAGCAATCAATTCGGCTACTTGTGCAGACTTGATATGATATAGGTAACCTGCTTCCTCGATTTTCTCTAAGGATACTTCCGCATAGGCAGCACTCAGGCCTCCTCGTTCATGCCTTAGACATGAACCATCCACAAAAAGTTCTTTATCATGCACAGGCAATGGCGTTTCTTTTATGTCTGGGCGTGGTTTAGTGTTGAATTCTGTTAAGTCTATGCAATCATGTTCATCATCCACCCCCCCCCTCCATATCCTTTGGGTCGGGAAGTAAGGTGGCTGGGTTCAGAATACTGCACCTAACAATGTTTACATTTGCAGCACCCACAAGAATCCTTTCATATTTAGTCAGCCGACTAGGAGTGAGATACTGAGTTTTTGTTCTGGTCAACAAAATTACCACTCCATGTGGGACATACACAGTTACCGGATGTCCCATGACAATGGACTCACTCTGCTCTAAACTTGCGCAGGTAGCAGCTACTGCTTTCAGACAACCTGGTAATCCAGCAGCCACTGGATCCAGGGTGGCAGAGAAATATGCCACAGGCCTTCTCGTTGTGCCATGATCTTGTGTCAGGACCGACAATGCACAATTATCACGATTGTCACAGAACAGGGCAAATTCTTTGGAATAGTCTGGCATTCCCAATGCAGGGGCTGTACACAGACAATCTCGTAGTTTGGTGAAGGCTGTTAAGCTTTCATCATCCCATTCTACAATCTCGGGTGTTCCTCTTTTGGTCATTTTTATCAAGGGCCTAGCTAGGACTGCAAATCCCAGAATCCATTGCCTGCAGTATCCTATCACACCCAGGAACATTCTAATTTCTTTCTGAGTACGGGGCAACTGCATCTTTTGAATTATTCTCACTCTTTCCGATGTCACTTTTCTGACACCTTTTTCTATCTGGTGCCCCAGATATTTCACAGATTTTGCACAGAACTGTAACTTGTCAGGGGCCACTTTATGTCCCTTCTCACACAGGTGATTCAGTAGTGCAATGGTGTCAATCACACAATCCTTATGACTTTTAGACGCCACCAAGAGGTCGTCTATGTATTGCACTAAGACAGAGTTCCCAGGAAGGACTAAAGTTTCCAAACATTTTTTCAAGATCTGATTAAAGATAGAGGGGCTCTCTGTATACCCTTGAGGGACCCGGTTCCAGCAATACACGTGACCTTCGAAGGCAAATGAGAAAAGAAATTTGCTATCTGGATGCAAAGGAATGGAAAAGAATGCATGACACAGGTCTATCACAGTGAACCACTCAGCATCCCAGGGAATCTGATACAGAATCACTGCTGGGTTCGGGACAATAGGGCAACAGGGAACTACTATCTTGTTGACTTTTCGTAGATCCTGCACTACTCTGTACTTGCCACTAGGTTTCTTAATGCCCATAATCGGGGAGTTACATGGTCTACTCATCACTTCCTGTATGATGTTTCCTTCTAACAATTTCTTTATTTCCACAGTAACACCAGCTTTCACTTCTGCATTCATTCTGTATGGTTTAGTATTGGGGTATACTGCATTGTCCTTGATGGCTATCTGTATGGGGTCCACATTTTTCATTAACCCTACATCTTTCCCAGTAAAGTCCCACACCTCTGGCTTCACTGCTTCTTGGAGTTCTTTGGGTAAATCCTGCATGGTCATTCGTTTAATTTCCGAGTCCGGGCGGACTAACATTATTTTATAAATGCCGTCTTCATCTGGGGTCTGAATTTCAACACCCTTTGGTGTGCAAAAGATGGTACAGTTCATTTTGCACAGCAAATCACGTCCCAGCAAGTTCACTGGACTGGTGTCGCAAACGACAAATCTATGCATTTCCTTAAAGTTTCCAATTGAGATCTCCATGGGCTTGGTAACAGGAGTACTAATCAATTGATTAGATACACCCACTACTTGGATGGCTTCTCCCGAGAGGGGTAGGTTTGGAACGTCCACTGTTCTCACAGTAGAACGGGTAGCGCCAGTGTCCAACAGAAAGGTGACATCATTTCCGTCAACCTTTCCTTCAATGTATGGTCCAGACTGGTCTACCGGCAAGGAGGCGCCAAGTACGCACTCCTCGTCCTCCCCTCTCAGGCCCCGTCAGTACTGGTCATCACAAAGGAAGGTATCATTTAGAAGATACTGCGAGGTTGCTGCATTTCTGTTCTCATTACTTTCCCAGACTTCTATCTCATCTCCCTCTGCCTGTTTTCCCCTGTATACTTGCTTTGGTGCTCGGGGCACCTGAACTGTTTTTACCTGTGGTTGAGTCTTTCTTGGTCTCTCTTTCTGCTTCTGTGGAATTAAATCAGGAGTTTTGGGGTTATCTTCGGGCAAGTAAGGACACTCGTTACGCCAGTGTCCAATTTCGCCGCACTGATGGCAGGGAAATTTCTTCATAGCCTCTTCCCTGCTCATTTTGGGCCGGGGCTTGCCTCCTCCCCCTCCCCCAGGGCCTTCGTTCTTAGCATTTTTGACCATGTTACTCAACTGCTTTTCCTGCTGTTCTGCGAGCTTCACCTGAGCCCACATCACTTTTTCCTTGAGAGCCTTTTTCTTTTCTGCCATCTCGTCCTCGCAGTACTTTGCGTACCGCAGGACCTCGTCTACCTTTTTGGAGTGCCAACAGATTTTGTTATCTTTTATCCACTGACAAATTTCTGGTCTTAAACCGTTTACAAACCTGTAAATAAAGTGCGTCATATCCTTCATCTCGATGTTATCTATACCACTGTATGTTTTAAACACCTGCAACAGCCTTTCATAATAGGAGTGCACTGTCTCCTCTCTTTCCTGCGTTGTTCTATCTATACTGGTCCAATCAGTTTCCTTGGCTGGCACCTTTAGTTTCAGATGCTGAATTACTTGTTCATATTTTCTCATCACTTCTTTCGATGGCTCCCCTGTTTCTTTATCTCTTGTGTACTCCTCACTGGGCCATGCTATGGCTATTTTACACTCGGTCCATAAATCTACCGGGACCACAATGTCGAAAAACCCATCCAGGTCTTTCCACAGGCATTTCTGTACCTTCACGAACCTTTCCACTTGTCGGTACCATTCAACTGGCTTCTCGCGTAGTTTCGGAAAATCGTTAGTAAAGGACACAATATCCTGTCTGGACCATGGAACGTGAACATACCTCCCACCTGGTACTTCCCGCATGGGGCATAACGTTTCGGGCTTGTCTACTTCTCTCAGAGGGAACTCAGGGGTAGCTTGTCTTGATCGTGCCTCATCTTTCTTACGTGCCCACCTCGTTTTCCACCTTTCCACATCTCCCCATTTTTGCAAAACTGCAAGCAACTCTTTAATCTGCAACTTTCTCCCTGACACGTTCAAGTTCTCTAAATCCTTATCTGAGAACTCAGCTCGGTATGGTTTCTGCAAGGGCTTCGATCTGGATATATCTATCCCCATACTAGCTGCAGTGTCGGTCAGTTTTTCGTGGAGCACCCTAGTACTCCGGGTAAGGCTTTTACACATAAACAGCAATTCTTCCTCAGAATAGGTATTCAATCTGTCCAATCCCACATTTCCTGCCATTAATTCCTCTATTTCTACTCTCAGTTTGTAGAGGTCTAAAGGTTTCGTTTGCGGAGCCTGTTTTTCCAACTCACGACTCCAATTTTCAATTTCTTCCGGCGTTACCAAAGAGACACTCCTGGTACCCGTTGCTGATTCTAATTTAATTTCTTTTGTATCAAAAGGATTATGCCTCTTCTGCACTCCCTTCCCTGCTTGTTTGTTTGGCAGGTCCAAGAACACAACTTCGCACTCACTGGACTGATCGTCTATCAGTAGGGGCTCTTGCCTCGGCGGGGCCATTATCGGGTTCATAACTGGAGGGTTCGGACCTCCTTGACTATTCCCGTACAATGGAACCACGGGTCCGATTGTTACCGGAATAGTCAAAGCTTCAGGACTGGTATTTAACTGGGAGATTTTCTGAATTATTTCTGTTCTCTGTCTAGCTAGGGCCTCTTGCTCCCTTTCATCTAGTACTCTTCCTAAGGTTCGGTCAGGTATCATCTGTGGGGTCAGTTGAGGCGTAAAACTCGGGGCAGTAGGATGCGTTTCACTTAGTCCCCCACCATAATTTGGTTTCGGGAACAAAGTTCCTGTGCCAAATGACCTACGCTCTTCCCCATATGGAGGCTGCAAAAAGGGTACTCCTGAACTTACTGGCTTTTCTTCGTTTTCATACAGAGGTCTGGGAAAAAATGTTCTTTCACGGGAACACTTTTCCTCTGAGCTCTCGGGCATTCTAGGATATATATTGCGTACCTCTGCGGGTCCGGGGTTCTCAAAATAGGGCAACACCTGGCCACCTCCCCCCCTACATAGGGATCTGTCTTCCTCCTTAATAGATGGACGCTGGGGATTCTCTCCTGCACTGGAAGGTCGGGTTCCCTCATTATAAGGGGGCGGACTTCTCGTAAAGATGTCATCTAATAATTCATCGTCTGACTCTACAAGGGCTCCCCAATGCTTACATTTCTCTGTCTTTTTCCCTTCCCCCGAAGGGGTACATGCTGGCATCATGGGAAACAGACCCTCAACAATCATGCTCTGTCTCCACTGTTTCATCCTCTTATCCCTGGTCTCCTGTTTCAGCCTGGGGTACCACTTAGTCAGACCTTTGTCCATTTGGGGTTTCTCTCTTTCAAAAGCCTCAATCTCCCATTCCTCTAATGCCTCATACTGCGTTAGTCTCGGTCTGGGATGTAATTCATTCATGCGGGTTCTCAAATTGAATAAAATCCTACCATTGAAGGTACCGTCTAACGGAAAAGCCAATACTCCGTCATCTTTTGTGTACCTTACCCAATTCTCCAACCACACACAGGTATTGTACCCTCGGTCAAACATCATGAATGAGGCAGGAGTATTCGGTGGCGGGATAGTAACGCCCTCTCTAGATTTAATCGGTTTGTCCGTTTTGAAATAATTCTTTACCCTGCTTACAAGGGACATCTTTCTCTTAGCTCCGTACATAATATCGTATCTATTAGCTTTCCACTGATCCCTTTCAAACCCTTGGTTTCTTGGATCGGGTCTAGTCTCTGGAAAATACGAGTGCCACATACAATTTCTACGCTTAACTCTGTTTACAAAGTCACCTCTAATCAGAACGCGTCTTGCAATTCCGTGCGACCAATGAGGTGCACGCGTTCAAATAATTTTGGCCAATGGGTGCGCGGCCCCTTCGTGAGACTGTCCTCACTCCTCGGCGCTTCACCCCTCCTTTACAATTTCAGCCCCGCTACCCGCCCGCTGCTTCTACCAATCCCAGCGCGGCACGGAGTGACGTCAGAGACGCTTCGCGGCTGACTCCCTCCCTTCACAAGGTAACGGAAACTTTCTTTCTTTCTAAAGTGCTCAGTGCTTGGTTATTTTACAACAAATACACATTCGCCACAGTGCTCAAGTGTCTAGACAGAACAGATTTCTTTTACTGCAAGTAAACTACTTCCATTTACTTTTCACACGCTGCGGGTAGATCCCTTCCGCCTACCCTTCACTCTAGCATTGGTGAACCTGTTATTCCCCCAAACTCATCCACTTCTTTCCGGGATATATCCGAGTCTAAGGTTTCCCAGCGGACCCCTTTGCTTTCACCCAAGCTCCGAGGAACCTGCTACTCTTCCGATGTGACCCTTACTAGGGTACGCCACTATGGGAATTTTGCCAATGAACCTCGTTACTGACATTTATTCACACATGTATTCAGAAAACCCTAGTTAGTGCTTCCCGGTTATCCTAACCTGCACCTAACTTTCCTTAAGCCTGTGACCTCAGGACAATGGATTCTATTCACCACTTGCCCTTTCAATTCCCCGGGGAGTTCGGACAACAAGAAACAATACGATTTACAAACGCATGGATTAATACATATAACAATATAAGAACAAGAATAATAATGAAAAAACAGTTCATTGATTTCAGCAGCGTATTCACAAGAGAGTGATCAGTCCCCTCGGAACAGCCGCTCTTATAGCAGCATTAATGTACTAGCAGCTCCCGACTTAACTAGTCTAACTAATCCTGCCTAACCTTTAGCTAGTCCCTAACCATCCTCTGCTACCAGAAAAACTGATAGAGCGCGCGAGGTCACCCAGCCAATGATTCCGCCGTTTCCGGCTTCAGGGCCCATATACTTTCAATTCACTCTATTCATTGGCCAGGCGACTTCACGGGCTGCTACCAATTGTGTGTGTGTTCCCTACTGTTATTACTCAGTGTACCCGACTTACCATCCACCGACACGGGTACCTATGACTTCAATGGATCAGGAGCCTAGCTGTAAAAGGAAAGGCAGCAAATGCAATTTCAAATGACATTCAATACTGTTGTAAATGACCACGGACAACTGGAAGTTTTAAAATGTTTATCTAAAGTTTGTTATCATCAAATATTAAACTTACAAGAATAAGGCAATCAATAACCAAGATAATAAAAAGTACATAATTATAGAGAAATAAAGACAGGGTAACCATTTAAATGCAATTATGAGATAAAGAGAAAATGCTATGTATTCAAGGCAAGGAGTTTTCAGACAGCTTAAGTAAGGCCGTTCTAGACCATATCAGAAAATGACAAATTGCAATGCTAAATATGATTTCCAAAAGGTAGGATAGCATAGGAACAATTTAAGAATATATGCACTTGACTTTATGATTCAATAGTTTGCGGCAAAAGCATGGAAAAATCAACATGTGCAAAGATGTGTCTTTATTGAAGCAAAGACAGAAAAATAGAAAGGTGCAAGTTTAAGGAACTTAGAGCAGTATTTACCTAGACTGGTGTGGAAACCAAACCCTGGCCACGGGTCAGTTAAGGACAGGAAACCCTCAAGGAAGGATACCCCTCAAAGGACAGCAGGTGCAGAATGGACACCCAGGACAGGACAGGATACCCTCAGATTAGGAATCAGGACAGGACCTCAGGACAGGACAGCAAACCCTCAGGACAGGACCGCTCAGGACAGGACCGCACCCGCAGTTTGGAAGCAACGCCTGCGTTCCACCCTCTCTGCAGCTATCGATCAAGATCCCGATTGGATCAGCGAACTCCCAGCAAAGTGCTTCGCCAGCACTTTAAGGTTCAGTAAAACCTTAGTCTATGGTCAATTTCGGACAGAGTGCTCCGCAGCGCTCTGTATCTTCAGTCACCTATTGAGTATGATGGGTCAGTGACAGGTCAGCTAAACCAGACAAGTCGGACAAATTCCCTAGGTGAACCCAGGGTAGATATACTCTTTTGGGACAGGGTACCACCCCCCAAATGTTGCAAAGTGTCAGAATCCCCAATTTCGATTGGTCCTAAGGTAGGCTTTGGGTAACACACCAATCATAACAGTCTATTTGGATGCTACATTTACATATTTGGGTACCGCCTAGCAAGATTGGGGTTCCCATGAGAAACTATGCAGAAATACGAGTGACAATTAACATTGTTGCCGAGTTAGGACAACTGGCTCCGCTTTCCTGGGTTTTCAGGTCAGTTCTCAGGAGCTTCTTGCCCATCACTGCCAGCTGGCTAAGTTCCATCAGCCAAAGTTGTCAGGTCCCCGGAAAGTCGCATATGCGCAGAAGGGACCTCCAAGATGGCTCTCGGTACAGACAGACCCACATTTCCCGCAGTACATGAAAAGTAAGCGAGAACAAATTAATACATAGAAATAACATTATGAAAACACATCATTTGGTTTTGAACTTTCAACTTATCACTACAAAATATACTTATGCAGTCTAAATGTTAGCTACATATAACAGGCACAAGAGCAGTGGCACGAGCAGTACCACGTTACAGGCAAAGCTATGTATTACGCATGCGCATAAATTTCCCTCCAATTCTGCAGACACGTCAGGACACGTGAGTGTGACTGACGCATGCGCAGTAACTAAATACAAGCGGCGGCCATATTTTACGGACACGGATTAAATTCATTAGGAATACACATAGGCAAGCTTCATAACCTTTGCTTAAACTAAATATAACGTTAGTAAGACGTACACTTATTACCTTGTTATACATAAACGAGGTTCATGAATACAGCAAGCCGCAAAATATGCGAAGCTTTGCTTCATCACCGGTTATAGTAATGATTAAGTAGGGCTCCACAGAGAACAAAAGGTTAAACCATTGGATTAAGAGATAGGAGTTGGTAACTCGCGGATGTATCAGAAAAGGTGAGTTGCAACCCTTTGGGGAATCGGATAATGTCAGCTTCTTATCCCAGATGATTAGGGATGATATTTTTAATTCTAAACCTTTGGGGATCCTAAGATCTGATGTTTACCCTCGCATCAAGGCTAGAACATGAATACATAAAATTATTTTGTAAGTTGCTTGGCCGTAAAGTGGGATGCAGACTTTTAAAAGTGAACTGCAATACATTGTGGTAGTCTATCTCAATGATTTTTTCTTCCAATTGGATACATCACAGTCTGCTTGATGTAATTTACAGGCAACACATATTATTTTGGCAGAAACAGGTGCCCCATAGCCAGACCATTAGCGGATGGGTGGATGAATACTGCTTACAGTCACAAAGGAATATATTAACCACATTACGTTAGACAATGCAGTTAATCCTATTGGCTAAGGTGAGAGCAGACAGTTTGACTAATGTGGCAGCTTTAGGCTTGGGACCACTATACAAGGTCCAATAGCAACTTACACCATTCTCAGCCACCAGCAGAATTACTCACCAAAAAACTCAGAAGGACCGTAACAAGCCCGTGTTGTGCAGTGTCCAACAAGACCCCTGCAGTGGACTACCACTACACTGTTTACTCTGGTTTGGTGGAGGGGAGGGTCAGAAGACCCATACATACACAATGATACGCACCCCACAGAGACTACTCAAACTTATACCACCTGCACACTGGTTTGGGTAGCAGGTTGTAAGACCCTAGCCCAAAACCCTTAAGTACTTCGTTCACAGAAAAAACCCGAGAGTCATTGCACATACTTAGTTAAACCATTGTATTTCCAAGGATATCCACCCGGGCAAACTCACGTCAGACTTGCTTACCACCAAAGCGCTAACCATCCAAGTAATTGTCGGGTGTGTGTACAAAAACAATGCAACATAACAAAATAAGCTCCCACCAAAACCTGTTCAGACATCCACGTTGCATGTGGGGGTTAACATTTTTGACAAGACAGGAGGCTAGCATTATACATAAACTTATATGCACTTCCTCCTGAGCAGCAACCCTTAAGAGTTCCAAGCAACAGAACGCAAACCATATCACAGTAAAACATAACTCTCAAGTTTATATAAATCTCTGTTTTCTATGTTCTTCATCTTTTATTTGCTTTGTCTGAGCAGAAGAGTATTACTCAAGAGTGCCTATTTAATGTGTTAATATTTGTTCCATTAAGAAATATTACAGGGATTGTTAAGTTCATTTAAAAAAAAACAATTATTTATGGGTTTTATGTTTATATTTGATGAGATTACATTAGCGCAAATTTAGGCAACATGTGAAGTGACATTTGTATCAGCAATATTAACAATTGAGGGTAAAGCAGCGAGTTCTAGTTTCAAAAATGCATGTTAAGCAGTGGATGTTTTACTATTAATTTGTGTAAAATTCCTAATTTAAACAAACCTAAGATCTTACTTTTCAGTTGGAGTCTCGTGTTTCAGAATGTCGATGCAATTTGTACAGCGCTCCATTGAAGCAGATAATTGACAGAAAAGTAGAGCCGGTTCTCGCGATGTGCCGCCATATTGGGTGTGGCCGACTTATCGCACGAACCATGTAAATAACTGGAGAGCTTCTACCTTCATAGAGAAAGATGGTGCTGCACTAGTATGCATGTTTTGAAAGGTTAGGGCTTGTCACAAGTTATGATTAGACACACATGAGTGCTGCTTGCACAATACGATCAGCTGCTCTAACTCCTAGCAGCGCACAATGCCGGTAATTAGCTTGTCGAAGCAGACTCATTATGGACTACTGTGGGAAATTAATTTATTCAAAACAAATCTAAGCAAATATATATATTAAAAATTGATGGATATAATGTCTGAGCAAGCTCTAGTGCCGGCCTCACAGGAGGATCCAATCCTAGAGACTGTCTCTAAGGAACTGCAATTAGCAGTAAAATAGATGGTTTAGGAGGTCTTGAAGACACAAAAATCAGGTAGGGGTCAGGATGAGGAGTATTTCTCAATTTCCGAAGGAGACCGAGAAATCCGCAGGGGTTCAGGAGGTAAATGTGTGAAAAAGAGAAAGCACTTAACAGGTGGCTTAGAGAGAGGAGTCCCTAGCTGCTCAAAGAAATTGAATGTCCTAAGCAGCAACCAAGATGGACAGTCTTTGAGAAAAACAAACTGTACGGGTTTGAGCAGAATGTGGAACAGGTTATAGGCTAATATATTGGATTTAGACTATAGTGATGGTCTGAATGAAGAGTTAAATGAGAATATGATAACCCCATTGGCGAAAAGTTGTTTGATCCTAGAGAATTAAAAAACTAGAAGTAAAGAACGGTGACCACTGGAGCATTTGGCAGATTACATGGTTATGGCTCAGGGGACCATAAGAAACGAAGGGAGGGAACATATTCAGAGCAGAATGCTCACGTCGTATTATTGACAAAAAGGTTACTTTGACCCCTAATTGTGATCCTGAGAGGATCACATATTTATTTTAAATGGGCAAAGACCCGAGAAAGGGGTTGGAGAAATCCCTGAAGTCATGCCAAGGTAAAGCTTTGGACATCCTTGGTCCGGTGGCAAAGATTTTTGATTTATTAGCGGAGACATACATTAAAGGGACAGATATTAATATCCACCTGTTATGGGGTGGTGCCAAAGGTCAATTTGCTTTTTAAGCAATGTCAATGCTGGTTTGTTAGCCGAAAGGCAAGAAAACTATTCTGATGCGAATCAATCCAGAGGTGGTGGACTTTAGTATTAAAGAGTCCTGTAATGAGGTGAAAGGGTTGTTTTTTGGGGACGCCACGGTAAAGAACATTGGTAAATCTGTTCAGACATTTACCTGCATGGATAAGGCTCAATATTCAATGAAGAGTGTTCTCAGGGAACAGTTTTTATGGACCGTCTGGGCGGAGAGAGCAACCTCCCAGCCGAGGGTTCTAGAAGACCCACTACTCGGGAAAACAAGGAAATGGTTACCAGGGTGGAAGTTATTCTAAACGGACATCAGTTTTTTAATCTCCAAAGAAGAATGGAGAATTGACCTAGAGCGTTGAGAGCCTGAGGTCAAGGTCAGACCTCATCTAAAGGTCAAGGTGAGTATGAGGAAGGTTTTTAGTTCTACCCAAGAACGGGTTGGTGGAAGGCTAACATTGTTCTCAGAACAATGGGAGAGGATCACAGACGATCCATGGGTAATATTGACAGTAAAAAGTTATCCGATAGAATTGGATATAGAACCATATCAAGAAAAGGATCCAGGAGAGTTCAGTTTCAGAGAAAATTTGGAGGGGTTAGTAACAGATGAAGTACTGCAGATGTTACAAATACAATAGTAAAAATATAGAATAACAGGAGAGGTTGTCAGTACATTTTCCAGTAGAAAAGAAGGAAAAAGGGTGGAGACCTGTAATACATTTGAAAGAGTTAAACCAATTTGTTACTTAGACATTTCAAGATGGAGGGAATACATCTGTTAAGAGACATGTTGTTAAACAGAGATTAGATGGTGAAGTGAGATCTCTGGATGCTTATTTCACTATTCCAATCCATCCTGGGAGTCAAAAGTTGTTACAATTCAGATGGAAATGTCAGGTGTACCAATTGCAGTGTCTTCCCTTTGGCCTATCTTCAGCCCCTTAGTGGTTTACAAAGATATTGAGGCCAGTAGTTAGTTATTTGACAGAGAAAGGGGTGTAAGTTCCTCAGCCTCTGTTTTCCCGCCCCTGCTACCCCTGTGGTCATGACCCCGGACGGTCCGCGCTGCCGCCTCCCAGCTGCACGTCCCTCCCCCCTTCACTATTTAATGGCGGCCGCTGCACGGTCGGTCCGCTGGCGCACCGAAGTTGTGCCAAAGACAAGCCCGTCTGCGTCAGTCCCTGACCATGACAGCACCAGAGACCCTGCACCTCGAACCAGCCACTGCTACAACCCAGCCACCCTCCACGCACTCAACCCCGGAAGACTCAGAGACTGCAAACAGGCCAAGCCAAACACTACCCACGGCCAGTTCTCCTGCCTCCACTGCCGTCAGACCTTCACCACCACCCCGGCCACCAACATAGTCTACGCCAACACCGGCGACACCCTAAGAAGCATCCTCCTCAACGTGTGCTCCATGCACAAGCATGCCGTGGAGATCTGGAACCTACTCGACTTTCACTCACCTGACATCACCGTCTTCACGGAGACCTGGACCAACGCCTCCTCTGCCCCGACATCAACACCGCCATCCCGGACGGATATAAGATCCAGAGGAAGGACCGCCCCAACCACCCAGGAGGTGGCCTCTCCATCGCCCACAAACACCCTGCGCCTCACCACCTCCAGCGAAACCTTCCCCTCCGCCGAACACCTGCACTTCCAGATCTAGATCAGCCCCAACTCCACACTGTGCAGCACCCATTGCCTACAGACCTCCAGGCCCACGGGCCACATTCGCCGCCACCATCACCGATCTCAAAGCACCCCACACCATCGCCTCATTGAACTACATACTCTTCGGAGATCTGAACTTCCACCTCCACAACCCCAGCGACCCCAACTCTATCATCCTCCGTGAAAACCTCGCCAACATCGGACTTAAACAACTCGTCACCACACAGACCCGCAGGGCAGGACACACCCTCGACCCCATCTTCATAGCTGGAAACAGCATCCACTTCAGCCACACAATGCAACCGCCATGGACCGACCACCACTGCGTACACTGCCTCATCGACAAACCCAAACAAGCCCCACGCCCACCATGAAGGAACTGGAGCAAAGTCACCAACAAACAATTCAACTCCACCCTCATCAGGGACAACCACATCCCGACATCAGACGCCAACCTAGCAGTCAGGGAATTTCACACATGGATCTCCATCGGCGTAGACCAGCTCGCCCCGCTACGCAACGCTGACAAACCATGGCCCAGGAAAGTCGCCTGGTTCACCACCGATCTCCAAGAAGTCAGACGCACCTGCAGACGCCTGGAGAAGAACTGGAGAAACAACAAGACACCCGGAAACCAAACCACCTACAAGGACGCCATGACGGACTACCACAAGCGAATCAGAACCACCAAGAGGACTTACATCCAGAACAAAATCCTCGCCAACTCCAAGGAGCTCTTCAGTGTCATCCAGGAATTCACCAACCCCAGCAGCAAAGCCACAGACATCACCCCATCTCAAGACCTCTGCGATAAGCTTGGAACCTACTTTCAACTCAATATCAAAAACCTCTACAACAACTTCATCGACCATACACCAGACGCCACAGCTGGCCCGCCCCCCAGACACACCAGCCAGCCCACCATCTCCACCTGGACGCCAATCACGGCCGAAGACACCGCCTCAACCATGAAAGGCATCCACTCGGGGGCCACCACTGACCCCTGCCCTCCACACATCTACTACAGAGCTGCCATTGCACCCGAACTACAATGCACCATTAACACCACCTTTGAAACAGGCACCTTCCCAGACGACTGGAAATGCACAGAAGTCAGGCCCCTGCCCAAGAAGCACTCAGCTGACCTCCTGGACCTCGAACTACTGGCTCATCTTGCTCCTCTCCTTAGCGGACAAAGTGGTGGAGAAAACAGTCAACGGGAAATTGACAAGATTCACGAAGACAACGCCGTTCTCGACCCATCCCAATCCGGATTCCGAAGCAACCGCAGCACCGAGACAGCCCTACTTGCCGCCACAGATGACATCCGCACCCTCTTTGACCAAGACCACTCCGCAGCCCTGATCCTACTCTACCTATCAGCAGCCTTAGGCACAGTCTCCCACCGTACACTCGTCGCCAGACTACATGACTCCGGCATACAAGGAACCGCGTTAGACTGGATGTGATCATTCCTGACCGTAAGAAGCCGAAGGATTAGACTGCCACCCTTCATCTCTGATCCCACGGAAATCACATGCGGAGTCCCACAGGGGTCATCACTCAGCCCGACCCTTGTCCACATCTACATGGCCCCCCTCGCCGCCATCGTCCTACAATACGGCCTCAACATCGTATCCTACATTGACAAGACCCAGCTCATCCTCTCTCACCAAAGACATCACCACAGCCAGACTCCGCTTCCAAAAAGGAATGCAGGATGTTGCAGTCTAGATGACCAACAGCTGCCTAAATATCAACGCTGAGAAGACCGAAATCCCCGTCCTCGAAACCACCCTTTCAGCATGGGATAACACCTGGTGGCCCACCGCCCTCTGCAGCCCGCCCTCTGACCATGCCAGAAACCTCAGCATCGTACTCGACACATCCCTCACCATGAACCAACAGGTCAATGCCATCACTTCCAGCTGCTTCAACACCCTCCGCAAGACTTCAAATGGAATGCCCCCCCACCCCACTCAAGGAAGACAGTCACCCACGCACTCATCACCGGCAGACTGGACTATGGAAACAAGTCCCTAATCTGCAAACTCCAGACGATACAGAACACCGCCGCCAGACTCGTCCTCGGCATCCCCCGACATGAGCACATCAGCCAACACCTACGAAAGCTCCACTGGCTCACCGTCCAGAAAAGAATTGCCTTCAAAACCCTCACCCACGCCTACAAATGCCTACACAATACCGGACCCAAATACCTCAACAACCATATCCCCTTCCACGTTCTCAAAAGAAACCTCTGATCAGCCAAACTCTCACTGGCTGAAACCCACGCATCCACAGAGAAAGAAAATAAGAGGAGATAAATTGTGAAGAAGAAAGAGGATATGAACCAAAGGAATTTATCACTGGTGATTGGAATTCTTTCATCATCAATTCAAACCGTGTTCCCTGGTCCTTTACATTACAGGGCTTTGCAGAGAATAAAGAGTTGCTTTAGCAAGACGCTTATGGTATGGGGTGAGTAGCAATGAATATGGAGACGAAGAAAGAGTTGAGATGGTGAATGGAGAATTTGGAAGCATGGAATGGGCATGCGGTATTTGGGACAACACTAGACTTTTGTTCTGCCATTGTCAGGATGGGGGCAACCTGGTCAGATCAGGAGACGGGTGGTGTTTGGATTATGTTAGAAAATAACATATCTATTGTTTAGAGATGAAAGCAGGACTGTTTGCCCTTCGCAGTTTCAAAGAGTTGCAAGGAATGTCAGTTTTGTTGAAAATGGACAATGTGACAGCAGTGCCCTATATCCACAAACTAGGTAGAAGCAGATCAAAGAGTTTATCAGACTAAGCAGGAGAAATGTGGAATTTTAGTTTTGAACACACGATTGGATTGAGAGCAGAATATTTTCCAGGGGTGCATAATGTAGTGGCAGACTGGAATTCGAGACATTAGGCAGATTTCAGCAATTGAAAATTTAGATCGGTAATTTCCAAAACATTCAGAATCTAATGGGCGCATTTGAGGTGGAGCTTTTCACTTCCAGGATGACCTTTCAGTTAATGAAATATTTCAGCTGGAGACCAGATCCAGCCACAGTGGCCATGGATGCATTTATGTAGGACTGGTCTGGGATGTATGAATATGCGTTCCTTCCTTACTCTGATACCAAGAGTTTTGTTGCAGTGCAGGAGACTGAATTGCCTGATTGTCTTGGTGACACCTTTTTGGAAGATTCGAGCCTGGTTTTCAATTGCTTTACAGTTGGCTATGGAGAGTCCTTGTTTGATCAGGTCCAGGAAGGATTTGTTAAAAGGAAGACAAGAGAGGGAGCATCTGTTAATTCCATCAGGTTTGCTAACCTTCTAGTTTGGAAAATTTCAGGGAATCGAGACTATTCACAAGACTGATGGAGTTGGCTACAGGGTTACTCAGTAAGTCATGGGCCCCAGGAACGAAGAAAAGATATGAGTGCATTGGGAGTGCGGTTACGTTGGAGCGTGTCAAGGGATTTGGATTCCATCTAGGCTGATGAAATGGAGGCGGCTAGTTTTTTTGCAGAATTATTTGATGAAGGACTTGCTTAAGAAGAGTAAATTGTTATTGATCCGCATTAGCCGCAGGGCATTCTTTGACTCATAGAATTTCAGTAGGAAAGAGTCCTTTAATTTGTAGAGTGATGAAAGGGATCAGGTTAAAAAGAGTTCCAAATCAGTCACTTTGGGACATAGATTTAGTGTTGAAGTTGTTTCAGGAATTGCCTAGTAACAAGTATCTGGGTGTATGAGTTACCCTGGAAATGAACTGTTTAATCTCTTTTAGAAGAGTTTAAAATGTGGGAGCATTGGATATGTCACAGATTTTAACAACCAGTGGAAGTGTTCAATATTTTGAAAAGGACGAAAATTATGTCAACATCTATTTTTTTTATCCAAGTTTAGATAATTTACCAAAGATAGTGTGATTAAATATATTAAAGATTATGAATGTTGGATTTTGGAAAAAAAGGTGCTGGAGTCGATCAGTTATCGATTACAGATGTAAAACCTTTTCACCTGGTTATAAATACAATCACTGCAAGGTGGGTGAAATCTGCAATGAATGAAGCACAGGTATTGACTAAGTTTACTGACCATTCAGTAATTGGTGCCATAGTAAGTAAGACTTTTATGACCAGAGCTAAATAGGATGAGATTAAGGCAGTGGCAGTGGCATTTTAGACCCATAGATCATGTTCAACACTGTGCTTTGAGAAACTTTGGACATGCATAATGCTAGCTGCCTGTCTTCCCAGGAAATGTTGATTCTTGATGGTTTACTATGTAAAGAATTTAAATTTTATTAAAAACAAGGAGGCTAGCATTATCCCACCACACCCTCCCTGATTACTTGGAGGAAATTGGTTTATTCAATATTGATAATAAAGGTTGAGTATTTGACTGTTCTATTGATGTGCGGATTAAGATGGGAAAGAAAGATACACTAGTGTTTGCATTGTTTCAGATCAGTAAAGAATGATACTAGAACATGGAAGAAGTCCGAGAAGAGAAACAAAAGAGGAAGAAGATGGAAATGTATATGGAATTGTATTTACGGTTTCTTTGTGACCTGGTTTGCGTTGTGTTGCTTGGAACTTTTAATGGTTGCTGCTCAGAAGGAAGTAAATAAACGTTTATGCATAACGCTTGCCTCATTGTCTTGAATAAAATCACACCTCTTTATAAAGTAAACTTTTAAGAATCAACATTGTCGATGTTTGCGTGAAAGCCAGATTGCTAAAAATGTGTATAGGTTTTTTTCCACCTTTTTATCTTGTCGGCACTCACCTCTTTTAGCCAGAAAGACTGAAGACTTTGGTGCATTTCTGATAGATGGCAACTTGCTGGGTGAACAGATCTGCTCTAGTCTTTTATGACAACTGTTAGGCTCATGCATCAAGCAATTGGTCAAGCTTAAGTTGTTAACCGCTCACACACACTTTCTTCCATATTTGTAATTTCTCACACTGATGTCCATCGTGTATTGTACCTTCACTCCTCCTCCCTACCATACCTCTAGTCCCCATTTAAACTCATTTTATTTCTTCACTCTTACTCCTTTTCTGTCATTTATTTGATTGGGAAATGTATGCTGAAGACACTGGCACTTACCATAATGATTCGTCTAATTCAGACCTGCCGAAGCTCTGGTGGAAAAGTTACAGTAGACATCACATCTAAGTAAATTGTGCATTTTTATGAATGCTTTAGGTTTAATTTCTTAAAGTAGACTTTGCACTAAATGAAAGAACATGTGGAAATTTAGTTCGTATACTGAACATTATCTACGCCATCTTGCAGACTCACGTACGAGCATACACGACAGCCATTTTAGGTACCATGGTCTCCCTGTTCACGATCGCTCATCAGCGCACTTCCCTGACCCTGCGAGCATCCCCCATGCACCCTGACCGCCCCCGCTCTCTCATGCACAAGTTAGGAGCCCTCCCCTCCCGCATGATTCTGTCCCAAAGAATCGCACCCCGCGCCTGACCAACACCTCCTTTCCGTCCATGAATACCCCTCCTTTGATGACCCTTCCTCTGAGCCTAACGTCAGCACTGACCGCTGGTCATCCTTTAGCCCGAGGTTACAGTTTATTGCCCCCTACTGTATGCACTCGCCTCTCCTGAAAGAGGCCACTATTGATCACGACCCTCCACCCCCAGAGATTCGATCAGGCGCACACATTCCAGATAGATCGGCAGAACACTCAGCTGCGTGATAGCCCCTCCCAATCATATGAGGGGAAAGGGTCTCTACTGTTGTCATGTGTTGGAATGGGCCGGAACTGGGGGGGGGACAGGGATATCGTTCTGATGTCATTCTCATGCTCTACAATGTCCCTGTTGTAATAAAGGACGTTCACATGTCTAAAACCAGTGTATAAAAGACCAGCTCTCAGAAAAGTTGAGAGAGCACCTCGAGACGATACCTTGTTGTCCGATCTGATGTGTTCCACTCCGTCGGAATAAAACTTGTTTCCTGTCTTCCAGTCTCCAGCGCCTGCCTCTTTATTTGAGTAATTTCGTATGGTATTAGAGGCGTTTTACGCCGGGCAAATTCAACTTAGGAAACAACTACTGAAATCGCCTGACCATTGTAAATTGATCTTTATCAAACAGTAGTGCTCTAGTTTCTTGTTTTAATTTTAGTGTATAAAAAAAAGCAGATCGAGCCGGATTGCTAGGCTGTAAAATATTTTACAACTCTTAATCTCAAGAGAACACTTTATTCTTGTGTCACTGAGAAGTTTCTGATTCATTTTAGTGCTTCAGATTTTGTGCTCCTTATAGCAGCAAATATGTGTCGGAACAAAGTAGTTCTTTCTCCCACTAGCATCCGTTGCAACCAGTTGCTTGACCTGTTTTTGCTTACTTGATTGGCTGGTAAAATTTGAATTTTGAGTTTGTTCTTAAATGAGGATGCCCTCAAAACTGCCCCACTTGCTGTTCAAAGTGAATCAAAAGGGATCGCAAGCTCCTTCCATGTGGCTGCAGAGTGGTGAGTGAGATGAGTCTGTGATGAATCTGTCTTTGGAGGGACTTTTTTAAGTGAACAATGTTTTTCAAAGTCCTGCAGTACAAAACTGCTTGGAGAAGGTCCTCAGACCAGCCCACAGAAGTGAATGTGAAATTGTTGTTGAAAGCATATTGGCTTTGAGAACTCTTTAGAACTTGTATTCTTTTCTGTTCCTCGGAAGCTTTAGAGATCTGTGGCTGCACATGGGTGACTCCATAGTGGCCCAGGCTTCTACCAGGACAAAGGTATGGCTTGGAATTTATGGCTTGTTTGTCTCCCTTTATGAACTATAAAACAAGGGGGCAGTGGTTTTAGCCACACCTAGGATGGCCCATGTGGGCTCTCTCCTCCGTAATCGCATGCTATATGGGGTATTTGGTCATGAGAGGGTCCTGGCCCTTCGAAGTATCGCCGCCATGTCACTGGATATGTTAAAAAAATCTTTGGACAGTAGAAGACGCACCTTACTGTAGCTTCAAAGTTCTAGAACTTTTAACAACACAGAAAAAGGGGACCTAGCCCATCTCATCTTCTATTGCCCCAAAATTAAAATATTCTGGAATAAGATAGTTGAGTTCATAAAAAGGGCGATGGGGTGCACACTAAAGCCAGAGTTCGCTATCCTCACCACCGCATTCATAACAACACCTCTAGACTCGTATTAAGCAACAGAGAGACATAAGATTAAAAATCATGTGGTAATAAAAATATTATACTACAGGATTTTAAATTGAAATTGTGTTTTACATTTTTTTTTTTAAATGCTAGTTTTTAATGTTTTGTTCTTCGTGAGGATGTGAGGATGGTCGGTTTTTAGATTATGTTTATGTGTTTTATTTATTTGGTTATTTGATGGTTGTAATAGACCGAATAAAGTTTTACTGAACTGACTCACAACACGACAGAGACCTCCTGGACCTCCTACTAACTTCGGCTGTGAAAATGGTCCTATCCACCTGGAAGGACACGGCAAAGACATCCTTCAAAGGTTGTCTCAATTGGGTGATAAATCTTAGAGGGGCGGACAGCATCGCACTACAGAACTCACCATGGCGTACACCTCCGAAACATAAGTATCCCCTGTGCTCCTCTTTCCTCTTTGTTTTCCACCTTGCTCAGATTTTCTTCACCTCTGAGCAAGACAATGTTTGGCACACAGGAGAACAAGTGTATAGGTTGAAATGTAACCATAACTCTGTAACCAAGACTTACTTGTATCCTGTAGCTATTTAGCGAATGTACTGTACAAATCAATAAAATACTTTGAAATTGAAAAAACAAAGGTACAATTACAGTTGCTGATAATTTGGTGAAGTAAATACTAATGGCTCCCAGACTTCAAAATTGCTATGGAATTCTAGAAATAGTAGATGTGCACTATATCAATAACCTAATACGATGTCAAAAAGTTTAAATTTAACCCCTTGCGCACTGGCCGAATTTTCGCGCTGTGCGAGCGAAATAGAGTGGGCGGGGTTCGGGGGGCCCCTAGCCGTCCTCCGCACGCGCCCACTGTGACACATGACGCCCGGGGGCGGGCCGCAGCACGCCAGGGGATAAGAACACATGTCATTTCTGTTATTGCAATGCAAGTCTATTTTTTCCTTTGCTTAGAATTTAATATAAAACGGAATACAATTCAAGACTGATATCCATAGGGAGTAACAGCATATGAGGCATGGAGGTTGACACTCAATCAAGCCCTAACACACAGTGGAGGGGGTTGGTGAAGATAGTGTATTTCATTCTTTGTGCTAAGGTGGCATATTCTTTTTAGAAACATTAGTTGTGCACTTTTTCAGGGGACACATATGAACTCTGCCCAGGTGCAGGATAACACCTGTACCAGTGCAGCGACAAGGCTAACCTTTCAAAATAATATTTTTGGCAGTATTGCCAAAGCTGCTGTTCTTTACTTTAGCGCTAGGTCTGCTAGTTCATCTGTGTGACCTCAAACTTCTGGCTGCTTTTCAAACCTGCTTCTCCATGGATTGATATTATCATAGCTTTTCATAACATGTGGTTTGCTTTTTTAGCACTTCCCCTGAGCTCTGATGAGGTGAGCTGCCTTTCCCTTCCTCACAGTTTGTATATATTGCTTGACGCCCAAGGGATGCGTCCTCTTCTTTCCTTCTCGCCCGCGGCAAACAATTAAAGTTTTTTTTTTTTGCTTTACTTTTGTTCGTGTGTTCTGGAGGCTCCTTAACAAGATGGAACATGTAGGTTTGTTTTAGTAAATGAAGTACCTAGCAAAAGCTGTTGCTATTTATTATATGTTGCATTTTGCACTTGGTGCCAAGCAATGTATTATTTTTTTTGCTTACGCAGCTGTACTCTTTTTTTTCTTTTTTTCTCAGACAATGTGATTTTTTTCTTCTTCAGATCAGTGGATGTTTAATGCATTTCTGTTTATTTGATATGCGCCTTGGTATCGATCATGTCTAGCTATAACAAGTTGGGTGCCCTGAGTGTTACAAGAATGTGAAGCTAAAATACATTGCGATATGGTATTTTTTTTGATTTGCACCAATATTTTAGAGGTAGACCTATACTACAATAATAAGCTGGATGTGAGCAAATCTGATAAATGCAAAATGGTATGTGAGGTTTTACATCTATGCATATTAATTAATATTTTGGTTTTATGTCGGGACATGAAGGCTAACATTATGCAAATCTCCTTTTATTGCCCGCTCAAAGCAGCAATAATAGACAGAATTTAGAACTTTTAAAACATTCTAGTAAAGTATATAGTCCATCAACATGCAGCCATCTTCCTCCTTTTGTTGCTGCTGCTCACAAGAAAAGTACTTTGCTTTCTTAATAAGGGAGAGTTTGCTATACGAACGTGTTTGAGTGAGCCATGCTGTTGGAGGGGCATATTTAGATTTGTTAATTACTTTTCTTAATTGATTTGCGCCACTACCGCTTTCATTGTGTTCACTTTTGTTGCTGTTTCTTTATCACTAATTTCTTTACCTTCTCCTCGGTCTAATATTCCCCTTAAATCCTTTGCATTTGTGATTTACACTTAGGATGCAGGGCCACTTCACGTCCTTTCTTACCTCCTTTATCCCTTGTTCTTTGTGGGAGAGAGGCGGTTAATCGGAGCTTTCACAGAACTTTGAACAATGGGGCCGAAGCGAGATTTGCTCACACTTTTGTGCGCCTCCCGCTCCTGATTCAGTGGCTTGCTGGCTGCAGAAGACGTGCCGACTCCATCGCAGGTCACCATGCTTCCCTTTACAGCCATAAGGGGGATTTTCACAACGGCTTCAGTGCGACTCACAACTTGGCATGCAGCCTCACAGAAGATTGGGGCTTTGCGGGGGGTGGCCGACCGGAGGGAGGCTCGCCCCCCCGGGGATTTTGGGGCTCCGGGAGGAAGGGGAGGGGTACAGGGAGGCAGGACACAGGAAGGACTTTTTGGGCTGGTTGGGCTGGGTGGCAGTCTTTTGGGCTCCTTTTGGGCTAGGGGGATACATAAGCGGCCATTTTAGGTCACTTGTCACCATTAGTTGGGACAGTGACACAGCAGCCGGTCTAGGTTAGGAGTTTTTTGTTGTGGAGTTAGAGTTTTATGTTAGTGTGGCAGTCGTTTAGGTTGCTGTGTGTTAGTTTGAGGAAGAGCGTCTTAGACTCACTTGGTTGTTCGTGGCTGTTTGTTTTGGCGGCGGTCGGTGACGCGGTGGAAGCAGGCGGACGCGGAGAGCAGGCGAAATGGCGGCGGAGGATCTGTCTGATCCGAGGGTGCGGGAGGCTCTTCGCTTGCTGGGAGAGGCCGGGAGGACCGATCTGTTGCGCACCGGAGTGCGGGTAAGGCCACCGCGGCGCGCTGCTGATGGCGCCGCGGCAGCTGTGGCGGCCTGTGACCCACCGCGGTCACGTGTGCAGAAGGGGGAGGGGGCGGGAGCCGCGAAGAGGGCGGCGCGAGGTGGCGGACTTCTGGCGGCTGGGGCGCCGAAGCGCAAGAAGGCTCCGGGGAAGAAGCGCGGTCCGTGCAGGAAGGCACCGCTGGTCTTTGTGGGAGATGCGGTAGGGTTGGGGGAGGGCGGACATGACGGGGGGGAGGGGGGGAGGGCCCTGGAGGATCGGGAGCGGAGGTAGCCGGGGGTGTAGGGCCTGCTAGTGACACGAGGGAGGGGGTGGGCGAGGGACGCGAGGGGGGAGGGGCCGGGGGCCTGGGGCTACTGGTGGTAGAAGACGGGGGGGGGGGTTTGGATGGGGAAGGGGGCGAGGGGTTGTTGGAGTGGGGGCAGGGGGGTACAGGGGAGGCGGGGCATGGTGGTTTGGAGGGGGTTGGGGGGGTTTCACCGCTGCTCATTGAGGAGACGGAGGGGGAAGAGGAGGAGGGGGTGGGGGGTGAGAGTGGGCAGGAGGTGGTGGACGATGAGGAGGAGCAGGACAACCCGATAGGTGGTGGATTGGTAACCCTGAGTGGGGGTCGGGGGGTGCTGGGGGGAGGGGGTGCGCAAGGGGGTAGGAGGGTGCAGGTGGGGGGTTGGGGGATGCGCCGGGGGGTGGGGGAGGAAGGGGGTGGGGAGAGGTTTTTTGGGGGACGTAGCGGGGGTGCGTACAGTTTTGAAGGTGCGGGAGGGAGCAGCAGGGGGGATTTGCGTGGGTGGGGTGGGTGGGGGGATGTGGGGGGAGGACAGTGGGGCGGCCCGGGCGGGGTGGGAAGCTGGGGGTGGGGGGAGAGTGGGTGGGGGGGTCGCCCGGCGTGGAGGGGCGGACATTCTGCGACAGGGGGGAGAGGCGGTTGGGAAGGTAGTGGAGATGGTTATGCCCCGGCTTGCTGGACTTCCCCGTTTTTCTCTTGGCAGGAGCAGTGGGGGAGGGGCTCGGGTGAGCAGCATGCGGCTCCACACCGCCGAGTGGATGGGCCGGCTCTGCCTAGTACGGGCGGTCGCGCTCCAACGAGGGACCTGGGGTGGTCGGAGCGAAGATGGACGGAAAGCAGCTCTCCAGCGCCCCCCTCCCGATGGGTCGATCCGGCCGCCGGGGGACGGGGATGGAGCAACGAGGCAACGGTTTCTTCTGCTTACCAACATGAGGGTAGACGGAGAGTGAGTGTAGATTTGGGGGCCTTGATGACGGAGTGTAGGGCCAGAGCAGGGTTGAGTAGGGTGTCTACTGGTAGGATTGTGGCGGCAGAAGCAGTGAGTGCGGAGTTGGAGTCGGAGGAAGAAGGGGAGGTGCGGGAGGACGGGGAGGTTTGTAATGTTGTTGCCAGTGTTTTGCAGGAATGCCCCCGGCAAGTGGTGCCGCGAGTGACGGCCCCCCCTGTGGATCTGGTTAGGCGGCGGGATCCGGTGAGGACGCCAGCCTTGACGCCAGGTAAGACCAGTACGGGGTCGGGGAGTGGCTTGGGCACGCCTCAAGGAGGCAAGGCGGGGGGAAGTGGTGTTGGAGGACACCACGTGTCAGTGGGGACGGATGCGGAGGGTGGGGATACGGTGAGACTGGTGAAGGGTCGGTATGTGATGGATGCCGGCGTGTGTACTGAAGCGAGTTGCGGCTCGGCGGGGTCGGGCGAGTCCTCCGGTGCGTTAGTGGCGGCGAGTGTTGGAGCGACGGGGAGCGGCGAGGGCCCGGTTGCGAGCGCGGCGGCGGGGATCGCGGGGGCGGACGGGGGGTCAGGTGGAGCGGCTGCGTCGAGTGTCGGGGGGGAAAGAGAGCTGCGACGTTCTGGTGAAGAAATTGCCGTACATGGGAGTGGCGAAGCCGTTGGGGGCGCATTTGTCTTTGGCGACCAGGGAAAAGATATGGAAGGGGGAGTATGTTGAGATATTTAGGTTACTACACAGGGAGTTGATGGCAAAAGAAGGGTCGAAGGAGGAGGAACAGGAATTGGCACGGCGGCCGAGGGTGCCGGTCACTATTGAGAACTGGTCAGCGGCATTCTTAATCTATGCGAGCGTTTATTGCGAGAAGTATCCTGACCGGGCGGTGGCGCTGTTCAAGTACATGGACGTGGTACGGAGGGCGCAAGTGACTCACGGTGGCAATGCGTGGTCGCATTACGATGAAGAGTTTCGGGCGCGTATGGCGTCGGACCCGGAGGCGAAGTGGGGGGAGTTGGATGCGGACCTTTACCAGCAGACAATGAGTGGGGCGAAATTTGGCCGCACGATTTACACGGCCAGTGGTTTGCCACTGACTTCCACGCCCTTTTCGGCTCGCCCCACCCGTGGGGGGGTGGGGCCGGGGGGAGCCGGGAGCTTCCAGAGCGGGGGGCCCTGTTGGGACTTTAACAGGGGTTCCTGTCTCCGGCAGATGTGCAAGTTTAGGCACGAGTGCTCCTCGTGTGGTAAAAGACATCCCGAATCGCGCTGCTGGGGGCTTTGGGGAGGCCCCTCACAGGGTCAATTCCCGGCTCCCGGACCCGGCAGGGGGAGAGGGGGGGGTAGAGGGGGGGCGAGTACCTTGGGAAAAGGCTCGTACTCCGGTTAGGCTGGATCGGTTGGAACCACTCTTGGAGGTGTATCCGCGGGCGGATGATGCGTCGGTGCTGCGTCGAGGTTTCAGGGAGGGTTTCCGGTTGGTGTACGAGGGTCCGCGGATTGCTCGTTGGGCGGAGAACCTGAAGTCTGTGAACGCGCACAAGGGCATCGTCCGGGAGAAGCTTTTTAAAGAGGTGAGAGAGGGGAGGATGGCGGGACCTTTTGTGGTGGCACCTCTGGAGGATCTGATCATTTCGCCCATTGGTGTGGTCCCGAAGAAAGAGCAGGGTCAATTCCGCTTGATTCAACATCTCTCGTGGCCGGAGGGCGCGTCGGTGAACGATTTTATATCGGCAGACTTGGCGTCGGTGTCCTACTCGTCCGTGGACGTTGCGAGAAAACTGGTGACGACGGCGGGACGAGGGGCGCTCATGGCGAAATGCGATGTGAAATCGGCATTCAGGTTGCTGCCGGTTCACCCGGAGGATCATCAGTTGCTGGGAATACAGCTGGACGGGTTGATTTTCGTGGATAGAGCGCTTCCGATGGGGTGCTCTGTGTCATGTGCCTTGTTCGAGCGATTCAGTTCCTTCTTGCAGTGGGCTTTTTCCTGGCGCACAGGCTCTGAGGCGATTACGCATTATCTGGACGATTTCTTCCTGGTGGGTACCCCTGGTTCAACGGACTGCCAGCAACAGCTGTGTAGTTTTATGGACTTAATGAAGTACTTGGGGGTGCCTTTGGCGCCAGAAAAGACTCAAGGGCCCAGCACGGTGCTGTCGTTCCTCGGGATAGAGCTCGACTCAGCGGCCATGGAAGCACGCCTGCCGGAGGACAAGAGGTCGGCAATGGTGGTTCTGGTGAGGGACATGTTGGCAAAAAGGAAGGTGTTGGTGCGAGAGGTACAGGTTTTGCTGGGGCACCTGAATTTCGCGTGCCGAGTGGTGCGGGCGGGGCGGACTTTTTGTCGACGGTTGGGATTGGCGTTGTCTGGGCTGTCGATGCCTCATCACCACGTACGGTTGCCGGCGGGCGCACGAGAGGATCTGTGCATGTGGTTGGCTTTCTTGGAGAGGTTCAACGGTGTTCCCATGGCGCCGCCGGAGGAGTGGGAGTGGGACGTGACAATGTCGTCGGACGCGGCGGGAGTCGGCGGTTTTGGACTCTACTGGGCGGGTCGGTGGTGCGCGGAACAGTGGCCGGGGCGATGGCAAGCAGGGGGGAGAAGCATTGCTTTTTTGGAGTTGTTCACGCTGGTGGTGGCTGTGACTGTGTGGGCGCGCGAGTTGGCGCATAGGCGCGTGTTGTTCAAGGTGGACAATATGTCGGTGGTGCAGGTAGTGAACCGGCAGTCTGCGAGAGAACCTCAGGTGCTGAAGTTGATGCGCGTGTTTGTGTTGAGGTGCCTGGAGAACAATATCTTGTTTCGGGCACAACATGTGCCGGGAGTGGACAATGACATTGCTGATGCTTTGTCTCGTCAACAGTGGCGGAGATTCCATGGGCTAGCCACGGAGGCGGAGGCGGTCAAGACGAAGGTGCCGGAGGAGATGTGGTTAGTGGGAGAGCGCGGGTCGTTCGATTGGTGAGGTCATCTGTGGCGGTGTCTACGTGGAAGAGTTATGAACAGGCCTGGTTGGAGTTTCTGCGTTTTGGAGCGGTAAGGCAGCGGGACAAGTGGCGTCGGGAGGAACAGGTGGTGCAATTCATGTTGGGATTGATGGACAGAGGTTTGGCGAGAGTGACTATTGCGGGCAAACTGGCGGGAGTGGCGTTTATGGGTAAGCTTTGGTGGGGCTATGCTCCCTCGGCGGGGGAATTGGGAGGGCGTCTTTTGGAAGGTTGGGAGAGAGAGAAAGGGGCCCGGGTGCGGCAGAGACGGCCTATTACGGAGGCGATGCTGGAGGGATTGCTGAATCGAATGCCGGTGGTGTGTAGAGATCAGGAAGAGGCGGTGCGGTTTTCCACATTGATGTCGTGGTTGTACTTCGGGGCCTTTCGGGTATCAGAGCTGGTGGGTTTGAAGGGGCAGGCGGGAGTCATGTGGGGGGACGTGGAGTTCAGGGGCAGGGAGGTTGCCGTGCGGCTGCGACGTTCCAAAACCGATCAAAGGGAGAGGGGCACGTGGGTGGTACTGGGGCCAGGGGACAAGGAGGCGGTGTGTCCAGTGGTGTGGGGACGGCGGTTAGCGGCCGGGGGAACAGAGGCGGGTACGGAGGTTTTTGACAGGGGGGAGGCGGGACGTGTGACGGCCGCGCAGTTGTTATGGGTCCTGCGGCACGCCCTGCGGTCCATGGGTGAGGATCCAAAAGACTTCGGGACGCATTCCTTCCGCATCGGGGCGGCGACGGAGGCGGCGCGCCGGGGTTGGGGGAAGGAGGACATTAAGCGGCTGGGGCGCTGGAAATCGGATTGTTTTAAGACGTACGTCCGGTTGCGAGGGGTGGCGGTGGAATGAGAAGGGGTGCGGACTTGGTACTTACATGTGTCTCTTTTCAGGTGCAGTGGCGGGGCCTACGGTGGCGGCAGTGTCCATTTATGTGGTGGGACATTCTTTTGTTAAAAGAGCGGAAAAGGCCGAATGGGAGAAATGCAAGAATCTGAACCTGGAACTAGACGAACAGTTGTTTAGGTGCCATTGGAGAGGAAAAGGGGGTATGCGTTGGCACGAGTTGGTGCCGGTGTTAAATAACATTGTTCGGAGAGGGGTGTGCCCGGATGTTTTAGTGGTACATCTGGGTGAGAACGACCTGGTGCAATGTAAGGGTTTGGCTTTGGTGAAGCAGATGCGGAGGGATCTGTTGGAGATCAAGAGACAGTGGGCAGGGTGTCACATTATCTGGTCAGAGTTCATTCCGAGGAGATGCTGGAGGGGGGCTGTGAGACCTGGGGCGATTGATAGAACTAGGAGGAAGATCAACAGAGAGATGAGGACCTTTTGCGAGAAGGAGGGATTGGGCAGAATGGAACACCCGGAGTTAAAGTATGGGGCCATATATTTTTTCTTAGAGGATGGGGTACATTTGTCCAGGTACGGGATGGAACTTTATGTAGTACAGTTGAAGGAGGCGGTAGACAGGGCGATAGGGGTCAGACGGTATCCGAAGGTGCAGAGGTCCTAGGGGGGGGGTCGAAAGTAATAAAGGCTTTCGAGTGGCGCTTTCTCTAGTTATAATGGGGGGGTAGGATAGGAGGAAGGAACTTTACTGGTTAGAAGGGAGGGAGTGTACATAGGGCAGAGGTTATAAAACATTGAGCCAGGCGTTTCTGTACATAATAAAGAGGTTTATGAGGTTGTTTGGGGAAATGTTTAGGGGTGGGGGTGGGGGGATTGGCAGATATGTGTTTATTTAGTTAGGCCTAGTTTTGTGCGGCAAAGGCCAAGGTTTGGGGTATGTTCAGGATGCACCTGTTTCCAATAAAAGCGGCCTTTAACACACTATATACCTGTGTCCGGTCGGTTCTTCCCCTCCCCGTCTCCCGATGGGCCCCAACCAACATTGTTTGGCTCTCCCCAGTGCAGCGCTCATTTCAGCAGGCGTCTGCACCGTTCGCGGCTAGCCTGTTCAGTTTCTTTTTCTGCGGTGCACCGCTCCTCCCTATGCATTCGCACAATTTGAGGGATTGTACCTCCTGTTCAAGAAGACTTTGAAGGAAAGCACCCTAGCGGCCGACGATGCACAGGGCATGCGCGCTGGCTGCCACTTTAAGAGTATGGGATAAGGATAATGCCCCACAATGTGAGCGCCATTTCTAAATCTTGGGCATGATCTAATAATGGTTGCAGAGACCATTGGCTGTTGTAGTCCCCTCACACACCAACTGTTTTTCCCTGGGCAGCTGCTCCTTCAATGATCTCTTATCATTTGGTTATTTAAGCTACCTCAATTTAACCCTTCCATTAATGTTTTAGCTAGTTAGGTCTGTTATACCTAATACCTTAAATATTCTAGTGTGTCAAAATGTCTGAGGAACAGCTGGAGGACAGAATTGAAGAGAAATTAAAGGACATGGTTAATAGAGGATTTTAGAAATTAATGGGGGTCACTAGATCATACCATCAATAGTACGTTAGAGGCGTTCTCCAATAAATAGAAGGGCTTTAATCCTATTGATCAGCCCAAATGCTCTGGATGGGTAGGTAAGATCTGAAGGAAAAGAGCTTCAGGTGACTATTCTACAAAATAATCAACAAAACGAAGGTCACAAAGGAGATTTTGACATCGGAGAGAGCCGGTGATGGAATCGTTCCTTCTGGTGCTGCGGATGGGCGAGGAAAAGGCCCAAATGTCCCTATATGTATTGAAAGCGATGAGACTTTTGAACCTGAGATCGACCTACTTATTTCTCAGAATTCCCCTCTGACTGCGAGAACAGAGGTCAGGAGAAAAGGTGCATCGGAATCAAAGATGGGTATTGTTGAGGCTTTTGGGGGAAGAATTTGTTTGATCCCCTTCTAATTAAACACCTGTTGTCCCCTGAGTGGGCAACTTCACAGCATGTCGCTGAGTAAAATTGTTTTCTGGTTGAGAAGCGAGATCCCTAGGGAAGTAAGATCTTGCTTCAAATCAGTGACCCGTCCCCTTCCACCCAGACAAAGTCACAATGACCCCAGTGTTGGACCCCAAGGTAGTAGCATTTATTAACAAAGGGGGCAAAGACCCAAAGACAGGGCTCAACAGGGGCTTGACTTCCCGCCAAGACTGTCTGCTAGACATCATTGGTCATTTGACCAAGATGTTCGAAATGGCAGAGGTGGCCTTCCTCAGTGAGACTCTAGTCGATCCTAAAGAACTGTCTGCCTCCTGGGGAATACTAACACAGCTCTCTAGCATGAGGTGAAAGAGCATCCTCCTTAAAATCGGCCCCAAGTTGATCGAATTGGCAAGCAAGGAAGGGGGCCCTTCCTCTCAGGGGCTTCTCCTCGGAGATTAATTTATTAAGGATATGGCCAAGTATGTAGGGGTTTTCAGCTTCATACAAAAATCGCAGAAAGCTATCAAGAGGGTAATCCAGGACAAGGTTTTTGGTAGGGCTGCGAGAATGAAGGGGTCGGTTCTTTGGCCAAGATTACGCTTCATGCAGACCCTTCATGAGATATGGCAACAGATGTGCCCAGACCAGCTTCAGGTCCCACTAAGGGTTCTACCCCCACAGACAGCTTCTGCTGCAGGGACTCCAGAGGAGATCGAGGCAAAGAGGATTTTCTGCAGGTAAGGGTAGAGAGATCCTTCAGGTACCCCTTTAAGGGTGGGGGACAGGTTGGACCAGTTCTGTGGGAATTGGAGAATGGTGATGCAGGATCCATGGGTCCTGTGCGTTTCCAAGTGATACAAATTGGAGTTTATAGACACTCCAGTCCAGGTGAAGACTCCCCGGGAAATAAAATTCGCACAAAATTGGTTAAGCGAGAGGTAGAGGACTTGCTGGCAAAAGGGGCTATCCAGGAGGCATGGGCTCCAGGGTAGGTTTTGTCAGTAATATTTTCCTGGTCAAAAAGAAAGACAAAGGAAAGAGACCAGTGATAAATTTGAATGAGCTAAACTAATGGGTGGTCTATTGCCACTTCAAGATGGAGGGGATTTACTTGCTAACGGATGTCCTAAGGAAGGGGAAGTGGCTAACAAGACTGGATCTCAAGGATGCATATATGACTATCCCGATTTGGCCTCCCCATCAGAGGTACTTCCAGTTTACCTGGAAGGGCAAGCTTTAGAAATTTTGCAATCTCCCTTTGGGCCTCTCCTCAGCAACCTGGTGCTTTACCAAAGTCGTTCGCCCAATAACAGCTTGGTTCTGGGCAAGGGGAGTAAGGCTAATAATTTATATGGACGATATTCTAATAATGGGTCAATCGGGGAACTAGTGTTAAAACGCACCAGAATGACCATTCAGTTACTAGAAAAGTTAAGCTTTACAATAAACCAGAAGAAGTCTTGCTTATTACCAGGTCATGACACGTAGTTTCTAGATTTTATTGTAGACGCAGTTCAGGCAGAGGTGCGGCTACCAAAGAATTTTTTTAAAAAGCTGCACAACAAATTGAGGAAAGTGTTAGAAAAAGAGGAAATATCGCTGAGGGTCTTAGCAAGGATTCCGGGCCTGTTACCTTCCATGATGCCAGGCCCCCTGTACTACCGGAATGGGAGGGATATTCTCAGGGAGGAACCCAAACTAGTGATAGAATCGGATGCAAATTTAGAAAGATGGGGAGCGAGATGTGGGAACTCTTCCACCGGGGGGGTCACTGGACAGTTCAAGAGAGGAAATTACATATAAATTGCTTAGAATGGTTGGCAGGCTGGTTAGTTTGTGGTACGCTGCTTCACCTAGGGAATGGTAAGATACTGTGTAATCCTTCTTATGAACAATGTGTCAGCAGTGAGGTACATCAGCAAGATGGTGTACCTGATTCCAAGGGTCTTGCAGATTTAGCAAGGGATTTTTGGGACTGCTGTTTGAGCAAAGGAATTTCTATTGTGGTGGAATATATTCCCGGGTTAAGCAATGGTGTGGCACATTGGTTTTCTCTGAATTTCAGGGGCTCCAGCAACTGGATATTGAACAGGAAGGTGTTCCTCAGTATTCAGGAGAGATGGGGTCCCTTCGGAGTGGACCTCTTGGTGGACAGGTTGTTCAACGGAATTACGATCACGTTTCAACTGATTTAGTGCATGTGATTAACTATCAAACAGAGTTGTTAGGTTCAGGCTTGTCCTGCAGAACAGTGAATGTCTATAGGTCAGCTGTAGCAGCCGGACACTGTTTGGTAGATGGCGTATCTGTTGGCCAGAACTTACTGACCAAGAAAATCATGCGTAGCATACGAGTTCTGAACCCACCTACAGCAAAGTACACTTTCTTGTAGGATGTTTTACAGGTTTTAAGCGAATTGAGGAGCAAACTCCACTCTGTTGTTAAAACATATTTCTTACAAACTGGCGGCTTTACGTTGTTTGGTGTCATTTATGCGTACTTTGGATGTAAAGGCTCTGGATGTCACAAGCAAGTCCTATCAGCCTCAGGGAGTTTGTTTTTATAATAAAAGGAGACAAATGTTATAGAGTTATGTTATAGATACTTCTATAGCGCACGACTCACCCGGGGGCATCTCGGCGTTTGACTAGAAATATTCCTGAGACAAAGACCTTGTGTACCACTATTTTCTATCCTTACTTAGAGGCGAATCAAAGGCTTTGCATGGTAAAGTGTCTGAAAGGGTATGAGAAAAGGGTATGGGAAAAGAACAGAGGGGTTGAGCAATTGTTGATTTCATATGGATGGCCTCAGGGTTGTCCCCCCGCCCCCCCCCCCCCCCCCCCCGCCTCTCACCATGGCAAGATGGGTGAAACGTGATAAGAGAGGCTGGTGTGGATGGGTCTAGATTTTGGGCGCATTCCCTTACGGCACCCTTGGCATCAAAAGTTTTTGTCAAGGGGTGTGTGGCTTGCAAAACGTAAGCGCTGTAGATTGGTCCAAATGCAATTCATGTGTTAGCAGCAATTTAACCTTATTTAATGTTAGCTTCTGTGTCCTGACCTAAAATATAGATTTTTCACAGTCTGGTGGTCAGAAAATCTGGATTTTATTAATGACAGGGAGGCTAGGATTATGCCACTGCATAAATACCTACCCTGATGGAGTAAAGACATGATGTTTGTATTTTCTTTGAGATTAAGAAGAGTTGGGATAATAATATTTGGAATAACCTTTGGCGAGTGTTCACCTTTGGAGTTTAGTTCCATGTTTTGGATTTATCACAGCGATGAAAGAAGGAAGATGGCTGCTTGTTGATAGACTATAATATTTACTGGAAGGTTTTAAAAGTTCTAAATTCTTTCTTTTGTTGCTGCTGTGGACAATAAAAGGAGATTTGAATAATCTTAGCCTCCGTGACATTAATAAAATCCAGATTTTCTGCTCACCAGGCTGTAAAACATCTCCATTTTCCACTAGAGTTTATCAGTTGGCTTTTAGAATTGTAGGTCCTATTTTCAAAACCTATTTCCACGTTAAGAATACTTGTGGTTCTTGCTTTTGTATTCAGTAGGGTTAAAAAAAAGTTGGCTCCTGCAAACTTTGCTGATATATGGTCAATGTTTTAAACATTGTTTCTATGTCTAAAAAGTTGTTCGATGTCTCCCAACACGCGACATTTCAAAAATATTTTTCCATAGCGTTCTGGCAATGTATGCCTGATTCACAAAGGTACATTGTATGTGCCTCTCTGCGTCCTATGTGTGCATACTGTGTGCATCGTATACATGTTATGCAGATGTAGCATCCGCACCGGTGTGGACGTGTGTTTTTGGAGTAACCAAGTGTGTTAGATTCAATTTAGATGAACACCTGCAAAGGAGTAAGCTTTCATGTATTCAGAATGTTTGGAAACTCTACTTGGCTAAAAATGAATCCTCTTTGGTAGTGTTCAGATCGGGTATGCTCACCAGTCTCTACAGCAGTGTTTATATCTGCTGTTAGCTAAGAACTTGTAATTTCTCTAAAATTCTCTATATAATATGCTTATCTTTGGGGGCTTTCAGCCTTCCTTTGTTGTTATTCACATGTTTCTTTTGCCCACTACAGCATGAGGTCAATGTGTCTGCCCATTTCAATATTTGGCTCTTTTCACTGAGAGTGACTGTTTTCTGCTGTCTCACAAAGAGCGCATCCACACACAAGCAGGCTCTTTACATGCCCGGGACTACTATGGCAATGTGTGCTATTTGAGAACAAAACAAGAGTCCAGTAGCTCTCCGAATAAAGTTTTACAAAAAGAATGGCAAAACAAACATTGACAAATCCAAAAGCCTAGCAGCCAGTGCCAGATTTACTGACTTTGCCAATGTGTTAGAATATGTGAGTTGGATGGTGTATTACTGGTTTATACATCTTTTCCCACATGGAAAAATATACTGTGAAAATAAAGTATAAACTAATTCGTTTTCTAACCAATCACTCACATGTGGGATGTGTACATTGAGCAGATTATTGCAGGTAAGGGGCTTGGAGATTTGACTTCATTAATGAGTGGAAATTATATACATGCATGTAGTGTGCTGCCTATGGTGTTACCATGAGTGACAATGGAATGTATACAAGTGGTAAATATGTAAAAAACGAAACCTGTAAAAATGTAAATTAAGGTTATTAACATGTAAATAGTACAGAATCCTTCATTAGTAGGACATAGGGTTGTTTACACGTTTACATGAAAACCTTTGCGAGCCTGCCCTATGATGCTTAACAGTGTGACATATCACAGTATGAAGACAATTCTGAATTGCTGATCACATACCTAAAACCCACCAGGTTACAAATAATTAGCAACTCCTTTTAGTATAGGGTGTTAGCATCAGTTTTTCAATTTTCCTGATTTTTAATCGGGCAACTTCTTATTGTAAACGCCAGGGTTCTTTTAGCGTACGTTTGAGTCCCTAGGGAGAAGTTGACGATTAGAACAGGTATCCTTGATTGAAGGTCATACACCAAACCCACTCTAAATTCGTGCATGTTTAGTGCATGCTTGGAATGGATGCTTGTGATAAGGAAATGCTCCAAATATGGAACACCATAATAAATCAAGGAGTGAGGGGCTTTATTTAAAGTTATATGCTGAAGAATCTGGCATTAACCTTATTTTTATTACAAGGAAATAAGGAGGGTGTATCCTGTCTCAGTGTGTGACCATCATTGAGAAGGAGCACAGAGTGATTAGTCACCAAACAATAGAAAAGATGAAATAATTAATCAAGGCCGTAAAGAACGAGGTTTAAATTAAGCCCTATAAACATTTTTGTTAAAGCCTAACTAATGAGGGAGATATCAAGACGTTTTTTTTTTTTTACAGAGAACGTCTTCCATGGCATAATTGTTGGAAGTCTGTATTTAGATCTTTGATTTGGGTGAGCACCACTTTTTGCATGATAATTTGGCTGGGCCTGGCATTGCTTCAGTTGGTATTTATTTGCAACTCTAGTTCTGATTAGTTTTTCTTCTTTGGAACACTTTCCTTTCTCCATGAGATTCCCTATATTCTGACAATAGGGACTGTTTACTTGCAGGAATGAGTGTTCTTTGAGCTAAACTGATTAGAAGAACTCCAAGCTCAGGTCAGTTTTAAGGTCTCGCCTAGCGAACGCAGCGCGTGCGCTGCTTCGCCTTGGCGAGACTATTGTTGTTGCTTGGTTTGTGAAGGGAGAGTAACCATGTGCGTGCCTGGACAGACGATGTGCACGCGCGCGGCGTCAGGACACGCCGCATGCGTGCTAATCTCTTGTCCCAGTGTAGGGCTAGGGTTACACAGCGCGCACAGCGTGCGCATCGCGTGCTTTCAACCCCCCTTCCGTCGGCTCCATGGAGACAGCTTGTTTTACATTGGTCCTTGGTGTGTCTGCTTCTCTGGGTCACATTTCACAGCCCTATCAGTGATCATCCTCCAATTGTGGCATGATACATCTGTGCTACTCATTTTATCCGTGCAAAGTGGGTGTATTGTCACATTTGTGATAGGCATACAGTGTGGCCCAGTTATCTCTTCAGCGAGTGCATGCCTCTTCTGGTGTTACACTTTGAGACCTGCTTATCTGCTGGCCAGATGTTTTAAACCATGCTTGCCTTTAATTCTTGGATGGGTAATAACTGACAACATTTCTCCATCCCATTTAGGCACACGTTTACCCGTGCCGCTCTTCACAAATTCCATGTCTCTCTCCCCACACAATCGGAAAAATATTTTTTGCTCCGTCACGCTATTACTATCTGCACCCTAATTGAGGCGTCGCTGTTCCTAGATGGGAGGAGCTTGGAACATGGGTGCTACTACAAAAAAAACCTAGAGCTGCCGAACCAGTCATAGAAAACCACCCAATATGAAGCAAGAAACATGTTGTTTGATTTGACGAAATATCGAAAACTATTCGCAGCATGCCTCGTTTATGTACCAATGTTGGTAGGGTGTAAAAGCTCGCTAAATGGCTGTTTCTGTGGTATAAAAGCTTAGCATTAACTTTGCCATAAAATCTTGTAAAGTTATTGTCTGGTGTGCTCGGTAATGAACAGGATATGGACGTTTGACGCAGAGTGACCCGTCTGAGGTGAATGGAAAAAAAAAACGGGACGTGTGCAATGACCAGGAGAAAGTCGAATGGTGGAACCCAAAGATGTATTCACGATTCATATAGAACATGGTGACGAGGGCCAGCAGGTGCGCTGTATGTCAGCGCTGAGAACACAGTTGGGTGGCTCATCCTTAGAGTAATTAATTTTGCAAGAGTGTGCACAACCTGAGCTGGTTAAGGCACGGGGAGCAGATGGGACCCATCCAATCTCAGGACATTAAATCGGCTTATTGAGGCGGCGGTACCGACAACTAACACTGGTGGCTCATTGCACACTGACAGTGAAGCAGGTGTCGCTTAAGTACCCAGACGGGCGGACCCTGGGGGAGGCTGGCAGAGCCAAGCCATCTCGACCTCCGTCGGGGCACCCGATTGGAATCCGTGGTAAACAAGGGGCTAAGAGAGGGCGTAATCGGTCTTTAGGGGATATTAGATTAGAGGGACTGTTTCCAAACAAAACCATCCAAGGTGTAATAGGATGACCAGGGCCATAGATGAAGGCCGAGCGATGGATGGAGTCACCGGGAATGGCGCCCAGGCCTCAGGCACAACAGTGCTCTAGGCACTTGGAGAAAAGGGAGCTATTGTTAAAACACTTGGCTACAGACTGATGGACCCAAAGTGGTGCGTATTACCCTCTTCGAGGGACAGAGGGAGCCCTTGTGATGAATCACAACAGAAAGTTTCTGAAGTACTCCTATAGGTCCTGGGATGCCTTGCCCTCACAGCACTCCTATAGATCCTGTTGTGTGTAAATAGGTCTGCATCCCCTCACTATTAAAAGCAATCTGAACCGAAGCAAAGGAGACCGGAGTCTGACACTTGCCTTTAAATCTATCAGCTTTCCCTCAGCCAATATCACTACTTCCGCTCATGTCAAGTTTTGTACATCCTTAACCCTGCTGTTTTAATTTGCCACCTCATCCCTTCCTCTAGTGAACGGCACGTCACAGGTTCGAATCTCTTCATAGGCATCTTAGCCTTCTAGCCTCCAGTGGGAGGTAAATGAGGTACCTTACTTTGGGTAACATTTATATCCTCTTTTGTTTAGAGCTTCAAAACTGCCAGGTACTGTTTGAAGCCCAATGTAAAAGAAAAAGAATATTATTTACCACTTCCTCCACCTTCCCTTTACCACCATCTCCGTCCTTCCTTGCAGGAATACCCCCAGCACCCAGCCTCTCCAGTACCCTTCCCCCCACATTCTCTTTACCCTTTGCCCCACATCCCCCCTTCCACCTCAGTGACCTTCCCAGTAACCCTTTCAGCCCTTTCTTCAGGCGCGTCGCTCTTTCCCACACACTCCACTTTTAAATGTAGCACGACCGAGCTCCCCATCACCTTGTACGTTTTTTTTATTTTTATTCTGAACATGCACCTCACTCCAAACTGTTCCAATTCCAGGGTTCGCTTCTCACCTCGCCTCTCTGGCAAACGAGCTCTTCTGGTCATGGTCAGACTCCACGCCCCTTGGCCAAGATTTCGCCACTCCTACACTCAACTTCCGCTTCTACATTTACATTTTTAAACTATTGTTTCACGTGCACGGGTATTTTCAAGTGCAAAAATTGCTGCGTCAATTCATTTTATGGTAGTTTTTTGTATCTGGCTCCAACTTTTGCATCATGCAATGGGGAATTATGTGGCCCTCTGCAGATTATTAGAACCCTGTGTCTCCATGTTGCTGATCCGGCGTGCCGGAGTCGGAGTGCTTCTGCATCGGGTGTTCGTCTGATCCGTATCTCAGCACGTGTGCGCCTCTACTCAGTATGACAGTGGCTGGTGTGTCGGCTAGTCTGTCAGACCCAACGCTTCATGTGCCTGTAACTCAGTGTGCCGGCGTTTGTGATCACGCGCTTCGTTGCACCCGTGCACCTCTATGTATTAGTTTGTCTGTCTCACGGGGTGTGTGTGTTTCTCAGCTTGTGCATGCCTGTGTGCCCTTTTGTAGTGCGATTTCTTTGTATATCTGTCTACAGGTGTCAACAGGGGGTAAAAGACATTTTCATTTGCAACGCCATTACTGGATTAATGCTTCACGAAGGGAAAAAAAACAATGACATTTTCAATGCCAATAGCTCAAAACAATGTAATTGCGAGACCAATTGCATTGTAAATGCTTGTTTCCAAACTGTCCCCTACCCTTTTTTTGACTTCTGGTGGAGCCCTGGCCGACCTTCAGGTAAAATGTGTTTGACATTTTTTAAGCTTTCCACATATACTTTGCAGTCCGGATTCTTTGCTTTGTACTTTGACGTTCAGTAATATTACGATTTCCAGATTTTTTAAACCAGAGAACATTGATCTTCACTGGCACAAATTTGGATGTTTCAACCATTTTTTAACACGTGACCCTCTGGAATATTCATACAGTCTAATGTATTTTAATGACACCTTCACATTGCAGCAGCGCTTCAGTGTCGGTATAGATCTGTCAACACGTTGAGTTAAGAATTGCTAAACCTAGTGCGAAAGATCTCCTCAAATGTATGCCATATTTTAATTCACCCAGTGATGGTGTTTGTTATTAATACACATGTTTACAAATGTCATTATTTACCAGACCGACTAAAGAGGCAGCAGGACGGAATTGAGGCTTGGATTTTGGGTTGCCTGACCTATTAAGCGCTTTGTTTATTATAACACCATGAGCGATGTGCTTGGGTGTTGAATTAGTAACTGAGCCACATTGTCCCTTTTTTCTCATTTGTACCTTACCGTACCTGTGCATGCTGTGTTGAAGGGTAGGCAAAATATTTAAAAGAGGGTTGGGGGATTCGTTTTAGTTATAGTATAAGTTAAAGTTTATACTGGAATCTGTGGAAAAAACATTTTTCAAACCTTTTAACAGTGGAAAAAATGCTTCATCAGCACCTTTTGGGAAATGAAATATGGCACACATTTCCTTGCCTGCTTTAATTTTTAGAGGGTTTAGTCTTTTATTTTTTTCATTTTTGTTCTGATTTAAGTGTCCATAAATGCACCCCTTTAAGTACCGTTATATGATAAAGGGAGTTTAAGGTACCTTGTGCTTGAAACGCTTTGGGGTCGTGTTTTGGTAGGGAGGCAACTTTTTTGTCACAATGCATTTCAGATCCAAATTAATATTTTGTTAATCCCCTTTGGGATGCTTCAGAAATTACTCTTTGATCTTAGTGCAGCTATGGTGCAGTCACAATAACTTAATTTGCACTGCACTGACAGAACAGTGTAGGGGTGAACCTGGAACTGGCTATAGTTCACCCATGTACACTATTTATTAATTCAATTTATACTGCGCACAGCTTCCCTGGACAGGGTTTCCCGGCGCAAGTAGTTAACTACTGCAACTGAATAACCAGATAACTCCTCACTGAGAAAACAGCCAGGTCTTAAGATCTCGCAGGAACCTAAGATAACATGGTTCCTGCTTCATAGACCACGGAAGAGAATTCCACAATCTGGGGCCGAGAAACGCAAAGGAACGACCTCCCATTCTGGATAGTCTACAACTAGGTGTTACCAAGTTACCCTGAGCGGCTGAGCGTAGAGCCCGCGAGGGGACATAGGGGTGGACAATCTCCTTAAGATAGTGAGGGGCAGACCCTTGGTTGATTTAAAAAATAAGACACAGGTTCTTAAATTTAATACAGCTCTCAATGCGGAGCCAGTGCAAATCCCGCATGCAAATCCCTACATGCTTGCTAATCAGTATTTTGGTTGTAGAGTCTTGTTCTTCATGAAAAAATTCTAGATTATTTTTAAGCACGAGATTTGAGTGGCGCTTTTCAGTTGGTCTGGGTTTGAGTTTTGGCTGCTGTTGCTGTATCTCCAGGCTCTGCTATCTCACGTTTTCTTGCTCACACTTCTTGTAGGTGATCATCACCTGAGAGTAGCTCGAGGTTGATATCTTGAAATTTGTTAATTAGTTCTGGCAGCTCCTACTGTTGTTTGTCTGCAGCTTCTTTGTGCGGTGCCAGGGGACTGCATTGTTTGTGCCCAGACAAAACTGAAATTCACTTTCTTGCAAGGTTACTAATGAGAATAGGCAAAAGTTGCTTAGTTATTTTCTGTAAACAAGCCCACTAGCCACCGGTAGCAATCAGGAACTTTATATTCGTTTGTGCACAGAGATGAGAATTATGCTGAGTGCAATGATTTGTTCAGTGAATATTGGCCAAAATAAGTTTCTCTCTCTGATTTGTTGATTTAGATATTAATAGCACTGTTTTTACTCTGACAATATAAGGCTGGAGGATCCTGTGTAAACGTGATCCTATTTTAATCCGAGAAGGTGTCCTTGGGTTTGTAAATGTTGTTCACCAAAGGCCAGCTAGACTTGTTTGTCTGCATTTCTGTTCTTACTTGTCCTGGGCTTCGCTGTTAAAAGTATTAATAAAAGGAAAGAAATATAAATGTGTTGTGCATTGGCACAGATCAGTGTCATGAATACATAAGACATATGGTGAACAGAGGAGATTCACACATTCCTGTGCTTACGTCTGATGTAAATAGTTTTTAAATCTAACCTTTACGTGCATTTCTCCTGATGTTGCACTGGTGCATTAAAGGTTCCACCTAAGGCAACATGTTGGGTTCCCATTCCTGCCTGATCTAATGGGTCATCTGTTCTTGTTTCAGATCCTATCTAACCTGTTGGTAGTCTCTTAAAATGTTCCACGTTGCATTCTACCTAAACTATTGGGGTGTCTTCTCTGGTTCCTACCCCATATGACTTAACCTATTGGAGTGTATTGGTATTTTTCATATGGAATATAATTTAACCAACTGGGGTGACTTGGAATTTGTATCCTACACTATAGCAGGGGCATTATTAATGGCTCCCCATTTCATGCTTGAGCAGGAAATTGGGCCTCTGGGCAGTCCTCTATAGCCTAAATATTTTAAGTTGTTGTTTCTGGCTCGTTTTGCTTTGATCTCAGACGCTGGTCTTCAACCAAAAGCACATACTTCTTGGTGGGGTTGACAAATGGAACAAAAAAAATAGGCTGGAGAGAACTGGAGAAAGGGGTAAAGCACGAAAAAAGAAAGGAAAGCCGGAAAGAAATTTCAAATGAGGATGGAGAATAAAGGATATAGAACAAGCATTTGCAATGCAATAGGTCTCGCATTAGGAAAGTTTGAGCTATTGGTCTTGTAAATGACACATTTTTTATTTATGTGTTTGTTTTCAAAATAGCGAAATTAATAGCTTTGTCATTTTCAATGCCAATACTTTTATCTTTTGTAATTGTGACACCTATAGGCATTTGTAATGCAACATGTTTTGTATTTACGTGACTTAGATGTATTGATATTACAAATAACAATGGCTTTTAATTTTTTTCAATAATTAATACTTAAATAAAAGTTATTGTAACTTATAATGGCAATATCTTAAACTTTTGTAAATAACTTTTGTGAAGAATATGTTCAGTGTATTTTATTGTGATGAAAATCCAAGAACAGAAGTGAAATATTACCAACTTTTTGTGACATTTGTAATAAAGCTTGAAACATTGAGAGAACATATTTGAACCAGTTGTTGTTGAATGGTTGCACAGATTGATACTGTGGTGGCGCTGAGTGATGGTGTGGCGTTTAGTGATGTTATGGTGCCCCTGAGTGATGCTGTGGTGCCCCTGAGTGATGCTGTGGTGCCCCTGAGTGATGCTGTGGTGGTGCCATAGATTGAGTGAGGGCGATAGATAGGGTCAGGGCGATAGATAGGGTCAGGGCGATAGATAGGGTCAGGGCGATAGATAGGGTCAGGGCGATAGATAGATGTGTGCGGTTGTGTGTGTGCGGTTGTATGTGTGCGGTTGTGTGTGTGCGGTTGTATGTGTGTGGTTGTATGTGTGTGGTTGTATGTGTGTGGTTGTATGTGTGTGGTTGGGTGTGTGGTTGGGCGTGGTTGTGTGCGTGGTTGTGTGCGTGGTTGTGTGCGTGGTTGTGTGCGTGTGCGTGGTTGTATGTGTGTGAGGGTGTGAGTGAGGGTGTGTGATGGTGAGGTGTGAGGGTGGGTGAGGATGAGGCTGTGAGGGTGTGTGATGGTGAGGTGTGAGGGTGAGTGAGGATGAGGGTGTGAGGGGGTGTGAAGGTGAGTGTGTGTGGGGGTGTGATGGTGTGAGTGAGGGTGTGAGGATGTGAGGATGTGTGATGGTGAGGAGGTGTGATGGTGAGGAGGTGTGATGGTGAGGAGGTGTGATGGTGAGGAGGTGTGATGGTGAGGAGGTGTGATGGTGAGGAGGTGTGATGGTGAGGAGGTGTGAGGGTGAGGAGGTGTGAGGGTGAGGAGGTGTGAGGGTGAGGAGGTGTGAGGGTGAGGAGGTGTGAGGGTGAGGAGGTGTGAGGGTGAGGAGGTGTGAGGGTGAGGAGGGGTGAGTGAGGTGTGAGGGTGAGTGAGGTGTGAGGGTGAGTGAGGATGAGGGTTTGAGGGTGAGTGAGGATGAGGGGGTGAAGGTGAGTGAGGGTGGGTGAGGGTGCGAGGGTGGGTGAGGGTGCGAGGGTGGGTGAGGATGTGAAGGTGTGATGGTGAGGAGGTGTGAGGGTGAGTGTGTGTGAGGGTGTGAAAGTGAGTGAGGGTGTGAGGGTGGGTGAGGGGTGTGAGGGTGGGTGAGGATGAGGGGGTGAGGGGTGAGAGGGTGGGTGAGGGTGTGAGTGAGGGCGTGAGGATGTGAGGGTGTGTGAAGGTGAGGTGTGATGTGAGTGAGGGTGGGTGAATGAGGGTGTGAGGGTGACGAGGGTGAGTGATGGTGTGTGAGGCGGAGGGTGTGAGGGTGAGGGTGAGTGAGGGTGAGTGAGGGTGTGTGAGGGGTGAAGGTGAGTGAGGGTGTGTGAGGGGTGAAGGTGAGGGTGAGTGAGGGTGTGTGAGGGGTGAAGGTGAGGGTGAGTGAGGGTGTGTGAGGGGTGAAGGTGAGGGTGAGTGAGGGTGTGTGAGGGCTGAAGGTGAGGGTGAGTGAGGGTGTGTGAGGGCTGAAGGTGAGAGGGTGTGAGGGTGAGTGAGGGTGGGAGGGTGAGTGAGGGTGGGAGGGGGAGTGCGGGTGTGTGAGGGTGAGTGCGGGTGTGTGAGGGTGAGTGCGGGTGTAGGAGGATGAGGGGGTGAGGGGTGAAGGTGAGGGGGTGTGAAGGTGAGTGGGGGTGTGAGGGTGATGGGGTGTGATGGGGTGTGAGGGTGAGTGATGGGGGGGTGAGGCTGAGGGTGTGAGGGAGAGTGAGGGGGGGTGAGGGTGAGTGAGGGTGTGTGAGGGTGTAAGGGTGAGTGAGGGTGTGAGGGTGAGGGATGGTGTATGAGGATGAGGGGGTGAGGGGGTGAGGGTGTGTGAGGGTGAGGGGGTGTGAGGGTGTGAAGGTGAGTGAGGGGTGAGGGTGAGTGCGGGTGTGAGGGTTGTGAGGGTGAGGGGTGTGTGAGGATGAGGGGGTGAGGGGGTGTGAAGGTGAGTGATGGTGTGTGAGGGTTGGTGAGGGTGCGAGGATGTGAGGGTATGCGATGGTGAGGAGGTGTGAGGGTGAGTGAGGATGAGGGGGTGAGGGTGTGAGGGTGGGGGGTGTCAAAGTGAGTGAGGGTGTGTGAGGGTGAATGAGGGTGTGTGAGGGTGGGTGAGGGGGTGTGATGGTGAGGAGGTGTGAGGGTGAATGAGGATGAGGGGATGAGGGGATGAGGGGGTGAGGGGGTGTTAGGGTGTGAGTGAGGGTAAGGGTGTGTTGGTGAGGGTGTGTTGGTGGGTGAGGATGTGAGGGTGTGTGATGGTAAGGAGGTGTGAGGGTGAGTGAGGATGAGGGTGTGTGAGGGTATGAAGGTGGGTGAGGGTGTGAGTGAGGGTGGGTGAGGGGCGAAGGCGAGTGAGGGGGTGAGGGTGAGTGAGGGTGTGTGAGGATAAGGGTGAGGGGGGTGAGGGGGTGTGACGGTCTGAAGGTGTCTGAAGGTGTGTGAGGGTGTGTGAGGGTGTGTGAGTGAGGATGAGTGAGGATGAGTGAGGGTAGGGTGAGGCGGTGTGAGGGTGAGGAGGTGTGAGGGTGAGGAGGTGTGAGGGTGAGGAGGTGTGAGGGTGAGGAGGTGTGAGGGTGAGTGAGGGTGAGTGAGGGTGTGAGGCCTGCAGTTTTGGCCTGCAGGTGGCGATAGGCGACCACGTCCCGAAAGAAGGTTCACATCACAGGAGGGGGATAAAAGTTTGCGGCATTTAAAAACCAGTGGCTTACATAATGTCATCGACTTTCACTTAAAATAGTCACTCTCAGTGAGAGACGGGTAGATTCCATGTGCGGCAAGAGGGCCTGTAAGCCGACATCACAGGGTGTGGATAGAGGGGAGGGTGTAAGTAGGGAGGGAGAGCGAGAGCAGGGAGATGAGAGAAGAGTTGAAGAGAAAGGCAGAGGGGAAAAGAAATTGTATTGAGGCGGTTGATATAAAGCAGAGAAGAGAGAAACAAAGGGGCAATATGTAGGAAAAAAGGCTTCATTTGTGTAGCTTTCGTGAGTGTCTGCCACCAGGACAATTAAATTCACTCAGTGAAGGCGCTGTTTAACAGTGGGCTATACAAAACTAATCTATCAGGTTTTTTTTGCTTAAAGTCCAAAATCATTGTGTTGTTTGAAAGTTTATTTGTTCAGGCAGTCCTGTATTTTTAGTCATCGCCACTTGTATGTTGGACCGGGGAAACCCATGCTTGAATGGGAACAAAGCTAAGTGCCTACTGTAACGCACAAAGGAATCTATTTCTTATATTCATTTTATTACAACGACATAACTGCCGCCTTCTACTCGCAGTGAAGTGCCTCTCAAAAAGTTTCATACGTTATCAAAATGTCACTCATATAGTGAGATGCGTGATGAGAGATAGCATATGCGGGTATGGGATAAGAGAATCAGTGCATAGGCTAGTAATAGTGTTTATAAAAAAAAAAATTAAAAAGACATTTACCGTAAACCTCTTGTGCTCGTCTGATGGCTCTGATCGTCCAGCGGCTGTTCCAGCGAAAGCAGGCCGGGCTGGGCGGAAGTCAGGCAGCCCTCCTCGAGACAGAGGCGGGGCCTGACCAGAAGCAGGAAGTCGACCGCGACCGGAGCTTCCCAGGAGGCAGGCTGCAATGGCTGGCGCAAGGCTCCGGAGCAGAGAGAGGAGAGCCCTGCATGCAGCCGGCATCCGCCCGGGAAGCCAAGGAGCGGAGTGCCAGTGTCCCTGTGCCCGTTGACGCCGGAGGGAGCAGCCCGGAGCGGGACGAGTAGAAGTCCGGGTGAGTGGGGCTCCGTGCTTGCGTGTCTGTGTGTATGCAGGGGGTGCAGGGCGGCAGTGTGTATGTGTGTGTGTGTGTGTGTGCGCCTGTGTGTGCGTGCGTGCATGCAGAGGGGTGGGGGCCACTCATTTAAATGTAAAAGTAAATATGACGCCAAAATAATAAATAAATAAACCAGCAGCTTGACCCATTTATTCACTGTGATGCTTCCGATAATTAAAAATGTGCCTTTACAAAGAAGTGTTTTAAAAAGAATACCAGCGTGCATGTTCATTACAAGACGGCTAGAAATAATTACTCATGATGTTCAAAGCAAGCCTGTTCATTTCAAGCTACCCTCAGCCAGCCTCGGAAAAAACGAAAGTAATACAAAAGCGAAACTGACACTGCCACTGCAGACAATGCTGCGCGCTCCCGAGGTGAAATCCGGCACTGAACACGCTCGTAACACTTTGGTGTCCACTCTCCTAAAAACGGATCACATTAGTTGTCGAGCTGACAGCATTCATGCTTCGCATGAATGCTAACGTCAGCTCGACCTAAAAATAAGAGGAATGAAAATGGACCGGAAGGATGTAGTTGAGGTGGGCAGGAAGAAGGGAGAGAGCATGCTGGAGTGAAACAAAGCTGGACAAAATTGTAATAAGAAAAAAGGAAAGAAAGGTGGTGACCGATTGAAAAGAACAGAAAAAGAAACAAAAACATAATGTAAGATAAGGTACAAACTGAGAAATAGATTAAAAGCAAAGCAAGATGAAAAACTGGAAAAAATTATGTGAAGGAAATAAGGCTGAAGAGGAAATGAAGATAACCGAATATTGAAAGATGGGAACAAGGACAAATACGGAATAAAATAAAGATGAAAAATGGAAAAATAAAGCTAGGAAGAAGGAAGCAAAGATGGAAACAAAATGAAAAGAAAGACATATGAAAGAAAAATGTAAACAAGGAAAGATTTGCGCCTTAGGAAGATATTACTGCATTGATTAACCTTCTAAAATACATCTGAATGGCCACTCTCCTCACTGCATCGTGTCTGTATGATTATCTGTATCACAGCTGTCTGTGAATATAGAAATGCACCACCTTCCTCCCTATTGAAGAGGGAAAGCACCTGGTAACCGGTCAATTAAATCCTTAACTATACCCTCCTGTCTAAATAGCTGGCTCTGCTTTACTTTCAGAGTCTGTGAAGTCTCGGTATAGATTTCTTAAAAGTACTGTCAAAATTCGCCCATCTCAAGGATAGCGGATATTTGTAACATTTCCTGCCTTGTTTCTTTTATGAGTGGTGGGGATTAAAGTAAGCCATCAGAAATATATATTTTAGAATGCAATCTCTTAATTATAATTGTCTCCGTTTAAAAATAAAGGTTGAGAATATTTTTTCCTATGAACTGGTTTTCTTTCAGATACTTTTCAAAATGAAAGCTGTCTGCAAAATTTTGTTCTAGATCTTTGACATAGGGCAAGTGTATTTTGAATGTGTATACATTCAAAAAAGATATCTACAATATGATGGAGAGCTATGGAAAAAATAAACTTACTTTCATAACCTTCGTGGTCTCTGTCTTCTATTTTGAGTGTTGTATGTAAGAGTTATGACTGCATAGTCTGAATAGTCAACCACATTCCAGTTTTTGCAAATTCGTCTTTTATACATTTACTTACAAATGTCCTGCCTAAGGTTAGAACAATATTGAAGTCTGTGTTGATGCAAATGGTGGCTTTTTGATTGCAGTCAAGTCAAACCACTTGGCAAGTAATGTTTTTTCACCAGAGTGCTATCCACGAACAATTGAGGTGTAGTGATACACGATCAATAATTTAAATGTACAGATCCAGTGGAACATTGGTTATATATTAGCTGATATGTAGTCTAATAATGTCAGGTAATTTTCTGTGACTATATTCTTTCCCCAAATTTTAGATGTTGAGCGAAGGGTGTAGTCATATTTGTGATCATGGATCTACTGTCACATAATAACTAAAATTAGTTCCAAATTGTGACCTGGTTTGATTAACCCTTATAGCCTTCTGATAACTTTTGATTGTTTCAGATCCTAAATTGCCAGACGCATCCCTGAGAAACACTTGTTTATGTAAGCTCTTAGCAACATTTGGACATTGCCGAACGTTAGGCTGTTGAGTTAACTTTCAGCAAAAAAATAATAATAAATCAACTTAAAATGAACCAACTTTTCTATAGCATGATTCTTGTTTCTAAATGCATAGCATGATGCCGGTTTTCTGCATAGGTTTGTTAAAGTATTTTTGAGGTACACAGACAGTGATAGCAGTGACCTATTGTGCTTTTGTAAACGGACACACGATTAATGTGTGGTTTTGACCACTACTGCTGGCAATGAAAGAACAGTTAGATGTTTATGTCTGCGTGTGACTTTTTTTTGTTATATTTATTTTCTGGTTATCTGCTCTCTTCACTATTAATAGTCCATTCCACACCTCCTGCCTTTGTCTCCGCATTAACACCCTAAAATATCTGCACTGCTGTGTTCTATTGAATTAATCAAAAATGCATACTTCTGCTTCACTAAACAGTACTTACTATACACCCTTGAGTACATATATCATGTCTTCTCATTTTAACTTTTAAAGAAGTGATGCCCACAAATGCAAAAAAACAGGATAAGTCTAGATAATTAAACTTAATGTGCAGAACTGTTTTTAAGGGGCAAAAGAGATGGAGACGCAGGTCCTAATAATACATTTTTCATCCTGAGGATCGACTGTGTGTATCTATTAACCCTAAAATGTGGCCACACATATCTTTCTTTGGAGATGGAGGGTGCATCCATATATGTAGAGATTTGCTTGTTTTCCCAGGCATTTTGAGGGTGTTTTGTCTCTGTAGGATCTGCCAACGGTTGCTAAAGCTCTTATCAGCAGCGATATTTTTTTTCTTTTTAAATGTCACAAAGGAAGCTGCGATTTCTCCCTCCAGACATGCCTGCGCTTTCAGCCTTGATACAGAAAGACGCCCCAGTTAAATTAATAAAGACGCTCTATGCTCATGCACAAGATGCACTTAGACCTGGGGTGGTAAAAACTCGTCTGGAGTGGCAGAGAGATTTAGGTAGGAACATTGACAACAATGGATGGCGATACTGTTCTAGGACAAAGGAGATATCGCTCAATGGGAGACGCCGGCTAATACAATTCAAATTCATAAACTGTGTTTATTACACACCGGAGCGACTGTTCCGATACGGATTGTGCGACCCTGCGTAATGCCAATGATGTCTGGAGCGAGAAGTCTGGTTTATATATACTGCTTGGTATTGCACAGGGATTCACAAATTCTGGGAAAAGATCTTCATAGAGCTGGGAGTAATTGCGAGCTGTTCCATAGAAATTAACCCAATGCTGGCTCTACTAGAATATGACAAGTTGATAGACAAGACAGTTAGGAAGCTGCTAGTGGCGATGCTTTGGGCTAGAGGCCCCATCCCGGCACTTGGGGAATGGCATTCGGATATGGTATACTGCAATACACAATCAGATGTAATTAGCAAACTCCTGCCACCCCAGAGCCACCCTAATAATTACTGGACTCCATATCAAGAATACTTAGCAGGGGTAGACACAGGAGACCTAGAGGTGAAGCGGGAGTAGATAGCCAAAATGGCTAGTTATTGGCCGGGAAAACGAGTAATGTGAATTGTATTACACTGCGGTTGAATTATGAATACAGAAGGAATGGGGCCTGAACCGATAAAAGGGGACATATGCTGTAAGAGAATCTATGCGGAGGTTGTTTATCCTATACTGGGCCGAAGGAATGCGATCATGACGTACTTGTCCAAGCACCCGGAGTGTTTTTTTCTTGAAGATATTGATATTATGAACAGTGACTTTTACTAAACCATAACATGGAGATATGATGATGTAATATTGATCTATGATGTATCCAGCCAGACTGTATCCTTTTGACGAATTGTCAATAAAATTAATTTAAAAAAAGGACGTTACGATTTCTCATTAACACCTTGCCTGCGGCAGGAAGTCCAGCCCAGAGCTGGACATTCCAATCGCAGGTGTGGTCGTGACAGAACCATGCCGTCATGAGCACAGCCCAACCGTGACTCATGACTGCATGGTTCCGTCACGAGCATCAAAGGGGTTAAGCAATATTTTTTGATGTCTGCTTTGGAGAATGAACAGGCTTAGTATAACACTGGTGTTCTCATTCTATTCATCTTAGAATTTCAATTTTAATTTTTCTTGATTATTCAGTTTTTTTGTGGTTAGAATGTGCATTGTACTACAATAGTGTAGGAATAGAACAACAAGCATTGGAAATGCAATAGGTCTCGCAATAACGCGAGTCTGAACTATTAGCATTGTAAATGATAATGCCCTTTATTTTTGCGTTCTGGTTTTTGGAACATAAATTAAAGGCTTTGTCATTTACAAGGCCTATAGCTTAAATTTGCGTTAAAACGAGACCTATTGCATTGCAATGGTGGTGGTGCTGCTGAGTTTTCTCTGAATCTGCACTCTGAATCTGCACCCACAATCTGCACCCACAATCTGCACCCACAATCTGCACCCACAATCTGCACCCACAATCTGCACCCACAATCTGCACCCACAATCTGCACCCACAATCTGCACCCACAATCTGCACCCTGAATCTGCACCCACAATCTGCACCCTGAATCTGCACCCTGAATCTGCACCCTGAATCTGCACCCACAATCTGCACCCACAATCTGCACCCACAATCTGCACCCACAATCTGCACCCACAATCTGCACCCACAATCTGCACCCACAATCTGCACCCACAATCTGCACCCACAATCTGCACCCACAATCTGCACCCTGAATCTGCACCCTGAATCTGCACTCTGAATCTGCACCCACAATCTGCACTCTGAATCTGCACCCACAATCTGCACCCACAATCTGCACCCACAATGTGTGAGTGGCGTTGCGTGTGTGAGTGGGGTTGCGTGGATGAGTGGCGTTGCGTGGGTGAGTGGCGTTGCGTGTGTGAGTGGCGTTGCGTGTGTGAGTGGCGTTGCGTGTGTGAGTGGCGTTGCGTGTGTGAGTGGCGTTGCGTGGGTGAGTGGCGTTGCGTGGGTGAGTGGCGTTGCGTGGATGATAGTGGGCTTGCGTGGGTGTGAGTGGCATTGCGTGGGTGTGAGTGGCATTGCGTGTCTGTAAGTGTTGCTGTGTGGGTGAAAGTGGCACAGAGCCTTTGATGTGGCCTGGCGCAGGAGAAATGCTGCTGCTGCTAATTAAATACAAGAGTGGCCGGGAAACACAAGTACGGCCGGCCACATAATTAGGGGAGGAGAATCCGCACAGCACACGCTGGGAGAAGCCCTTTGATGTGCTGTGCGGCCGCGATGCGCGCTCTGTGCTGGGGGAGGGGGGAGGGCCATTAGCCTGAACTCGCGGCAAGATCAAACGAAGGGTGGGAGGGACATTGAGGAACAGATGGCCATGAAAGTGTATGGGTCAAAAGCGCGTGCCTGTGGCCACGTGCACCCGAAGAAAACGCCACGAAAAAAAGCGGTGGTTTCACAATCAGTTCGAGCACTTGAATTCTCGCCATTTCCCATTCCTTCGGAATGGTAAAGGCGAGACCTAAAAACCGCAGTATCGCCCAACCGTATTAAGTATCCAAAGCTAGAAATTATCTGGTCATGTGATATTGAATATATTGGCCTTTGGTAACATGCAGTAGGAGTAGTTTCTTAGGCACACCGAGAGAGAAGGAGGGGAGTAGGAGGCGGGAAGGAGAAAGTGGTCAACAAGATACCTCAGTCATGGTTTACTAATTTCTCTTCAGAGTTTTTAAAGGTGGAGTTAAACATGCACTATAAATGGTGATATCTGTGGCAACTGTCAGAGTTTCATAATGTCTTGTTGTTTCGAAAAGTAAATCCTGGCTTCCAGATCTATTTGATGGGGGATGGTTTAACACACAGCCTTCTATTTGAATACGTATTGTTCTGAATTTTGGAACACAATTATCCACCTAATCAGCAAGTTGACTCAAAGTTCAAGTCCGTTCTGAGACACCTTGGCCGATCATAAAGAGCTTTCGTATTTTTCTTGCCATAGCTTTATTTCTCACATTTAATGAGTGGGCGGGGTTCGGACGGCCCCCGGTAGTCCTCCGCACATGCACACGTGACGTCAGACTGTCCGACGCATGGAAGGGATTAATTTCGATCCCTTCTTTGTAAAGACTAATACCAGTGGAGTACTAGTTAAGGTACCTATAGAATCTGTTGTTTTAAATTAAAATAGACAATGATTCTTACCATCAAACACTTGTTAGAAACCCGATTTCTGTATCTTGTAACTTCACAGAATATTGTACCTGTGAGACTTCTGAATAAATTAATTTGATTTTGCCCCAGAAAATCTTGCATAAAGTTGCTTTGCGTGATTGCATTTAAAGCCTTCACATTTTTTGGTAAGAGATGATCGAAGTTCATAACTGGGTAGATTTGTACAGAAGGTTTTTGTTTGGGTTTACTATGGTTTGGTGCCAGCTTGGGATCTCCTAATATTTTAGTTAAATAAAAAAAATTTAAAACAGGTGTAGTGTGTATTAAAATACCCCTTCGCATCTAGTGCCGCTCCTGCCACACTGCACACAACATGGCGAGCACAGAGATGACTTATAAAATAGTTTCCTACTGGTACCTTACTCCCACACCTCTCCAGGCGTGGTGCCCGGGATGCACGAAGGAATGCTTGAGAGCCTGCGGTGGGACAGGCACCTTAGTGTACCTACTCTTGCATTGCCCGAAGCTGGTCCGCTACTTAAGAACAAATCCTATAGGACATGGAAAGGGCCTTCAATACAACTATCCGAGGTTTCTGACATACACTATATTGGGACTTCCTAACCTCTTGACCTATCCTCTGTGTTCGATTAGGGGGAGGCAGATTGTCCTGGCTTTAGGGGTAGATCATCAGGTCAAACTCTCCACCTGGGGCTCCGACAGGATCCCGAACTACACAGCTTGGTTACGTAAATGATGGTACATTTTGGGGATGGAAAAGCTATCCTTCACTGTAGAATCGAAAAATGCTTTCCCCTGAACTGTGGGCCCCATTAATCACCGTCCTGCCCACTGAATTCTATTAACTGATTTGCCAGACTTATCTTAAGCTGTTGCACTTGCTCCCTTCGGCGCAGACGCCCGCTGGATAAAGTCTCACCGTAAGGGCTGAATAATGGCCCTCGCTCACTCGGGTCCATCAATCGGGCCACCATACCGAAGATGTATGTCACTGACGCTACCCTTTTGGAATGAGTAATTGTGTGGGGGGGGGGGGGGGGAGTTAAATGGGATGTTTTAAGAGTTATGATTTTTGATTGACTTGACGTTGCCAGCCTCAGGGTTGTAGGTGGACAGCTGCGTATATCAACTGATTTGCTTCTGCTTTATGCAATAAACAGAATTGATAAAATACCCACTCGGTACATAAGAAAACCATGTGTTTTGCTGAAAATGCATTTTAGAAATGCTAATTTATCGAGTGAATCCTTGGGGATCTTTGTTTTTTAGTTCTGGCTATCCATTGGGAGTGTCCTCGGCAGGGCCACCATGGATTTCAAACACAAGCCTATCACAGCCGGCACAACCTAATTAAAATCCTACTTGGCAAGAGATTATCATGCTGTGCCTTTATTAGCACCTCATGTACATATGTTATTTCTAGCTAGCTTAATCATGTTTGTTTTCCCCAGGAGGATGATGTACATGTTCAAAATGTTAGTTGGTCTGCTTTCTGTTCTGAGCATAAACACAGCATGGCAGGCTGTATGTCTGTCTAATCTCTGTTATGTGCCAAATGAATCGTAGCTGGAGAATGCTTGAAGGATTTTATTTTCACTTATGGAAAAATGTGCTTTTGGTCACTGCAATATCGAAAATCAAAATATATGCATCTGGCTTCTAGAGTTCCAGAGTAAAGCAAATTATCTGGAATTATATTGAGGTACTGTGTATGCAGTTGAGGATTATGTTGGAATGATGTTGAACAATGAATTGCTGCTGAGGTGTACAGCATTTCTAATGGACCGCAAATATAAGTTCATTTCTAAGCTGGCACGCCATTCTTGTTTCAAGAGGTAGTCATTGGGAGTAGAAATATGGAGCACGGAAAGCCGATGGTTCCTGTAAGTGCAAGTAGATGGCAAGAGGTCAGGGATCACTTTGACGTTTTGGTAGATGGACTTGTTTTGAGAATACTCTGTAATTTATTTGTTATTTCCACTTTGGCCAGTGTGTGCAGTAGCCTGGGTGCTCCCGGGAAGGAGTCTTGTATCTTGTTTTCAAGCATTTTTATTACTGGTCACGAGACAGTTGGTGTTCAGACAGCAGTTAGCCTTTGGCAAAGCAGGGTAACTTTGCGAGCTAGATTGGTGGGTTTCTGGTAAGGTGCTCTTGTGAGTAAGGGAAGCTGTTGTAAATAAGACCATTGTTTTTCCTGGGTGCTAATTGTGAATTTACTGTTAGAGCTTCATAGTAAAAGCCAACCTAAGGGCAATCTAACGTTCCTGGAGATCCACTCCATCCGCGGGACAGCTAAAAATCCTTAGATCAGCAAGAAGCTTTTATAACAAACAAATGAAGAGAGCTTAGGCGGACTATTTCGGATCCCAACTTAACCAAGCTGCAAATCGCCCCAAGAAACTTTTTGAACTGGTTAAACAACAATCGGTGGAAGCCCTTAACCTATCTGACTCTGAAGTCAGCCCTCCCTCATGTAGTGATCTGGCTGCTTTACAGAAAAATCAAGACTCGTCAACATCGATCTGGAAACCAGGCGGGCTCTGCTACCCAATGGGTCTGCCCCCTAACCTCCCCCCCCCTTCTCCTGGCCTTACTAGACAAGTACAAACCGAGTAGCCGGGGTATAAAGAACAATGCATCCTGGGACACCTTTACCCCCCTCAATGAAAGTGACATCAAAAAGGTTCTAAGGAGTATCAACCCATCTAATCACTTCAGCGTCCCGTTACCACCTTCCATCTTCAAATAAATGAAGGATGCCGTCCCTCCCATCTGGGCAAAGATAGTCAATGCATCTTTGTCACAAGGGATGATCCCAGAATGCCTAAAAGCTGCACAGGTAACACCTATATTGAAAAAACCTACCGCAGACAGCGCTGATCTTAACAACTTCCGCCCTTTCTCTAGCCTCCCCACACTAGCCAAACGCCTAGAAAAATGCATCCAGTCGCAACTCTGTGCGCAGATTGAAAATTTCCATCTCCTGGACCAACGTCAATCTGGCTTTCGTAGTGGGCACAGCACTAAATCGGCTCTCACTCACGTGATGGATGACATTTTAATAATGCTTGACCGAAATGAATCTTGCCTCCTTATCCTCCTTGACCTTTCCTCTGAGTTTGACACTGTCAATCAAGACAACCTCCTAGCCATTCTGAAGCACTCTATGGGCCTCTCTGGTCAGGTGCTGCAATGGTTCTCGTCCTTCCTCCAGCACAGATCCCAAAGAGGGAAGGCAAACCACTCTCTCCCAGCCGTCACCAGTTTCCATGGGGGTTCCCCAAGGGTCCAGACTATCTCCCATACTCTTCAACCTGTTCCTGGAAACATTAGCTAATTAACTAAATTCCATGGACATTCTCTTCCATATGTATGTAAATAACACCCAACTCTATCTGAAAATCTCCTCCCCGGATAACATCACTTCACTGAACTCCACCCTATTGACTACTGAAAACTGGTTAACTGAGAACCACCTCCTGCTAAACACCTCCAAAACAGAATTTCTAATTTCTCACCGAAACACACTCCTAAAATCGAGCTCTGGATGAACCAACTGTCTGCCTTCAAATGCTCCCTCTGCATTATTGACGCCGCTAAATCTCTAGGAATCACCCTGGACAAGCACTTGAACATGAAGACTCATATCAGCAATGTGTGCAAGGGAGCTAATTACCTTCGGAGGATACTCGGGGATCTCAAACCTTTCCTACCACAAGCTGACTCCAAGCAAGTGGTCCAAGCACTTGTTTTGCTGAGGCTTGACTATGGCAGTGCTACGCTCTGTGGCCTGCCCAAATATACCTTGGCCCCCTTAAGGGCATCATTGTATGCGGCAGCCAGATTGGTTATGGACACCAAGCGAAATGTTCACATCTCCCCAGTCTTAAAATCCCTAAAGTGACTGCCCTACGAAGCAAGAATACAGCTAAAGATTGCCTGCCTATCTAAACAAAGCCCTCCACTTCAAAACCCCCAACTATCTAGCGCAAAAGCTACAACTATCCGGAGGGGGTAGACCGTCTAGGAGTGCTAACTCTCTCCTCCTGAAACCTCAGATATTTCACAAAAAGAGAACATGCCAACGAGCTTTCTCGGGCTTTGCACGGAAAATCTGGAACTCTCTTCCACCGGAAATTTGTAGAATCTCCTCCCAAGGTTGCTTTCAAATTGGAAGTAAAATGATTCCTCATGAATAAGCTCTTAAAAATACGGCGGACATCTTGGGTAGGGGCGTGAGCCTAACAGCGCTCTAGCCACCACTATTTAAGGAGCCCCAAGGTAAAGAACACGAGATTCTTTGCATATTGTAACCTTTTGGACCCCTCTTGAGGCGAAATAGCCGAGAGGTAGCTAGACTGCACATTTACTGTGATTGATTGCTGAATACGAGCATTTTTAAAACGGCGTGTTTTAATTCACTTTCCCACTTGCACTAGCTTAACCTTTGCACTAAACATAGCGTGAACCTGCATTTAGTCGGTGACAGCCGATTTTCGGGCTGATTACCGATCTCACCTGCAAGCTCTTAAAAATACGGCGGACATCTTGGGTAGGGGCGTGAGCCTAACAGCGCTCTAGCCACCACTATTTAAGGAAACGTATACTCTCCGCGATAGCGGACGCGATTCGTGGACGCGCCTACATCAGCGCCGGAGTCACGCCTGAGTCAGCCCGTCTGCGCCCGTCCGCGCCTCGGACGCGCCCAGCGGCCATGACACCCACCTCCCAACCAATTTTATCGGTATGTGTTAGTAGCCAGACAATTAGCAATACCATTGCTTCCCCTTATATAAAATATAGTGCAAAACAGCTTTTTGCCTTAAGAACGCCTAGACAACCAGACTGCTGTCTTTTTCGACTTAAATAGACACCATAACATCTGCTATGGCTGCTCACTAACTACGTATGCCACTAAAATCAAAAGGCTTGAGACCCTAACCAATGCTACATGTGTTACATCTAACTCTAAAGTATTCACCTTCTTCAGTCTGAACTGTCGCTCTCTGCCAAGACATAAAATAGAAATTTTCAATTTTCTATTGGACGAAGCCCCTGATGCACTATTCATCACTGAAACTTGGCTTCATGCAAGCTCCGGACCAGACGTGGCTATGGCCCTCCCGGACTCATATGCGATTATACGCCTTGACAGAATTAATAAAACTGGAGGAGGCATAGCTGTTATTTTTAAAAAAGTATATACCTGTGAGTTTATAAACCTCCCATGTCCAGGATGTGAAGGCGCCACCTTTAAAATCATACTGTCACCCAATTTTACCTTTTCCGGCGCGCTTATCTACCGTCCACCTGGTGCTGCTTCAAATTGGCTAAATAATATTTCGGAACTTCTAGGCCCGTTTATTATGAATACTACCAATTTTACAGTCATCGGTGATCTAAATCTTCATTTGGATAACGAGCACTGCTCTAAGGCCACGGAACTTATTGATGACCTCCTATCCCTCAATTTAAGTCTTAAGAATTCTGGCCCAACCCACACTGCAGGTCACTTACTGGACCCAATCTTTTCTAATATTCAAAATTTAAACACCTTCCCAGCCTTACCTATTCCTTGGTCCGACTATTTTCCCATCAAATTTTCCTTTCAAACGCCAACTTCCAATATCTCCCCTATGGCGCTGCCCACCATGGTGAGAAAATGGAAAAAACTAGATATTAATATTCTTAATACCCTGCTAAAAGATACGATACCATACACTACTTCAGGAGTTCAAAATGTATCCATCTCTATTCAATCATGGCTCTTAACAGCCATTGACTCCTGTCTTCCTCAGACTAAGCTAAAAGGCATTAACCAACGTCCACCTGCTCCGTGGTTTAATGACGCTTTAAAGCATGAAAAAAACAAATGTAAGAATGCTGAGCGTCAATGGAGAAAATCCTACTCCGTTGAAGCTAAGAATGAATACAAAAATCCACTAAATCAATACCAAAAGCTGTGCAGTAGAGCAAAAACCAACTTTGTCTGTTCAAAAATTACTGCTGCTTTAAATCAAGCTAAAACACTGTTCAAAACAGTTAGAGAGTTAGCTGGCTCTAATACCTCACCAACCCCACCTGACTTAAATAAAACCCAATGTAATCAACTTGCCGCATTTTTTGTCGACAAAGTTGATAAAATTTATCAGACCATCCAACTCAATCAGGACAATCATGAGGAAAATCATTATGATGGTAGTGATGCTAATAGATCAGATAGTGAAGAGACCAATTCTGCCACCCTTTCGGATGAAATCACTACCCCTTCTCTGAGTGTTTGGCCTACACTCAACGTTGACACTGTCACCGAACTTCTAAGCACGATTAAATCAGGTTCGCCAAAAGACCCGCTACCATGTTCCATCTTAAAACTACTTAGCAGGAAAGCCTTATCCACTGTCACAGACCTTCTAAATAAATCCTTGCAAGAAGAATGTTTTCCACCGGAGTGGAAACATGCCATGATCCATCCCCTCCTAAAAAAAGCTAATGCTGACCCGAAGGTACCCGCAAACTTTCGACCAATTTCTCTCTTACCTATATTTGCAAAAATTCTAGAGAAACATGTCCACCGCTGTCTTTCAAATTATATAACAACACATGATTTGTTACCTCCCCATCAATCTGGCTTCCGAGCAGGTTTTTCAACAGAAACCACTCTCTTAGGCGTAACCGAAAATATTCGTCAAATGATAGACAAGGGTGAAACAGTGGCACTGGTGCTTTTAGACCTCAGTGCCGCATTTGACACTGTTTCACATGCGGTACTAATAAAAACCCTTCGCTCAATGGGCATCTGTGGCCCTGCTTTAAATTGGATCACATCCCTACTTGAAAATCGAACTTTCCAAATTTTTTCAAACTCTACATACTCAGATACCTATACCTTTAAACATGGCGTCCCCCAGGGTTCAATTCTAAGCCCACTACTTTTTAATTTATACATGAGCCCTCTTGCTAAAATAGCTAAGGATACTGGACTGATAATGTTCTCCTATGCTGATGACTCTCAGCTTCTCTTTTCCCTTCCGCCAACAGATAATAATGATCCCTCTATTTTGAGAACTGGGCTTACAAAAATTGCTGGATGGATGAAAAATAATTTCTTAAAATTAAACGGTGAAAAAACCGAACTCATAATCCTAGGAAAAAATAAAGAACTCTGGGGACCCCAACACTGGCCCCCAGAAATGGGCTCTCCTCCTATTCCAACTAACCAGGCCCGTAACCTTGGCTTTGTGGTAGATGACACTCTTAGCATGCACCAGCAGGCCATCAAAACATCAGCCACCTGCTTTGTCATCTTGAAGTGGCTAAAGAAAATCTGCTGGATGCTACCAGATCACACCAAAAGAACTGTCATTAACGCCCTCATAACATCCAGATTGGATTATGCCAATATACTGTACTTGGGAGCCAACAAAGCCACAGTCCGCAAACTACAAACCGTGCAGAATGTTGCTGCAAGATTGTTAGGTAAAATTCCTATCCATGCACCTACTACCAAACTCATACGAGAATTGCACTGGTTGAAAATTGAGAGCAGAATTACATTCAAATCACTATGCTTTATGCATAAAATCTCAGCAAATAAAGCCCCTAAATACCTGCTAAATCTGGTACAACACTACCGTCCTTCCAGGACGCTGAGATCCGCAACAGCGAACAAATTTGCTGTGCCTAAAATAAAACTATCACGCATGGGAGGCAGATCCTTTGCCTACCTTGGCCCTTCCCTGTGGAACTCTATGCCACAGGCTTTGCGCTCTGAGGTTAATTATATCAGTTTCAGAAAAGCCATTAAAACCTGGCTGTTCAACATCTAAGTCAGCTGTCCAAACTCCCTTCTCTGAATCACAAAGCGCCGGGAAACCCTTTGTTGGGTAGCTGTTTGCGCTATACAAACTAAACTAAACAAGTACTTATCTTAATAGGATGCGCGAGTGTCTGCTCTAATGCATTGGACATACTCCTTTAAGCCCAGAGCTGGATGCTAATCATGTATTCTTTTTTTTTTTTTCTCTTCTTCCTCTCTTGGTGAATCATTTGCTCCCCTCTTATGTCTCTATGTATCCGTTACTAGCCCATTCGTCGCTGACCCCCAGAATCTGTAACTGGCCAAGTTATTTGAGCCCTATTTAATTCACTGTCTGTTTTATATTACCATTTGACTCATGTACTGAACTGTTACCTTCCTTTCCCTCAAATTGTAAAGTGCTCCGATATCCCTCGGGATCAAGTTTGCACTATATAAAACCTTATAAATAAATAAATAGACAATGTGGGCTGTGTAACCTTTGACAGCTTGTGAAGTGGGCAACAAGAATAAGAGTGTATATGAAAAAAAGTAGTATTCCCTTCTTGGTGTCAGGATAAGATAATTGAGCAAGACTAGCTCAAATCTAAGTGGAGGTCATGTGGGTGGAGATTTATAAGTAACCAGATTGAGATGGGACATGTTTAGCAGTTGCCTTTTTATTTTTTATTTTATTTGTTTCATTAAATAGACCTTAGTGCAGAAGTAACAGGCATATAATATAGATCATAAATGATGTGCACTACATATACAATGATTTGCTTTAAAAATATACACAGAAAATTATAACAAATTTAAAAAGCAGAAATACCCAGATAACTATAATAGATTAAAAGTGACACTCTATATCTCATATGACATGCATCTAGAGGCATTCAAATGTATTTCAACTACTGGAAATTTCATACATATATTAGGTCTACTAAAACTACTAAAATAAAACTAACCTCAATCTCGCTACCCACAGTTACCCCTAATCAAGTAAAGCAGTCATAAATAAAGTGTCAAAATATTCAACATGAACCAGTCTATCGCAGTAGTACCCATTATCACCCAATATATCTGAATTAAACTAGGTTTCCCTTCTTTCCCCCGCAAGACTCAGTGAACTGTTCGACAAATTTGTATCTGCTTCCGGGGCCAACAAACTATCCACTAGGTGCTCCCACTCTTTAACCCTTTCAGTTTTTTCTCGCCCTCTCTATCTCACAAAACACAGCACTCAACAAACTTGCCTATTTAACCATTTCCTTACGCCATCTAGTAATTTGAGGACAATGTGCCGATTTCCAGTGCATAGTCAATTCTCGTATTGCCAGAATCAAACCAAAGTTAGTAAATGTAGCAGTAGTTTTGTTATTTATGGGGCAAGGGTATCTTCCCCCCCCCCCGGAGGCAGACCAAGGGGTACAAGGGATTTCATGTAAGGTTATTCCATTAATATATTCTATTACTTCCCTCCAGAAACTGCAAATGAAGGGCAGGACCATACATTGTGGAACAATCCTGCCCACAACTTCCCACATCTATGGTATTTTGCAGCAGCTGTCCCATAGAACCTGTTAATCCTGCCAGGTGTTTGATACATTCTATGCAGCATATAGAAATTAATTAAAATGAACCTAGCATTTCTAGAGACAGCTGATATATGTGCTACAATCCCATTTCACTCCACAACATTAATTTGGAGCTCTAAGAATCTCACCCATTTTATTTTCAACTCTGCCCGAAGAGAAAGAATATTTGTACGAATTGCATGGTATAGATACATGACCGCTCTTACACACCCTGTCGTTGTACAGATCTATTGACACACCTGATGCATGGCAGGTTCATCATCTCCATTTCTCCACTAATTCCTCATTGTTGCAACCAATGCCATGTGTACAAAAAAAAGTCCTCTTGATATATCAAATACTCTAGTTAGGTCTTCAAACCTAATCAATCAATCAAGACACTTGAAAGCGCACTACATACCCAATAGGGTCTCAAGGCGCGGGGGGTGCTGCTACTGATCGAAGAGCCAGGTCTTGAGGAGTCTTACTCCATTCGCATATTAATCCCCAAAACAGTTAACCCCACCTTTTAGTCCCTGCTAATGCTTCTACCTGGGGCACTATTTTTATCCATATTAATGGCATGTCCGACGAATCGGGTACCTGGACCCGGGTGTGCTGCAGGCAACGTCACCAGCACTGCTCTCACTAGGAGCTCTTGAGAAATTGCAGGCAGTCTACACCCAGGAAGCAAGAAGACTTTTAATGAGTCCTGCAAATCTGGCAGTGAGCAAATGACACCCTCAATGTTCATTTGACCGTAAACCCACTTATTTAACCATTGTAGTTGAGCCGCCAGATAACAGCTGCACCAATAGTCCAATCTAATAAATCTTGCTGGCTATGATATATTTTAACAAATAAATAGTTCATGCAGGTAGGGCTCAAATTGACACCATGTAAATTCAGGGGCGGATGGCATCTCAGCAGAGTGGAAACAAGTGAGATTGTTGCCAATTGATATGTATCCCAGATACTATACCAAAGCAATTTAATATGTTTATACAACCAGGCAAATCCATCACATCTCAGAGAATGAGCAGCGTATCATCTGCATGAAATGCTACAAAATGGGTTTGCCCATGGACCTCCATCCCATGATAAAATATTTCTGGTGTGGGCACAACTGGCCAGAGGCTCCATTGCGATAGCAAATAATAAGGGACACCCCGATCTAGTCCTGTGTCCTACATCCTAGGGTTTAGATACCACCCTCCCAGTACGCACCCGCCCTAGGACCTGTATAGAGAAATGTGATCTTTCGAATAAATCTTGCACTCCAACCCATTCGAGCAATTACAGAATATAAGAACTCCCAGCTTAAACTGTCACAGGCAGCCTAAATCTCTATTGCCATGACAGCGGTCATCTCCTTATCCACAAAATCAGCATTTAAAAGTGAGATGAGCTCCAAATATATGCCGTATTATGCCCTGGAATAAAGCCCACTTGATCAGTATGAATGAAAAAGGTCATATGTGGTAAGTCTGCTCACCAGAATATGACTTGGAATGTTATAATATACTTTGAGCATAGACAGTGGCTATATAGGATCTAACATCCATTGAAGGACAACCAGGTTTCAAAAAAGGAATGACCAGTGCCTCGCATATCTTCCAAGATGTAGAATAAATTTCCACCAATTTAGGAGCCAATTCGGTTTTGTAAGCAGCAAAGAACTCTAAAGGTAAGCCATCTGCTTCAGGAACACTACCACGCCCCATGTTTATGGCAGCTCTAATTTCTTGTATAGTTATATACCCCCTGCCCCCTAAATCATCTACATCCTCACGCGAGAGGACCTGCAGTTGGCTTATTGATAAAAACTCAATATCCCGTGGTAGTGCACTAGGCGCTGGAACATATAGGAAAGTTTAATCATTACGAAAGCGAGCAGTAATAGCAGCTTGATTATATAATGCTTCATCTGCACCAGTCAAGCTCCAGAATCACGCTTGTGTGGCTTTTGCAACGAAAGATAATCATAAACTAAGAATCTGACTGAGCTGGATTTTGAAACAAAATTAGAATCGTTTACATTGTACAAAAATGTAGCTTCCAGGTGGAGATGATGGGGATAAAAATTCAGTTGTATTTAATTTGCTGCTTTGAGAGTTAAATGTCAAATTGGTATAGGACATCTTCTTTTTGCTTTTCATTCAGGCATGCTTGATGTGGTACAATGCCTAGGAATTGGGAGATGCAGATGTATAATCTACTGGAGTGTACTTCATGGTGGATGGAGGCCGTATGTTAGGTTAAGAGGTCAGATACGTAGTCAGTCTAGATGGAAAACAAGCATTTAAAATGCAATAGGTCTTGCATTTATGAGAGTTTGAGCTATTGTAAATAATGCCTTTTATTTGTGGTGTTTTTAAAACGGAGAAATAAAAGGCATTGTCTTTTACAATGTCAATAGCTTAAACTCTCGCATATGTGAGACCTATTGCATTGCAAATGCGTTCATGCTATAAACATTTTAAGTTTGAGATCGTGGCCTGCCTGCAGCTGCAGGCAGGACAAAGCTATTTGAGAAAATAGTGCTCGGAGGCTGTTATTAAAGTCTACCCAGCAACAACACACGTAACAGCGGGTGTCGCTATGGGATGTTGCAAAATGAGACAAGGCTGTACTAAGGAGGGACTACTAAGCCTATTGATCACAGAACAGCCACAGTTTACTTTGCCCAATGACACAAGCCAATGAAAAATATGGGCGAAGAGTGGGCAGAGCTTCAAGTCTCTATCTATACAGCATGCCTCGCAAAGAAGCGCATGAGCTGCCTAGGTTCACCTAAAAGGAAACCAGTTTAACCTATCAGGCCCTGACTTAATAAAAAAAATTGCAGCAACTATGGGCCCATTTGATTTCCCGGTCAGCTGTCCGTCCTACTAAAGGAGAATGCCAGTTAACCTAGTGAATAGGTGTATGAAAGGCCACAGTCCTAGAATAATCAACGTGGCCTGTAATTTAACTTTAAGATTGAGAAATGTAATTTAGAACTTTAAAATTGGCTGAAAGAGTGGTGTCTTTTGGCAGGAATTTGATTGTGAATGCAATGTCTGTGGTGCCATCTTCAATGTCATGGTGGAGATCGTGGTCTATTAAGGTGTCCTATATCTTTGAAATTCAGGAAAGGGGGAAGAGTATCCTTGGCATTTTCACCTACAACACATGACGCATGCAACTGCTGGACGCTACATACCACCTTGTTCCATGTATTTACTGAGAAATTCTCTGTACACATGACCTGCTTTTCTTCTACTGTGATCCTGTATTTGGGATGCACATCCAGTCTGATCATAGGCCCAGGTATGGGATTTTCTTGCTTTTCCTTCCCACGAGGTCTTGTTTTCATGTAACCTCATCTGAGAACAAGCAGTTCTCTTCCTTCATATGTTCCTTGATGGAGTTTTATAAAAAAAACAAGCACAGAGAGAAGACTTCATGCTGAAGGATGTCTGTTCCCAAAAAACACTCATGCTGATAAGTAGTCAGCTCTTGGACTTGCGCAGACACAAGAGCTATAATCTTTTTTTAAAAGCTATGCAGGGAAGGTTCTGCATTCTCCTCTCTAAACTGGAATCAAGACCTCTTTTCAGATGAGCTGTAAGTTCACTGCTCGGCATTTCTATAGTTACTGTGTTGGCTGGTTTCCTGTTTAAACAGGCAAATACTTTTACAACGAAGGCTGAATCATGCATGCCTTTACAACTAAGGCTTTACCACGAATTGGTCTTTCGACGCAAGCCTTTATCATTTATATTTACAACGGATATGCATTTACCATGCATGCCTTTAACGAAAATTTCATTGTAAAGACATGAATGGTAAAGGCATGTTGGACAGGCCACATGAAGGGCCGCTCTCCCCCGGCCCAACCAGGCCCGAACCAGCCACGCAAGTACCACACACCACCATTGCACGTCCACCGTCCCCGCAGGGACCCCTACACTCGAACCTGTTGACCCCGTAGGCCGACCCACTACCGGCCTGCGCGCCCATCCTGGGCGCCATCTTGGACACTCCACCACGAGGCCGCCTGGCCCCCGATCGACCTCAACCCTGGGCCTGGCCAGGCCTCAGACATTCCGGCACCAACATCCACCCAGGAGGTGAGCGGGCTACTTGGTCAGTCAATGGGAGCAGGAGGTGTCGATGGCTCTCCCCCGCCAAGTGCCGCTCGCCCATCGCCTCCCCGGACGCTGGCTCCACCCCCCTGCTGGGTGTCTGAACCCCCTCATCCCGGACCTCCCGACCTCCAAGTGCGAGGGTCCGGACATCAAAGCACACCAGCCCTATAACTGGGGCAGCTCCAGAGCAGGACGGGAGTTGTATCTTGGAGTCGAGAGACGCAAAGAAGAACTCATCCTTGACGGACTACTGGCGCTGCCGTAGCTCTGTCTTGTGCACCCTCGTCTTGCCTGCTGGCGCTGCCGCGGCTTTGGGAACCACCCTATCCTTCATCATCGTCGGGACCTGCTGGCGTAGCCGCGGACCGTTTGTAACCACCACCTTCATCGGGACCTGCTGGCTCTGCCGCGGACCGTCGTCTACCTTCATCCATCTCGGGACCTGCTGGCTCCGCCGCGGCCCGTTCATCTACACCACCGAGCTCGAGGATTGAGAGCTATTTTCCATCATTTTAGTAACAAGACTGTCCCGCTACCCTTTTCCCAAACAGAGACCAGAATAGAGGGGACCCCTGAGTCCAGACCTCCTTGTACCATTCTACCGTACTTGAAGAATTGTCTATAAAGTATCGTTGAACTTTATCATTGTGTGGTGTCCGTCTGTGGGGGGGAAGTTACTTGTCTGTACGATTCACTGGAGACGGCTCTCCCCGGAGACCTCTCCCCGTATCCTCGGCCGACCCTCCCGGTCCGTCTAACACATATGCGTAGTAAAAGTTCTCATTCTAAAGGCGCAAGCGTGCTAAAGACGCATGTGTGATATTGACAGCATAAAAAAGCAGGCAATGTTTTGGCAAGCATTATTCCGTCATACAATTGTTTTAACATGCAATAATTTTCATAGGAGTACCAAAACGTATATTTTACGCTAAGATAACGTATAATTAACAACCATAGTTGCTACAAGTCTTTGAGGGGTGTACACGGATTGCTGGAGGCAACTGAAGACTAGTCTCTTTCATAATTTCACATGGCCGATGCCCGTTGGAGCTGTTAAGGCAGCTATAGAGGAGTTTGGCTCTGGTTCACCCCCTCGGCCGTCACCAACCCAGCCGGACATTGGACGTAGTTTTTTTTTCTCGTCTCCCTGTTGTTTCCTTCCTCCCGTCCCCCCCCTCCCCCCTCCTCCCCTCCTCCCTCCGTGATCTGTGGCTACCTCCCCTTTCCAGCCTATGCATTAATATCTCTTGTTATTGTGTAATCACTGTTTTTCTCATGTATATTCTTGGCTCCTGTAACTGATGTAATGTTGTAACCTGTAACTGATCCTCATGTAAAGCGCTCCGATACCTGGGGTCTAGCCAGCGCTATATAAAATAATGCAAATAAATAAATAATTGTCTGCAAAGTTTTTCTGGGCGGTCAGTTGCATCTTTGTACAGTCCCATCCACCGTGTATGGTCCATAGTTGAGTTTGTGTGATTCTGGTCTATTTTCCCAGCTGTGCATGGGCACAGGCTATACCTACGATTCTTGAGACTATAGTAAATCGACTGGATGCAGTAAAAGAAATAGGGTGTGACAGTGGAGGAGGTAGCATTAAGAGGCTGTTTAATTTAATTTGCTTAAAAGTAGCCTAGCTTCACCCTGGCTTTTATGAGCAAGGTAATGTGACTATCTATGTATTCTTGGTCTACAATCCGGTTGGCAGAAGGCACTATTTTATTACTCAAATCTTTATTGAAATTCCCATTATATAATAAGTAAAAGGAAAACATTTTGAATGTTTTCGAACACAACAAGCATTGGCAAAGTCAATAGGCCTTGCCCATACGAGAGCTATTAGCTTTGCCAATGTTTTTTAACCTTGTTGTACACCAGTGTGGCTGCTGGTCAGCGTGGCTAAAAGTATGTGATTTACAGGAGAGTGGCCCGGAGTGTTGTGGTGTGTTGAGCAGAGTGAACGGGCTAGAGCGGAGTATGCATGATGTGGTAGCTCACGGCCATTACGGACAACACATTTTCAATTGAAATGATTGTTACATTTGCACAGAAATACAGTTTTACATCTAAAACTATACAGCACACAAACGATGTGTGGAAATGGTATCACCAAGGGTATGGATTTGTTTTGATCATAATCAAATATTTATTTTCTCCACACTTCAGGATTTAATAAAAAAGTGTGCATTGTGCTTTCTTAATATTGATCTATTCTGAAATATTTGCACAGTTCATGTACAGATTTTTAAATGTTGTGTGCTAGAAAAATATAATCCTAAAACCTTTACTTCCACATGGGTACCCAGCAAAATTGTCACATAAATGTTCTCACTTTGAAGTCGTAGAAAGAAAAGTAAACACCAAGCTTCCTCAGAAGACATAGCCTTAAATTTGATGGCTTTCTTTGAATGTGCAGCCAATGTGACAAGATGAGAACACAAATTTAAAGGCCTGCTTACAGAAAGAGATTATTTGTGAAATAATAGAAGGAGCAATGGTAAACAGGCTATGCTCCACAGGAGGGCCAAAGACAGACTGGAGAGCCTGAAACAAATAAAGCCAGCAAATGGAAAGCAAGCAAATATGAGTTACAAATCACAAAGCCACTGGTTAGCAGTGGGTGGAGTGCATTCCCAAGGTTGCTTTCAGAATGTCCCCCCAAGATGTCTTTGTAAACTTATGCTTTGACCAAAAAAGAGCCACCAGTGTACTTATCCTAATAGCTGCTATTTGGTACGTAGTTTAGTATTATTAGGACACAAAGGTTTAGCTTGCACATGATGGAAGCTCTTACAGGAGCTGTGCTGAACTTGATGTTTATATAGAAATAGCATGTTGCCACCAAAGTGATTACAGGAGATTTGCCGGAATTCAGATCAGAGCTAGTTCAAGTGTCCAGAGGTTTAGCAGCTGGGATACTGATGTCTGTATGATTGTCTTGGAAAATGCAGTAGTGTCTGATCAAGTTGATCCTTGAGGGATTATGTAAGATTAAGACATTTGCATAAACGATTAACACAGAAACTTGTGTCAGAGGACCTGGAGACCTCTTCAGATGCTGAACTGGCAGAGAAGCAACTGTGCATGCCGCACCCACCCGAGCATGGTGGAGCGCAATCGACATCTCATCTTGAACTGCAGCCTTCAGTAAAAATGAGCATGCAGCTCTTTACTTCTTAACAAGCTGTACTACACCTGGATATATTCTCTATTATACAGCTGCCTTGAGCTTGCATTTATGTGAAACCTAAGAAGAGCATCATCTGAAGTGGGCAATTTCAAATGTCATCAGTTTAGAGAGCAAGATTTCAGAGAGGGGGTAGGTGGAGTCAGAGGTGGGGGTAAATAAACTCCATGCCTTTCTTTATAATGGAGCAGGGGATCCGCTTAGTCAAAGGAAACTCAATATGTGGATTGTAAAAAATAATGAAATAGCATTATGGCAGATATATATACCTTCAACAAATGCTGCTGCCACCTTTCTGTGAGTGTCCCATAGGAGGTGCTAAAGGATATATTTGGGCTGATTCTAGCAGAGTAGGTCCCAGAGCCCCGCATTTTGGGATCTGTTGTCAAGAACGCACAAACACTGAAAGGTACGTGGCTGGAATGACAACAGAGCAAGGTATTTCGCTGCCCCAGTTTGGAGTATGTGCGTGCTGCAAGAGCGGCAGACAGCAGGTTACAGCGGGGAGCCGATTTGTAGAGGAAGAGCATGAAATGGCCTCTCTTCAGATTGGTCAGCTAAGAGTTACTCTGGCTGCTGTCGAATCATTCCACAAGAAATTCTAGACTTTGTGGTTGGAAAAGCTCCCTGCGTCTCGCTGTGCAAAGGGTTAAGTGCATTCTAGTCTGGGAAAGACATTCGGTAATGAATAAATTCACTCGAGCTGTCTGGACTCGTACACGAACCCCTTCCGGTGTGCCGCTGGGTTGTCTGTGGGTAAAGAGGCCCGGCCAGCTTCCCTCTGTTCACTTAGCATGCAGCTTGACCGCCTGCTGTACCTCTCGCGCACTGGCCTACTGCCAGGGAAGGGGCTCCATTTACAGCCGTGTTCCTTCTTCGGCCAGCTCTAGGGGTTCGCGAGCCGCACTCTCCGCGCCAGAAATTGTAATTAAGGAGGAGAGACCGGGAGTAGGGAGGCGTGTTTAGTTTCTCGCGTGGCGTTTGGCTTAGTGTAAATCGGGGTGTCCAGTGTTGGACCACGGTGTCCGACGCATGCCGGATGTTCAGGTTAAACACAGGCTGTTTTGTATGTAAATCACTATCGTGTAGATCTCCTGTGGAGCTGACCCTCCTAGACCAATTTTGAAATCCTCTGACAAAATGTTTTTCTTAAAAGTTGTTTTCAAGGAAATTTTCAATCTAAAGCATATATTGTTCACTGTATATTTTGATTGGGAATTTGAGTAACTTGTGTATTGCCAAATTAATGAATCTGAGGGTTAATTCTTCCTGAGTTTCTTTTGTTTTTAGCAGAGTTCCTGATTACAGCACACCGCAACCACAAGTGACCTGTTGGCCCCATGTACCTGAATATACACGTGATCAGGTTTTACTTCTCAAGGAAGTGGGAACCAGTTGATGTGCATTGCTGAATATCCCCCTCTGTTAGCATAACACAGTGTGCTGGGGTAAAGGCAAGAACTGCAGAAGGTTGGCGGGTGTGTGGGAGATGATCGCATCACTAAGCGACTGATTTAGCAAAGTCTGGGGCACTGCTGCCACCACCCTCTCACGTTGCAAATGTAGGGCCAGTTGCTGTAAAGGCACCTGTCGACCATTTAATAGTGGGAAACCACAGGCAATCTACTATAAATGTGCATTGTGCAAGTGGTCTAACTTCCAAGTGAGGAAGAGGATGTAACAATAGATGTAGTGCGAGGACTAGTTGAGTAAACCATGCCGATGAAAAGAATTAGTCTTAGTTATGTCATAATGCGTTTTTCAATACTAAGTCAAATGCATTAGCTTCTTTTTCTTGCCTTACTTGCCTCTTTTCCATTCGGCTCCACTTAGTATGTCAGGGATGTTCTTTGGAAGGCATTGAAGCATCCCGCAAAGAATGAAATAGCAAACTAACCTACCTCTAGCCCAAGATATTGTGTGGGTAAAAAACCCCACGCATTTCCATCACGACGAAGTGATGCTGTTACACCTCATGACAACACTTTAGACCTTGAACTCACAGGGCTGTGAAAAAGATAGAAGAAAGCAGAGCATACAGGCAGTGCCGTAAGAGATGTGTATCAAGCAAAAGTGAGTGTCACTTTTACGCTCAGTTTTTTAAAGCATCGCAGATGGCAAGTGGCAGAGTAAGCCATTTCTTCCATTTTGCACTGCACTGCTTATTGCACTCACAAACGAGTCACTCACTCATTTGGTACAAACCAAATGATGTTATGAATAGGTGAGCGCCACTCCACTGGTAACAAAGACCTTTCTTTGGACCTATTAAACATGTTGGCTCTCACAATGAAAGTCATGTTGGGAATATCTCTCATGAAGCACCCCAAACTCTACGCTATTTTGTATCCTGACAAAATTATCTGGGCACATCGTTGCCTGGTTCCCCAAGACTGATATTCTCTTGGATTATCATTAGGGACTTTAGCCCCCTGCTAACCCCATCCCCTGCCCTCCTCTTCCCCAGGCCCTTAAATAAAAGGTACTTATTTTACAAAGAACATTGATTTTTAGGGCAGTTGCCACAAACATCCTGCATTGTCTGCACCTAGGCCCAATGGGTGGGTAAGAGTCGGGGTCCGAACTGCTCACCAGCTATGCCCACCATGTCTGGATTTACTGGCTTGTTGAAGTATGAGTCCACATCTGAAGGGATCTAAATGCATCATGATTTGGACAAGGAGACTGCATTTTTTTTTTTTTTTAATTGAGATCTCCACTGCTGCAATCTGGTCTTTCTCTCATGTTGACTGTAAAAAGGTTCGTCTATAAGATGAGCTGTCTCTGGATTAACCAATCCACTTTCTCAAGTCTAAGGCAATCCACTTACTGTTCAGAGTGTAAAAGTCCGATACTACTTTGTGATGATGCACTGCTTCGTGGCCTAGGCTGCCATTCACCAGTTGTTGCTGCAACATGACAGAGACTGGCATGATCTGGATAATGCAACAGAGTGCATCATGGTGGAGGTTGGCGTGGTTGAATGACACTGATTCGCATGCATTGCATTATGGCATAATTTGCTATTTTCTCGATAATGCATGGAATTATGCTTTTACACTTGATGGGAATTGTTTAGCTCTGGGCATTGCTGATGTACGGGCACCACTTTATAGATTTAAACACTTACAGAGTACACTCTAGTGTATGTCCTACACAATCAATGACTGTGTCATGTGGTGCTGCTAGAATGCTAACAACTCTTAATTCGGTGGAATGGGGGAACAGGACTTTTGCAGGGCAGGGGAATTCAGGAGGTGTTGAACAACCGGAGGTAACTACTAACCCTGGGCGTAGTTTGTGTAGTAGCGCTACACGAAGTGCACTACGCATGCTACGCGAACTGCGTAGTGTGGTAGGTAAAATGCTGTTCGCACTGATTGCACAGTGCTGGATGCTTGACCGCACTGTGCAATCCTTGCAAACAGCATCTTGCACAATGCAAGCAGTTGTTTTCTGCCGCTAGAGTAGATTTGTACTCTCACGACGGCTTTCTCAACGCGGACTGCTAGTTGCTCATCGCGAGCAGTCGCACCACTCGCAATGAGTAACCTGACCTCCACGCGTTGAGAATCTTGCCGGGAGGTTTATGTTCCATGCTCGCGATTGACAACTTGATGTTGCTGATCGCGAACGAGGAAAAAGACTCGCCGGGATGTTGATTTTGCTCGCTCGCGATCGCCAACTTGACGTTGAGGACCGCGAGCAAGCTTAAAATGCCCACTACGCTACTCTATTTTGCACTGTGCTACGTGCAATTCACGTAGTGTGTAGTAGCGCAAACTATGCACTCTCCGCAAGTGTAGCGTAGTGTAGTACTACGCCCAGGGTTTGTAACTACACTGCGACCAAAGTAGCTATTGTCCATAAAATGAACAGATCACACAGACAAAGCACACAGCAATGTGCTCGGGGTGGGCGGGGGTTGGGGGCGGGGGGGGTTGCCGCCAAACTCTTTGCAAGGGCCTTTTTTTCGGCCAATTTTGCAGATATGCTGTCCTGTAACAAAAACGGCCCCCAGGGGCCCAAAACCAGCTCCCACCCGTGCGGCGCACCGGGGGATTGCCCGGTGCCCGCTATGGCCAGTCCGGTCCTGCTAGTGGTCATACTCTGTCCTGTACCTAGCATGAATAATTGTGTTTTTATCTATTTGAATTTAGGAGTTAGTCTTATCTTCTGCTGTACGCAGAAAAGCCTTATAATTTAGACACTGTTCACTCCCAGTAATTTAATAGTTGATTATTGTGATACCTGGTCGTACTTTATCACCATCTTTAAAAATGCTACATCAATATCTGCTCTAAACTTCTAATGCAGGTGATTTTGTGACATGTCTATTAGCCTTACTTGATAAAGGGAGGGAGAACCAAGCGTTGCCCGATGGAAATGGCAGCTGCTCATTTAAAAACTGTTTTAAACCGTTTCTACCAGCTGCAGCATACTCTACGGCTTTTAGCCAGTGGACTAAGCATGCCCTGGCACGGGTGAAGCAGGGATGAGAGATTGGGGTGGGGGGTTGTTCTGGGTAACAATAGGCTCCGAAACAACGTTGGACACGGGTCACAAGATGGCTCTGGAGTCACTTAGCATTTAATTCGCAGCAATTTAATATAAAAATGGCAGCAGGTGTGTCCATTTGGAAACCACTTGTAACTGGTTAACTATAATTTCCACTGGGATTGAATGTATTTTAAATGCAGTTGCATTTTAAATTGTAATTACACTTGAATTGTCTTTTCAAATGTAACTGTCGAGAAATAGCCTGCATGTATTTTTAGAATCTCTATCCTGGTCCAGTTAACTACTGGGATGCGTTATTCGGCAGATTCATGTGTACGCAGCAAAAGCTGGGGCCTCGGAGTTGTACTTTTTTCACTTGCTTGATTATCGGGAACAATTGATTTAAGTTCTTGTGGCGCCAGGTCACAGGCACCTAACGTACAAACTTCAACAGAAGACAGCCAAGACTATTACACCCAGAATACACTGATGGAATCGGAAAACTGAATAAGTGGTGCCCAGATCCAGCCCGTGTTGTAAGGTGCAGTTTTGATAACTGCAATAAAGGCATCCCTCCCTGTGCTTTAAATCTTTATTTTAAAGTCTCCTTCTCGTTTTAAGTTTTGTTGAACTTCCAAAAAAGCACAGGTGGTTCTGTGACCCTCAAGTTTGACCCGCTATCCAAAATGTTGACCTCCGTTGTCTGTACTGTCCGTCTGTACCGCCTGGGCCTGCCTTCACCCAGATATGAGAGAACAGGTGGGGGGTGTTCGGTGCCTTGCGTGGGGCAGGTGAGCCCTGGGCCCTCCCAGTGGCTCCAGAGTGTGTGTTCCTGCCCCGGCCCCGCGCGGTGGAATGCGGCCCGGGCGCTCCTGCCTCCAGCTCTGCTTCCCTCCTCGGCGGCGGCGTCATGTCCTCCGCCTCCCCTCCCAGGGCTTGTCGGGGCACATCTGGTTCGCATTCTGCTCGCGGCCAGGCGTCTCCCGGCCCCTCTTCCGGGTTTCCTCAAGCACCGAGGGGCGTCGGTCGGGCAGCGCACGGCGGGTTTGCAAAGCACCTTTTTTGCCTGCACGGCGCTCCTTACCGAGGAGCCTCCCGGAGGAAGGACGCCCCCGGGCTCGTCGGGGCGGGTGCGCGCCTCCCGTGCTAGTGCGCCGCGCGCATCAGTGGAGCTCGGATCCCGTCCGCCTCGCGGCTGCGCGCGCCCTCTGTTTACCTCGCGCTGTTTGTCGCTGGGCAGTGGCACTGCTCTGGCCGGAAGTCCTCCCCGAATCCTGGATGGGTGCAGGAGTACACCCAGAGTTCACGCTGTATTTGGAAGCCTTCCGCCGCTGCTCCTTTGATTGAAGTCTCTGGCTGGGAAAGAGCTGGCGAGAGGTAAGGGGTTTCATTCACATTTGTGCGAGCTGATGATGAGGAGGTGAAGCAGAATGGGCAGCCCGGCGTCCACCTCAAAACAGACGACCAGCGGCGCAGGCTTTGTAGTTGTAGGCATAGGATGCAGGCGCATGCCTGAACAAGGATTGCTAACTTTTAGAACAATGTTGACTCCCTTCTAATGCAAAAAAAGAAAATAGCACCAACATTTGTAAATAAGGATCACATGTTTGCTCTCCTACAGCAGAGTGATGAAAAGCAAACCTTATAAATACCTGCAAAATGTCTGTTCAAAGTAAACAAAGCGATATTCGCATGGTCCGACATGATGAAATTAGGAATGACCGTTCCATCCATTCAAAGTATGTTCACCAGCAGCAAAGAGGATGTTAACCTTGTTTATTTGTTAATGAATTAGTAGACAAGTGACGCTTAACATGCAGTTCTTAAGATTAGATAGCGCATTGACCATCTCACCGGTTTGCAATACTGTATTTTCATAAGATGTCACATCTGTGTGTAATGGACTTGTTCTGTTGACCATCAAAGTAATCGTCCACCTTGGAAAACTGAGCAAATTCGCACAGTGATGACTTCATTGTGTTTTCTTTCCATTGGCTTTGGTGGTTTTCTGGGGTTGGCCTCAGCCAGGCAGTATGATCCGTGGAGTGTGTCTATTTGGGCTTTTGTTGTGGATTCTGTCACAGAGATGAACATATGGTACATATCCTTCCTAATTCACCAAGATCTATATTTGAGACCTAAGAATCTATTTTTAGAACTATAAATTTCATTCTTCCGTGCAAGAGGTTTGTCTAATGTAGCACGAATGGGACTTGTTGGAGGATGCAGTGAAGCAAAAAAGTAACCCTTTAACGGTCCTCAAAGTCCTTTGGCTTTCAGGTTTAAAAATTCCTATATTACTATAATATTTTAGGAACAGATTTGCAACCATGTATCATACTTTTCTTCCTAAAGTGGTCTTCTGATTTCTGTTTGGTCGAAGCTCCTCAATATCATGGTTCTAACACCAGTCACCATAGCTGTGCAATAGTTGTTTACATTGGTTCATTGTGGTAGTTTACTGAATTGGCATAAGAGGCTTTTGCCACTGTTTTTGGACGTTTGCCTTCTTCGGTTGCTGGCGAAAGTATAATGCAAAATATGTTGAATGAAACTTTGTCACAGAGGTGTTGTAACTGAGACTTACTGTGCCCTTTCTTAATTCTCTCTGTTGTACCACCAGTGTAGCCCTGGGGTACCACTTTACGGTCTCCACAATAGTGAGGAATCCCACCAGCACTGCATGTTTTCCGCTTTCTTTGAACACTCGGCTTCCTCTTTGGACACTTGGCTTCCTCTTTGGTTTTGTATTTTGACTGCCCTGAAGCTTTCTGAACATGCTGCTTTAGTGCTTTAACTTTAGTGCAGCTGATGTAATCTGGGGCTGGCTAGTTGTCCTGGTGGGTCAGGAAAGTAGCACTGAACGGTTTAAAAAACTCCTGACTAAATAATTGTAGGTAACAGTAGGAAGACTGGTGGCCTATTTACTAATGCACATGGTTTTGGCCTGAAGAAGTGAGGTAAGTTGCCTTCTTCAAGAAATAAGATTCATAATTGAATGTGCAGTAACATTAGTAGTTTAGACTATAGCCATTTCTATGAATGAGACATCATTATTTCTTAGAATTATTCTTTGATGCTGGTTGCTGATGAGAATCCGATTAGAATTTGATGAGGGGACTGAAGCAAGACAAACAGATTTTTAGATGTCCCTTGAGATGTTAAGAACATTTGCCTCCTTTTCCATCCTGAATGAATTAAAGTGGATTCACGTTTGTGACGGAGGAAAGAAATTTAATTCAAGAATGAAAAAGCCTTAAGTGGACAATTTGGCCTCTCCCAGGAAGACCCATTGAGACTAATCACCAATCAGAGTATGTTGGCGACGCAGTAAGTGGTCTGCTTATGCACCCATCAGGTTCATCTTTCCTGCCAGCTCTTTGCTGATGGCCTAGCCATCAAGTCTCCAGCACAGTGTAGGTCCTGAAAGTAGCTGTCAGGCAATTGTGAGAATCCTTTGTCCTATGGGGTTGGAATCAGCACATCTGAGGTAGGGAATGATGCCTTTAAAGTGCTCCGATCTGAGGAGCCTATCCGCCTCCTTGTTGGCTTTTTTTTCAGTACAAATGCGCAAGGGAGATTTTCAATCACAAGGCAGTGGCCAAAGCAGGAAATACAGAATTGTGTTGTGAAGGCGGGTGTGTTTTTCTGTCGGTATTGGAGTGAATGGATAATAACTTCCCACTGACCCTTTAGATTTGCACACTTCTCAGAAATCCTGCCCGAGTAACAGCCTATTCTCCACTTTGACCAGGGGCAGCTCCTCCGCCAAGGCGGAGGAGCGTCGCCCCACTGCTCTGTGAACAGGTGAAAAAGGAAAAATGAAATAACGCATTATCATTCTATTTTTCCGTCCTTGCTGAGGTGGTTAGGGGTGGGGTTGGGCTGTGTGAGGAGCAGGGGGAGGAGTGATGGCACTCTGTAAGTGTGCATGACCATTTGGATGGCTGTCTTAGGCCGGCCAAACAGTCATGCACACTCTTAGCATGTTCTCCCCCGGGCTGTGTTGCACAGCTTGGATGGAGAATATGCCCAGAAATCCACTCCCTATCTGAGCCCTGAACCTAGGTACTCAGACCACTCACAACGCTGCTATCAGCAGCATCATGATTGGTTAGGGGAGTCTGGAAGCCGGAGTGCTTCCTGCCCCTGGAGTCCTGGAAATGGACGAGGAGGAGCGAGAGGCGGTGTCGCACAACTAAGTGATTTGTTTTCTTCACATTCCCAACCCCTACCCCCATGACCCGCGCCCCTCCCCCCACCGCACTGAAGCAGTAGCCTTCACTGACTTTGACCCTTGGAAGAGTAAGGCCAGCCCCTTGCTCACAAGTTTGTGCTCAGGACTGTGCCAAACCGTCTCAGGATTGTACCTGACAATGTCGGTACATTCTCTCCCAGACAGGCCGGACTGGACACTAATAGCAGTCATGGAAAATATGAAGCCCAGCCCTATATTGCACCAAACAAGTGATTGAAGCAAGTCCCTCAACTTGCTCTACAGCAGTGTTTCTCAAACGTTTTAGAACCTCTACCCAATTTTTAGAGCAACGATCTTTTGTGACCCACCTAAGTGTAATGGACATGACAGGGAGGTGATATCTTATAGTAAAAACAGCAATTGTTTGTAAACCACACAACCTTGACCATGCCCTTGAATATCTGACTGTGTCATAATATTGATCTGCCCATAAAAGCAGCAGTTGGTGGACTGCAGTGGAGTCTGGTGCAGGAACACTTTACAGAGTGGGGTGCTGGCCTATGGCAAATATTAACTAAAATTTCGAGGCTTCTGAAAAATCTTGATGTTGGTACTAGCGATTTTAGCAAGTTTGCGAAATCTTTGCTTCATATCCAATTTTGTGCTAAAAAGTGAACTGGTGAATTTTGGACCCATACGTTTATTTTGCAATTTTATATAGTATGAACGCAGCAGCCTAAGGGCATTGGAACACATTACACGAGCACCAGATTATACTGTACAAAGTCTGATTCATTTTATTATAAGCATGGCAGATTAAGCGACTTGTCCAGTGTTAAAGGATGTTGAGCCAAGAGCAGGGCTCAAACCAGGTTCCCCAGATACAGAGTCAGAAGCACTTGCCACTAGGCCAAATCCATATCTGTCAATTTGTGTGAAAGTCATTCACTAACTGTATGGTTATGTTTGATCACATCTAGTGACAACATTCTCTGTTGAAGTGGCTTTGTGAAGTAGTAACAGGAGCAACAAATGCTGGAAGGTAAATGAAGATCTTGCTTCACAAATGCTTTCAAGGATTTGATTTAAAACTGGACTTAAGGACATTGTTCAGCACCTTGGCAGTGGTGCACACACGGGGCTAAACATTTAGAATATTACTTGCATGTAGACTAGGACTTTCACGACCTTCCTGTGGGTCCTGACCCACAGTTTGGGAAACGTTACACTAGAGGTGTTGAACGGAAGGGGAGGAGTCAAGGGGGTTGATTCCACTTTCTGCCCTCAGGCTATTTGTTTTAAATGGTGGGGGTTGTGGAGGGAGGATAGGGGGTGGAATATTTATTTTCACTTAAACCAGGCTAATATTTCCCCCAAACCAGATACACTCATGCATGATTCTGTGAAAATTGTGTACTGCTTCTAAAGTGTCATACTCTTGGCTTGATGGACTGGGCATCCTTTAGTCCTGAAAGCAGCTCACTGAGCTTCTGCATTCTTTGGGGTTAGGACTGCCTGTTTCTAGGGAGATGCAAGTCTGTGGATTGATGGAAGCGCTGTGACATGCTGGAGGTGCCAACTGCCTACAAGAAGGCTTTGGAATTTAGAAATGGAATGACCTTGAAGTTTTGCCAATCTGGTTGGGCTGATTTCCTACTGATATGAAGGTGATGTAAAGAGCTTAGGAGCAAACGTTTTTTTTGTTTTTTTTCACGTGGCCACTGACTGCGGAGAAAGAGCGTGAAATAAATTTCCATTGTTACAGCATCACAGTTCACTGACACCTCTTCAGACTCTACAAAAATATTAATTTGCTTACTTGAACCTTCAGACCGTCAGTCAGTCAAAATACTTTATTGCGATAACTTAATATCATACAAAGACAATGGCAAATATATAAAACAAAAATACAAACAACACATACATTAGAAGCAGTTAAAAACAATTTAAGATTAACACGTTAAAAAAAGAGGAAGACCAACATACACAATGTTACAGTTTTACATCAGCATAACTAATACAAAGTGCAAAGTGCTAAAGTGAAAAGAAGGCTTAAATAAAGGTTTAAAAATGCTAAGGAGGTCCCCAGCAGAATATTTAGAACTGGCAACTACTAACCCTGTTACAGTGCTTTCTAAAAATGCTGACCCAAGAGGTCACCAGCAAACAGACTAACTAGAGTGTTGGTCTATACTACAAAGGGAGGTAGACAAATTTTTAAGTCTGATGTTCCTGCTTCTAATAGCTCTCACCAGGAAACTAGCCACATAAAACATAATCCTGGGAGTTTGTAACATTTGTAAATAAATAAGAGCAGGTCTAACTAAAATAAATCCTGCTTCCTTGAGTATAGGTACAAGAAACAGTTTCCGTGCTTCATTGTAGTGGCTACAAAACATTATAAAATGCATAGTACTTTGCTCAGAGAAATGATCGCAGGAACAGGGTGGTGCCTTTTCAGGGGTACTCCAAACGGGATAAAAACCCAAGCTAAAATGTATCAAATTAAATCGAAAACGAGTTAAAATAAACCTGTGGTAGGGATGGGTCACCACGTTAAGGTAACTGTCAGGACCGTTGGGTATAGCCAGCAATACACTGGCCCTGACACAGGGTTTCTTCAGCTCAATTTCTTCCCTCTCCAGGGATAGGAGCTCCTTCATTCCAACTTTGGTGTAAACAATATCTTTAAATGTTACAGAGTCAATAACAGTGTAAAGTTCAGGCCTCCCCAACCTCAAAAAACTTTCCTTAATGTACATCAACCACCTGATCCTGTGTACCTTATCTAGGGTCAAACAGTCCCTCATTATGGTATGATTTAGAGGAATTTCTGTGTTGAGCCACATCCTCAGCCAGGCAACTAAAGGTGCTATTCTAATCAGGTCTGAGATGTAGCCTTCCCCCAGTTCCATGTGGACGGTATAGGACGGGGTTGACTGAGGGACACCCAAAACAGATCTAAAAAATTTGTTTTCCTTTGTCTGTATGGGTTCCACTCCCCTATGTCCCCACAATGAACCACCATATGTTGCAACTGAAATGCATTTAGCCTTGTATATTTTGCTGACAGCTGCAAATGGCCTACCCCCCAGTTTTTTAGAAAACCCATGGAGGGCAGCAGATGTCCTGGCCAGCATGGATGCTCTGCTTTTAACATGAGGACCCCAGCTACCTTTCTCGTCAAAGGTGAGCCCCAGGTAGGGAAAGGAGGAGACGCGTGCGAGCTTTTCCTGCCCACAGAGAAAGGTTTTATGAAAAGGTCTCCTAGAGGCCCTGCCCATGAGCATAACCTGCGATTTTTTCACGTTTATTTTCAGGTCAAGTGAGCCCATAAAGGATTCAAAGGCATCCAGGAGTCGTTGAAGCCCCACCCCGGTACGTGCAAGAAGAACCGCGTCATCCGCGTAAAGGAGAACTGGTATCCCCTGCTCTCCTGCACGTGGGATGTCGCTTGTAACGCCCCTGAGGGCAGGCTCCAGCGCGTTCACATAAAGCGAAAACAACAGTGGTGCCAGTATACAACCCTGTCTGACTCCCTTTTCAGACGCAAAAACATCTGTACACCTTCCATTCGAGGATACTCTAATTTTAGCAGTAAGGCCAGAGTGTAGGTCAGCCAATAAATTAACTATGGATCTATCCAGGCCCATGTCAAGTAATTTTAACCAGAGCTTGGTTCTGTTGACCATATCAAACGCAGAGGAGAGGTCCATGAACCCAAGGTACATGGACCCATCCTTAGCCCTGGTGTATTTCTCGATCAGCAGGTGGAGATTAAGGCACTGATCCAGGGTACTTCTTTTAGGTCTGAACCCATATTGCACATTACTCAAGATATTATTCTCAGTGGCCCATTCGTTCAATTTGACTAATATGACTCTCCCTAGAATCTTAACTGAGGAATCATTCAGTGAAATTGGTCTATAACATGCAGGATCCTGCCTATTTCCTTTTTTAAAAACAGGAATAATTATTGAGGTTTTCCATGACTTGGGGATATTATCACGGTTTAAGGCATTAAAGACCCTGCAGAGCAATCTTGACCAGAAGTTAGGGAAGCATTTAAAGGCATCAGCAGGAACACCATCAGGTCCCGGTGCCTTTTTTTCCAGAGTACAATCTATTGCAGATAATACTTCACTGACTTCAAAGTGCAAATGGTTCCCTAATGGAATGATATTCACATCCTGTTCCCTGTTTTCAGCGTTATTATGAACTGAATAGATGTCTCTGAAGTGTTTAATCCAACCCTCATCAGGGATGTTAGTTTCTAGAGGGGAGTTATCCTCCCCTGTGAGTAAGGGTTGGTTGACAATCCTCCAGAATTCTCCACTATTTTTTAGTATGGCTGGATCAGTGAGTTGTGTCCAGGCTTCATCTTTAAGCTGTTTTTTCCTTACTGCAATGGCCTTTTTGTATAGTGCTCTACTATTACTGATGAGGTCACGATCTTTCGGAACGGTTTTAAAAGCATTGAGCAATGCAGAATGTGCTTTTGAGCAACTGTGATCGAACCATCTTTTAAGAGGTTTCGACTTGGGTTTACTAGTCACAGAAAGCCTGCCGTTTATCTTGCTGCATATGCTGCTAAATGCAAGGATCACTTCCCCATCATTAGAATCACTGGATAAACACACTCCGACCTCCTCCTCAGCCTCTGAAAGAACTTCTTGAACAAAGGGTTCTGGGATTATACTATCCCACTTCAATCTCCGTCCCTGGTCCTTAACTTTAAGCTTTCTTTCTTCATAACAAGGACCATGGTTTCGCCCTAAAAGTTCAGACACTACTAGGTCCATGGAAACTGGGTTATGATCACTAAAAGCGGAAACCACAGTTCTATACATTAAAACCTTGAATAAAAAACATGCAGAAATAAAAATATAATCAATGATAGTCATTGTCTGAGCCCTTGAAAGTAGGGGCCCTAATCCCCCCCTCCCCACAGCTGGATTAGTATAAGTTCCATCTTGCGAGGAAGTTCTCTAAACAACCCCCCTGTTTGTTATGTTCAAGATGGACCAGTGCACAATTTGGAGGGGATTCTGAGTCATCGCAAACGCACATAAGTGAACAAGGGTGTATATTAAAATCCCCCAAAAAGATGATTTCAAATGCATTAACATCTTCACTATAGACTGACAGAAAGTAATCCAATCTACCTAGACTATGTGATGTACAGTCAGCAGCGTTGGAATTATAAAAATTAATAAACAAAATATTGGGAGATTCCACACGAGACAATTCAACAATAAGGCATTGCTCAGATCCTGAGTCACATTTCTTAAGGCTACCTTTGATGTCTAGTTTGAAGAGGCTTAACAGTCCTCCCTTCGCTCTTCCTGCTGTGCTAGCCACAGCAGGAATACAAAAATAACTGTAGCCATCAAGAGAAAAACTATTATTTGTTTCCCAAGTTTCCTGCAAAGCAATGATATCATACTTAGTTATAAAAGTCAACCATGTTGCGTTACCTACTTTAGTCTTTAAACCTGCTATGTTCCAAGTAAGCATACTGAGTACTGGCACACTATTCTCTGTCTGTCTAGAATGTTCTGACAAGAGTCAGTCATTATGATCCAAAAAGGATAAGGGTGCAAATCGATTAGACAATAAGAGGGGTTGAGTAAAAGAATTCTGATGTACTAAGGGAGCGGATTGATTTACAGTATTCCGATGTTGTACACGGCCCCATCTATAGTTTAAATCAGAATTGGTATCCCATCCAAAGGCTGGTGTTTTAGGGTAGGTGACGTTCTGCTGCTCACCATAAAAGAACCTGCAAAGTTAATGGTACAACAGAACCCTGCCTGCGTTGGGGTGGGAGTAGATTAATGAGGATGTTAGGCAACACGCCTGAGTGTGAGAAGCTTACTGCCACGCAATCCCCCTTAAATTTTTTGGGGTGATTACCTAGCCATGGGACCCTTTTAGCAGTTTTAATCTCTTGAGCCAGCAGTTGACCCCCCCCTGGGGCTAACCTCATATTAGTTGTAAGCCACTGCAAGGCTTTATTAGACAAAGAGGAAGAGGATTCTTCAGCACCGGCTTCTAAGGGTGGTACATTTGCCAGTACTAAAACAACAGGGGAGGCTTCAACTATAAATTGAAGAGGGTCAGTTGACTGAGCGTGTGCAGGGGGTATCTCAACCATTAAAAGACCGTCCCCTCTATTAGTATTGGGTCCATTAGTTTTTGGATCAGGAAGCTGAGGTGGTGGATTATTTAATACGTCATCTGTATTCTCCCCCTCCTGAACATCAACTTCTCTACTATTATTGTCCAGGTTTGATACCAACATCGTGACATTATCAACACCCTCTGTTAGTTTGTTCAACTGCCCTCCCAGCTTTTTGACTTCAGATTGTAATTTATCAATTTTAGAGAGTAATGGTTTAACAATGGATTTGATTTTGCTATCTATTAAGTCAGCAATTCTATCAAACAAGTCCTCATCATGGCTGACATTAGTCTTAACACTTCCCCCTTCAACTTCCTTGAGGTTTGCTTTTGGGGTGTTTACCCTCTTCCTCCTGGCCCCTGATCTTAGTCCCCCCCCCGTCTCGGCGGGTTTTTGATTTTCACAGAGTCTAATCGAGAAGTTTGTTCAGTGATAGAAATATCTTCATCTGTAGGGTCAGCACGAATTTCCTGATCCACATCAATGTCAGATTTATTTCCAAGCTCCACGATAAGAACCTCGGGACCAGACAACATATTATCATTTAGGGAGCCGGATTCCTGCGTGGTGGGGCAATTAGAACAGGCATCAGAGAAAGTCTGCAGGGACACTAAGTCCTCGGGTGAGGGGGATGAAGATGGGGACAAACAGTGTAAGTCAGGTGACTGACTCAATCCCAGCGATTCTCTCCTCTGTAGATTGATTTTTTTCACTGTTTGCACCAAATAGTTTTCCATTGTATTGGCTGGTGGTGCAGATCCCTTTTTAGGCATACTGATAATTGTAACAAAGAGCTAGAACTCCTCAAACACACAGGGAACTATGTATCACAAACAATACAGTCTTACTTGGACGGTAGAATGCCTCAAGAACCTTGCGCAGGGTTTCTGGCCCTGCCCTGCCTCCTCGTGCCTATGAGGGCCGTAGAGGGCCCGCCCTTTGCCCGGGCTTCGCCCCGGGCGCTCCCGCGCGCGTCTCGCGGGGCGATAGGGGGTGTCAGGCTTTATCTGGCGCCTCCGGCGCTCTCTGCGCGTCACGGGCGCGCTGCTGGCAGAGGGAGTTCTGGGGAGTGTGGTCCGTTCTCTCGGGACGCCTCCCAGCGTGTGCTGCTCCCGCCGTTCCCCTCACGGCAATGCCCGTTGGCAGTAAAGTCAGGTAAGTAGCGTGGTGTTCCCCCACTGGGCTCCCGGGGGGTCAGGCTTTATCTGGCGCCTCCGGCGCTCTCTGCGCGTCACGGGCGCGCTGCTGGCAGAGGGAGTTCTGGGGAGTGTGATCCGTTCTCTCGTGACGCCTCCCAGCGTGTGCTGCTCCCGCCGTTCCCCTCACGGCAATGCCCGTTGGCAGTAAAGTCAGGTAAGTAGCGTGGTGTTCCCCCCAGACCGATTCAACACACACTGCAAGACTACCACCTGGATCCCTGATTTCAGTCCAGTTGCACATCAGTGCTCCAGCTCGAATCATCAAGACCAACCTGTTTTTACCACTTGAGGATCCAAAGTTGTATCAGGACGCTGATTTCCTTCACCAGATGCCAACAAAGCGCGATAACTACAGAGCAGTTTGACTCGCTCATCTCATTGCAACTCCGTGACCATTTCGAAAGCTTCAGACCAGTTTGACATGGTCAGTGGCCTCCATGACTGATTCAACCAGACAGCTCATCAGCGTACTGTGTTCTTAACATGCTAAGTACAGCTACCAGTTCTCGTATTCTTACAACAGCGATTTCAAGTGACATAATTAAACTTCATGAATTGGAACCACGCTTCTTATTGTACCCTAACTTTTTGCTGGGGCAATTTCTGATGCTCCATAACTCCAGATTTAACGACCTAGCTTTCAGCATTTTTGCTGCTTGAACAGTCCTTAAAACGTTTATATTTGAGATGTACCGCAAAGGTCTTTATCTCTTTGGTTCTATAGTTGCATACATTGCCACATACTTTTTCATCTAGGATATAGCACTGCTGCTCAAGCCTAGTTAGCCAATGTGGTTTCATGTTGCTCTTTTATAATTATTTCCTGATCCTGTTCACAATAGACACAAGTACGAGTTGTTGCACATTAGCTGCGGAGTTAAAATGTTAAAGTTTGTATTTAATTTGTCACCCTCATGGTGACTCATGTAGATCACGTTCTGATGCTGTCGATTCTTGGCTATGGCTTTCTGCCCTAGTATCATATCTCTCCTGGGTAGGTGAGCTAGTATTATGAGGTGTTTCACTTGGAAAACCTACTGCTTGCAGTACTGCTGTTTAAAAAAAAAAAAAAAATATTATAGCCAATTGTTGCATGGTTCTGGCACCTTTGACATTTAATAATAACTTTGCCTATGTATTCCGTTAAGGGACTTCCTTTAGAAGTGCCAAAAATACTCTGTGGGCATCATTCGTCAGTTTTTGTAAAACAAATTCTGGTGCATTTGAGGGTGATCACCAGATTGCTTTTAGCAGTCATGGCCAAGTCACGGATGATTGTACTTCACTATTAATTTCTGCTTTACACCGATTACATGGTGGATTTCGATTACATGGTAGATTTTCTTAGTTTTGAGAATTCCGTTTTGCGTGGTTAGCTGCTAATTTGTTTTCACTGTTTCGCAACACATGAGTTGGTAATATTTAATTGTTTTTACATACTGATTTATGGGTTGGCATAAGGAGTGCACTGTTTGTGTTTTCAGCGTCTACCAAAATGTTAGGCTATGACATAGATGGGAGTTCTGCACTGCCTCCTGAATAAGAGAGGGCCCTCATGTGTGATGCTGGCCGACAAGATTCATTGTGCAAGAGAGGGCATTGCCTGGGGAGAACCAGTGTGTGCGCCTTCCTCCCACAACCTATGGTTAACACTAACGTATTGATCATGTCCAAGCCTTCAAGCTTGGTTCCACCCACCATATTGATGCTCTTGGCTTTGAGTCCTATGATATCAGCATCTGTGGCTGCATGTGTCGGTCAGCCTGAAACGTTCCACTTCTGTCAGATAAAAGGCTTCAGCATTATTCCACCACTTAGCTAATGGGCAGGATTACTTGGCAAGGCATCACTTGACCTTTCATAGCCTTTAATGTTCTGTTCATCATGTTTGTGTGGGAGTGTGATCTTTGCATACTAAGGCCAGGTATATCCATAATGACCACACGATTATGCAGCCCTGATGAGGTAGGACCACCCAGACACCACTCAAGGAACTGGTGGTTTTTATGCACCACAGCAAATGGAAAAGATGTACCAGACGGCTTTGAGAAGTGGGTGGCATTTTTAATTGTGGAAACCTCTAAGCCAGTGTCTGTCACAATCCCTTCAAATTCGTAGCTTTAATACTTTAAGGAATGCTTGACACTGGCTGCAGAGTGGGCCTTCTTGGTCACATCCACAGGCGTAATATAGGTAATGTAATTTCCTCTACCTTGTGTCGGGTCACTTAACCACCACCTGTGTCACCACTGCTAAGGGAACTGAATCAAAGTTACAAGCTATTGATCATGCTATGATGAGACATTAAAAGAAAAACGTGACCCCCTTCTTCACTGTGATCGCTTGCATATCGACTTCTCTCTCTCTCTCTCTCTCTCTCTGTATACTCTGTACTTGCATGCTAGTTGTGCAGTGTGACTGGTGTGGCATAAGATCTTGCTTTTCACTCCAAAGGCAAGCTGAAAAAAAACGAAAATATTGTTGCTGAAGGTTAGTTGTCCTTTAGTGTTGCTGGACTGGTTCTGGACATTGATCACGCCCTCTAGTAGTATGTGGTAGGAATCATTTTGAGGTGAATGTTATGATTTAATCCATAGTGCATGCATGGAGAATTTTCATTCAGTAGCAAAATGTTTCTATTTCTTGAAGCCTTCAATTTGTATACATAACATTTTCAGTTCTGTGTAGTTCTGCCTATGGGACCCTCTAGTACATGTAAATGGATTCAGCATTGGAAACCATGCACTTGGTCAGACGAGTCCTCCAGATAAATGTGTTCTTCAGTCTGGGCTCTGCAGCCGAGTCCAGAGCAAATCCAGCAGGATGAACATCGATACTCCACATTGCCACCAGCACCACAGGTGGAGCATCTGCCTCAGCACAAGGAGCAACAATAAAGCAGCTGAGGTGTGAGGTTTGGCAAGGCCGGGGGACAATGTTTTTTCTTGCTCAGCCATAGTAAAGAGGCAAAGCAGCTAACCGTGCGGTTCAACACATACAAAACTTGACTTGTACAAGTACTGCTACCTGGCCATGGCTCCTTCAGGGGCATATCCTACCCTCCCTGCCAGATATCTGCCTCTGCCCTGAGCACTTTCAAAGAAACTCTCAAACACTTTCCTCATCTCTGCCTCCTGCCACAGAGGTCGGTTGAATGCCATCATCTGAAGATAATCTATATAACTGAGGTATCTCCTCGCCAAGGACCGTCTTGTGATCCCCTTTTCTCCCGCATCCTTGACTTAATTACCAAGCACCGAATGGTCCATTTGCACTTAATAATGTACACTAGTTTTGCTTGGCTAGTAATATAAATGGGAAATGCCAGGCTTGAATCCCTCAGGCCGGTCAATGGTGTACTTGGGTCCTTTGCCATCCAATTTTTGCCTCCTCTTCAACCAATTATATGTACTGTTGAGTAAAATTGTGTAACCCATCTTCGTGAAAAGAACCAGGCTTTGTCATGAAAGGAATGTGAAAGCCACACTTCATAATGCATGTCATCTTGGCGTCCATGTTCCCAAGCATCCTATATATTCATGTTAACTAAACAAGTATGTGCAAAAGTTAACCTGTCAAATGCCTACTTTGCCGGAAATTGTATCTATGCAGACAGGATTCTTCAAACCAGGCTCTGAACGTTCCTGTACATCAACATTACATGATATATAACTCGCAGGAAATAAAAGTAACTTGCATTTTTACAAGGCAGTATATATAAGCTTGCTATTCCAGTTTAGCTGTTACTTAGCAGTGTAACTGGAGGTTCTTACAATCCATTTTAACCCCTTGGCCGCTGCGGTAATTCCGCCGCGGCCCTAGGGGGAGGGGGGCCGCGCGGCGTAGCCATGCTCGTGACGGAATCACTCCTTCACGAGCCACGGTGGCGCTGTGCTTGTGACGGAATGGTTCCGTCACGGCCCCGCCCGCTCAATAGAACACGCCACGCCGGCGCGAAATCACTGCAGCGCAGGCGTGGCGGCCGGGGCGTGACTGAACCATTCCGTCACCAGCACAGCACCACCGTGGCTCGTGACGGAATGGTTCTGTCACGAGCATGCAAGGGGTTAATAGATAACATAGTTTATCAACGTCACAAATGAAAGGCTATGGTGTGTGCACTTGAGGCCACTAGTTCTCCAATTAAGACACTCGCATAGCAGCAACGAGTGCTTAACCCAGCAAGTTATTTTGACGTCTTATACCGAATGTCCGATATTTTACTGGTCTAGATTTGTTACCACTTGCCAGCAATGTACTCCCATCACTGACTGAGCCGTTCAAGTCTGTTCTTACCCAAATAATTAGAGTTTGAACATCTGTGATAAGGACATGCATTTGAGTCTCGCAGCATTTTATAATCCACCTGCTTTCGCCAGCGGCAGCTCCTTCGCTAATGTTTCCTTCCTGCTTATGGGAGGGCGGGTGGGGCTGGGCTGGCCAGAGCAGGGGCCAGTGGTAGGAGTGTTAAGCACACTCTGAAGTGCGCTGGACGGTTTGGCCAGCCCACTTGGGCCCGCCAAACAGTCCTGCGCACTTTGCATGTTCCCCACCAGGCTGCATTACACAGCCTGGCGGGGAACATGCACGGTCTCCTTGTCCCCATCTGTGCATTGAACCACGGCGCTCAGACAAGTCACAACGCTGCTGTAAGGCAGCGTCGTGATTGGCCAGGGGATTCTGGGAGGCGGTGTGCTTCCTGTTGCATCGTGGAGAAGATGACGACTGAGGAGAGGTGGCTCGACGGCACCAAGGTAAGTCCTTTATTTTATTTATTCCCCATACCACCACCCCAAGTAGGTGGCACTGGCTTTCGCTGGTTTGCACAATGCACACAATTCTATCCGTGATGAAAAAAGACAAAAAAAAGTATAGTCTATATATTTGAGGTAGTCTGGTCAATAAGCACGATACGTCTTCACTGCTGGTAGTCAACATGATTGGCAGTGAAGATTTTTAACTGGTAATGTAATTCTGCACAAGCAGTCACCCCAGAGATGTGTGGAGATCACTGTATCCAACCCAATTAGGCCCAATAAGAGTTTTCAACTTGGCAAATTGATCACCATTGCACCTGTGATTTGCAGCGCTGTGAAATTGCAAAAGCGAAGTAGCAAGCACTATATCCAGGTCAACAATATAAGATGCAGAATAGCAAGTTACTGGTACTCTTTCCTCACACTAAATCCAAAGCAGTGTTTTCCAGACTGTGGGTCCGGATTCTGGTGTGTGGCGAAAGTCCATGCAATAAATAAAGATGGCTATAAATGATGTATTTATCTTGTCACATTTGCTAGGCTTCAGAGACAGAGGTCCAATGTCTTCTGGCAAATTGCTGCATATTTTTTTAACAAGGGGATTGGTGTTTACAAACTCTCACTTTGCAGTCAGAGAAAGAAAATTGATATAGATTATGTGGCAATCTTGCTAGAGTACAGCGAGTGTGAAAGGAAAGGCTGTAGATGTACATTTTTAATAATCACAATGTAAATACCTGTAAATGAACTGGATACGTTCAGCATTTAGGAAATCAAAAATGAAGGGCATTTTTTGGTAATTCTGAAGTGTAACGGAAGCATAAGTTTTAATAGGATCAAAACAAATCAGGACACTTTACTTGGTGATGCACAAATGATAAATATGTACTGAAGCCCAGTTTCTACACATTTTGTGTGCATTATAGTTTCATCAGTAAAACTGTATTTCTGTGCACATTTAGTGGCCATTTGGATGGAAAAAGTGCGGGTCTGTTATTGACAATGTACCGCCACCTGATGCTTTAATTAGATTAAAAAATCATCTGCCTCATGTCCATGAAAGCTAGATAGGTCCCAAGAATTTATTTGGCCTTTCTAAAAAGTGGGTCGTGGTTTTAAAACGTTTGGGACACACTCATCTAGGTCAGTGAGTTGGGTCAAGAAATGTTTTTTTACAATGTTACTCCTCTTACAAATTGCTGCCAATTGGTTCAGAGGTTCTACATTCTAACGAAAATTAGGCCACTGGAGCCAAGATAGTGTATTATAAATATTAGTGGCTTCATGTTGCCTACTATTTACCTGTGACAAAAACTCAACCCCCAATACCTGGGAAAAGACCTAGATAAAAAAAAAAAAATTCTTAATAGATGTTGAAGGAAGTCTGTTGTTATCGCTTCAACTTTGATTATATTGTCTGTGGTATCTCCACTTTCTACAAACGCCTGTTGATGCTTAATAGAAGATACCACTCAGGCAGGAATAACTTTTAAAGACGAAATTCAATGTTCTTCAGGAGCCGGAGGTCTGCCATTTACCAGCATGAATTCTGAAGCCGCGGTGTTCATATGTGTGCACTTGCTACCAGAGTGGAGAACATTGGCAGGCAGATTGTATCAGTTCATAGGAGTTATCTCTTCGAGTCACATTGTGCCCTGCTGTTAGGGCAAGTTTGGGACATAGTGTGCAGAGAAACAGATTGACCATCTTTCTGCTCCCCTTTCTCCGGTCTTTCTCTTTATCCTTTCCCATGCCCAGCAGAGCTCTGTGCTGGGCATCCTAAAGTGCTATATTTCTGCTATCTAAGCATTTCTGCAGTTGCCTGATCAGTCATCCCTCTTTAAATCCACTATTGTACATATGCTTTTTAATGGTTTGCATCATGTGTTTTCACCTTTGCCCTATATCATGTGTCAGTGCGACCTTAATCTGGTCTTAACTTTTCGGATGTGCATGCCTTTTTCGCCATTGCACAATTGTCCTCTCAGGCTTGTTATCATCAAGACTGCCTTTCTGGTGGCAATAACATTTACCTGAAGGTTCAGGGAACTTCAGGCTTAGTCACCCAAGCCTCCGTACCTGAACATCTACCCACACAAGCTGGTTCTTCGCACTAGAAACTAGAACTTCCTTTCTTCCGAAAGTTGTCACTACCTCTCATGTAGTGCAGGCCATCGATCACCCTGCCTACTGTTTACTCTCTGCCACATCCCTCCAAGGAGGAGGAGCGACTTCACCATCTGGACCCAAAAACAACATTGCCGTTCTACCTTGACCACACAAGAGTTCTGGGTGGACGACTAAGTCTTTGTGGGGTATGTCTGAGCAAAGAAGCGAAAGGCTATTCAGAAATGCACCATTTCCTGATGGATCGAGTTTTGCATTAAACTCTGCTACCCATTGGTCATGAAACAACATCCTTAGGACTTGCATGCTCATTCCACAAGAGTTAAGGCTGCGACCACTGCGTTAGCACGTGGAGTCCTTGTCCTGGAAATCTGCCACGCAGCAACATGGGTACCTCTGCACTTATTTACCAAGCAGTACTGTCTGGACACTCCAGTTTGTAGGGACGGGCATCATGCCCTTTGGGTCCTGCAGGACTTTTTAGTATGAAATTGTTCTGCAGACCCACCTCCCGGGAGATATTGCTTACATGTCTATTGTAAACAAAGAAGTCTGCGGCTTGAAGTCTCTATCAGAAGTTACTTGGGTTTGGTAACATCTTATCTGGTAGAGACTGTCCAGCTTTAGGATTCTTACCGATCCTCCCGTTCTCCGCCCCCCCCCCCCCCCCCTCCCCCCCCGCACCGTGAACGGATTTCTAGGGGCAGGGCTTTCCCTTTTTAGGGCCCTTGTTTTCCACACCAGTGGTAAGTCTTCATGAGTACGCGCTCCTGCCGTGGAAAATCATGAAAAGAAATGCTCATACATAAGTACCTTGCGCTACGATTCCAGCGCAGCTGATGCTGCCGACACCAGGCGGAGCTGAACTACGTCACTTATCGACGCACAGGGTTACTGCTTACGAAAAATTTCCATATCCAGTCTGAAGCTTAGAGATAATTCTAAGGTAAGGAATTTGCAGCTAGATAGTCTCTACCAGATAAGGCGTTACTGAAGGCAAGTACCTTGTTTTTTTACCTCCTCTCTAGTAGGGTCCTTAGATTCTTCCACGAGTCCTCGCTTTTCTGGAACTTTTTTTTTTTAGGGAAACACTCCATGAGAGGTCATGTGTCTTCCGGCAACCTTCCTTGTGTACTTCTCCTGCCCCCACCGCACTCATTTTTCCTCTCACCGGTTTGCTGCTGCCCCACTACCCTTGCATTGATTTCTCACCCATTTCCTTCTCACTCCCAGCTCCAGTTTGCTCTTTTTCCTGTTTGCTCTCTGCACATGTGCACTTCGTGTTGCTTACCCCACCCAGGACCCCCATTTTGCTTCCGCCAAGCACCCTTGACCCATGTTGCTTCTGCCTCCGGCCCCTGTGTTGCTTCATCCCCCTCACTGCTTCACCGAACGTGCTTTAAAAACATCTTTTGCATTTTTTTCTTTTAATTTACCAATCTAACACAGATCAGTAACTAAAAAGAGTAAAAAAACAGCTGCAGCATTTTGTAGGCACACACATGCATGGTGTTCACAGCTACAAAATTACATGGCTGGCTGCCTTAAAATTATACATATTTTTACTTTATTCTTTAGCCATGTTGCAGCTTCAGGCATGCTGTGCAGGAGGATACCCAAAGGCCATTAGCAAAGCCAATAGGTCCCAAAGGGCGATTGGCTTTCCCATTTTTTTGTTCAAATGTGTTAAATTACCGGTCTTCCACTTGCACCACCTTGATTCTATTAATTGCTCTGTGAAAGTATATGAAATTCTGAAGAATATGTGGTGCTACAAAAAATTTACTAGCTTGTATCCCGAATTCTGCACCCTCCCAACCACACAGGATGAGGAAAGGCAGTTTCTAAAATGAACTCTTGTCCAAGAGTGAAGGCTCATGAAAAACATTGACTGCGTAGCAGTCAACTATATTCCGAGGCTGTTGATGACTTGGGTGTTTGACACAGCATTTTTCATTTACCACCTTTGATTTGCTATTGTGTTTAGCACTGATAAAGCGAAATAATGTATTAGGATATCGAGACTCGGAAGTATTTAGACTATTTTAGCTTTCACCTGCACAGTGCTTGCACTGTGCTCATGGCATCTCTTGTATTTAATATATCTTAAAAGGGGCTCTTAACAGTCCCAGTAGCTGAATTACTGTCGCTATTTGCGTTTTTGGTAACTTCCCCTGGCTACACCCATTTATACTTCTACTAAAGCTGTTCACACTGTTTAAGCCTCATTCACTGTCAAGAGAAGGTCTCTTCCCATGAAAAAGGCAGACACACCTAACAGTATGCTGAAATGCTTGCTTTTTATTAATTTGTAGCATTTCCTATACATGCCTCAGTACCTACCTTTGCACTTCGTAGGCCTTATCGGATTTTTTTTTCAACGTAATTTATTTGGTCATTATGATAAAATTCTAAATGTTGTAGTAGTTTTTTTTTTTTAATGTCTTTATTGGCATTTTGCAATTGTATACTTCCACAATACAAGTACAGACAATCGTATGGCATCTTAGGCATGGCCACTAATACAGATTGGAGTTCCACATTACCAAAGAAGAAACTAATAATACCCATAATATACACTCCCATCCATGATTCACCACGTACTTATTTGTTCTTATATTTCGTACTGTTATATATGTACCTAAGGGAGTTTCTTCATCTTCATGGACTGGAGAGTGTAAAAAAAAACAATTTACATTTGCTTCTCGCCAATTATTAATAACTAACCATCTAAAATAAACTATATAATGTGGTGTCTCTTATTATGTCTGCTGTAAATTAAAGACTCTTCTATGTGTCGTCTGTAATGGCGTGTGGGTCCTAGTACAGGATCTTGACACTATGATTGTAAAATTATGTGCTTGTGGGGGCTGTGTGGGGCTGGGGATCTCATGTCAGGGGTAGTAACTCCCTGTTCCTCCTCTGTTGCATCCCTCTTTCCATGTTCCTGGTCTCACAGTCCCTCATTACCTCCGCCCATAATTCCGCAATGGGATATTTTCGGATTCCCCCAAGATAATCTTTCTGGAGGGCCTTTAGTTCTGCCCAGGACCAAGTATCCACATTTTTCTCCCATATCGTTAATGAAATGGGCAGTGCTTGCCGTCCAATATTACGCAATCTGCTGTCTTGACAGGACCAGTGCTAGATCCTTAAACCTATTCCTAATTTTCTTGGCCTTAGGCCTAGGGAACAGGCCCAGCAGGCATATCTCTGGAGTATTCTGGAGTACCTGGGATAGTGTTTTCTTAATCGCAGCCGGGACCTTTTCCCAGAAATCCCAGAAGTATATACATTCCCACTTCATATGCACAGTCCGCATCTATTCAATGTTGTAATAAACATTGCACGTTAAAAATAGTTAATCTACAAGAGATATGCTATATTTTTCTACTGAACAGGCAGGTACAAGTGCAGTTACCTTGCAGACAACAGTGTCATGATTTGAATGGTGCAGCAGGTGCAGTAGCACCGGGCCCAAAAGTTGTCAGACCTCCTCTAAACTCATAATATTGCTATATTTGACTACTAAACAGGCAGTCACAATTACAGTTACCTTGCAGTTAAAATTAACTTGATTTGAGTGGTACAGCTGGTGCAGTGGCACTGGGGCCATAACCTCTAGGGATCCCACTAAACCCAGATTATTGCTAAAGTTTACTGGTGAACAAGACAGTTACAAGTGCATTTATGTAGCAGGCAATAGGGTCATGGTTTAACTGTGCAACAGGTGCAGTAGCACCAGGACTAGAAGCTCTAGGCACCCCACTAAACACCTAATATTGCTATATTTTACCACTAAACAGGCAACCACAAGTGCAGTTACCTTGCAGACAACAGGGACATGATTTGAATGGTGCTACAGGTGCAGTGGCACCGGGCCCAAAGGATGTTAGAACCCCCGCTAAACACCAAATATTACTAAATTTTAATACTAAGTACTTATGCAACTGTAATCATTAGTCCTACTGAGATCCAGTCTTACCTAGACTAGTATCAACAGGCAATTCTGTTAAGAAACTGATAATTCTGCTGGATATCCGAGTTGGTACTAAATTAGCGTGTTGCGGATGTAAAGAAAACACTCGATGAGTTTGTATGCGGAAAGATATTTAATTGGAAACTTATAGTGACAAACGGTTGATAAATATACAAAATAAAGGTGTTTAATTTATACTAACAGATCATGAAGACTTGAGCTTTCCAATACCTTAAAACCAGTGGATGGCCAAAACTTCGTTATATGAACTAATGTCGGTGACTCCGGCTCGATGCATTAATAAAAGAACTGAGTTACAGTTTTAATAGTAAAACGATAATTTATGTGGCTGAAAACATAAAGCACAGCCCATCAGTGATGATTCTGTAACCAGTATGTAGCACAACACTGGCTTGAGCAAATAGTAAAACTATTAGGTATTTGCATACCTCTAAATGATGCAGACCGAACAACGATGGGTGATATCAGGAGTGTCCACCGCTAGTGTCTATAGTCAGTAGAAATACTCGAAAGGCCTCTGCAGCCAGGAGCAAGCCTCGATGTTGTCAGGATATAGCTGCAGGAACCGCAGTACCATACTTCAAAGGAATGCTAAACAAACTGTTGCCGTGTTACGGGATTTAACACTTTCGGTGCTCGTGACTTGCTCAGCTCGTCATGAGGCACAGTGGCGCTGTGCTCATAACGAGTTGAGCTTGTCATGACTGCCGCGGAACTCCCATGCGGGGATAATTCCCCTCCTGTGCGGGGCGTTCCATTGAGTGGGTGCAGTCATGACGAGTTCTGCTCGCCATGAGCACAGCGCCACTGTGCTACATGACGAGCTAGGCTCGTCACAAGCACCGCGGTGCGGCCCTCCCCCCCCCCCTCATTGCAGGTGAATTAGCCCCGACGGGAAGGGGTTACACTGCAAAAAAAGGGGTGGGCTCAAATGGTATAACTCTTTCCAGGGATGACGACGAGCATGTCGGATAGAGTAGGTAAGCTTAAGAGGGCGGGGCCCAAGGCTCAGTTAGTGTGGATTAAAGAGACTACTGAATCCGCCATATTAATCTGGTAGTGATGTGTATATATCGTTCCAGGCTATCGAAAGGAGTATGTTGATGGAGATGTGGAAAAAATTGTATCCCTCTAAGAAAATGAAAACAGACTACAGTGCCACTATTTCTTAGATTTTTTTAATGCATATGAACTAATCATATAACAATATTATAACCGCCCTTAATAGACTATATAGGTGGTTAATATGCATTTCGAACCAAAACAACCCGGCCTCTATGTGCAAGGGTGAAATTTAAGCCTCTGATGGAGGTGGGTAGATTAAATAATTGAATTACCAACTGTACTATAGGTAAGATTTATACTTGCTGGGAACCACAAATGGGGGCGCCGAACATGTGAAGTGCCTGATGGCTATATGTTGATCTCAGTATCCATAAATCAGGGTCGACATGGATCATATGTAAAGAGCCAGCCTAAATAAACAGGAAAATGAATATTCAGTTATTATATCGAATTATCTTATCCCAGGGAATTCCATTATTCATACCATGTTTATATGTGTCAAGATTATAGATCCAATAGACCTCTCTGCGTTTACTTATTTCAGTGCTCTGTGACAGAGTTGATGCGTATTTTTTTTTTAATGAGCCACTGTATTTCTTGAGTGGTGTTGGGCCTCCATATAGTGTTTGACTAACGGGGCTGCCAATTTCTTGGTTCTAATTGCTGACCTGTGTCCAGTTAAACATGTTGCTATAGAACGGGAGGTTTCCCAAACATATCCAAGCTGACAACATATGATGAGATATACAATGTTAGTCATTTTACAGTTGGTTAGTGTTGTCATTTTAACACTAATTCCATTTATCCTGTACGTCATTGCTTCAATGGCAAACTGGCAAGCGACACGGGACATGCATTTAAAATGCCCAGTGGGGAAATCATTGTCATGTAGAGACGTCTGTGTAAGTTGTCTCTGCGGGGTTTTCATTTGTGAGTGCACTATAAGATCTTTGAGATTTTTATTTTTTCTATGAGCAAAAAGTGGCGTAGCTATGGAATTTTCGCGGTCTCTGGTGGCATTAAGAATGTGCCAGTTACTATTCATGATGTAGCTAATTTTTTTGTTCATTGTAGAGTGGCGTGTTACAAAGATCAGTCTCTGGTTAGATGTTTTATTTTGCGGAGTCAACAGATGTTGTCTGTCGTAAAAACTATCCCGTTTGTACGAATCACGCACTAGGCGCTTAGGGTATCCGCAAGCCATGAATTTCGATTTCATCTTGATGGCTCTTTTGTCAAAATCCTGTAGATTGGTGCAGTTCCTGCGAAGGGGCATAAACTGCCCAAAAGGGATGCTGGTCTTTTGGGACTGCGGGTGATAACTTTCAAAATGCAACAGAGTATTCCCTGCCGTTGGCTTGGTGTATAAATCCACTTCTAAATGGTCCGTTTGTTCTGGATGACGATATCTAAAAACTCCACTTTGATGATACTGGAGTTTGCTGTGAAAATATTACTATCACACAGGTTAATCCAGGACAGAAATTCTAAAATGTCTTCCTGATTACCTGTCCAAATGAAACATACATGGTCTATATATCTAGACCATAACTTGACCGACTCTCTGAAGGGAACGATTTCATTATCGATATATCTTGATTCAAAGAGGGCATATAGATATTGGCCACTGTGGGGGCACAAGATGCCCCCATACTTACTCCCTTAGTTTATGTATAGAGAGATCTGTTGAACTTATAGAGAGATCTGTTGAACTCAAAGGTGTTTTCCTGGAGAACCAGTGTGAGCCATTCTATTGTGAATGTTCTGGGACAGTCAATATCTAGAGTATCCATGAACCATTTTACTGCATCAATGGCACCTTGTTGTGGTATATTGTTATACAAGGCCTCGATGTCCATGGTGACCATTGTTTGGGTTTAAAGCATTAAAGTGAAAATGTTGCACTTTGTTTGATGTCCCATGTATCCTGTAAATAAGGTATTTTGGGAAATTGAGGTCTCAATAGGGTGTCTATATACTTGGAGAGGGGCTCAGTGACAGAACCAATTGTGGTGCAGGTCTGTACTGTTTGTAGATTTTAGGAATACCGTAGATTGCGGCCATTCTTGGTTTATCAATATTTAAATACTCCCATTCTTTGTCACAAATGTGATCATGTCTAAGCGCTTGTGTGGTAATATTAAGCACTAACTTTTGAACTCTTTTTGTAGGATCACTTTTTATGGGGATATAATGCTCTTGATTATTAAGCATTTCCTCCATTTCATGAATGTATTGCTCGGTGTCTGAGGACGATGCCTCCACCCTTGTCACAGCTTTTTATAGTTAAGTTCTTGTTGAAGAAAAGTTCAGTAAGTGCAGTGTTTTCTTCTCGGGTGACGTTATAATCTGGAACTGGAATATGTTTCATTGCCGTAGTTTATAAACTACATGTTCAAAGATTGCTATTTCCGGAGCTACTTGGTCTAAAGATGGTAGAAAGGTTGACATGGGTGTTAGTCCGGAAGTAGTATTAGGGGTGGATGGTATAATGGTATTGTGGCCTTCAAAGAAAGAATGTAACCTAATCTTACGAAAAACGTTATCAAGTCTTGGAGAATCTCATTGATTTCCTTTCATATGTGGTACATAAGACAATCCTTTGGTAAGGAGAGATTGTCGAGCGATCCAAGTATGGCTGCTCAAATTAAATGTAGAGATGTCATTTATTCGTGCCAATATTGGCCATGTCTAGTCACCGAATATTGGTTCCCGTTCTGATGTGGATATTGATTCCCTCCTTGCTGATAATGACCTTGAGGTACAGGGTATTGCTGATTCTGCAGTGGTGGATATTGCTGATTCGGAGGTGGTAAGTATTGCTGATTCTTTACTCTGAATCTGGGCTGGTATCTCGTGCACCAACAAGTTTGTTGGTTCCCTCGCCTGGCTAAAAATGAGGACGGTCACCCCTTTGACCTCCTGACATATTCCTTCCGGGATCTTGTTCTTGAAAATAGTTGTAAACTTCTCCATCTGAATCAGATGTGTCTGAGAAGGTGGTTGTTTTTCTGAGGGGCCTATTGTATGTGGACTGATGTTGGTCATCCCCACTAGCTTCCTGATGATAAAAATTATCAGCTAAATAGGGATAGACTTTCTCCTGGTTTGAAAACCTTATGTCCTTTTTAGGGCGAGCTAGAGTTGCGCATGCGTAGCATGCGGTCTAGCTCGCCAACTATTGTGTTCAGTTTCCTGGGAATCTGAGACAGCATTCGGACACGCGCCGATTGCACCTCGTGGGCGCGCACGGCCGGCACATATCCTATCTCAGATTCCCAGGAAGTCAGCCATGCAGTCGCGCGCGCACACAGCCACACTCACACACACTCACACACACACACACACACACACATACACACATACACACACGCAGGCAGGCACACACACACACACACACTGCATACACACACGCTCCCCCCCCCCCCCCCCCCCCCCCCTTACCTCACCGGGCTCTTTTCTTGCTGGAATCCCTGTTTTATTGTGGGCTCCTCCTGCCTGGCTCCCAATGGATGGATGGGCGGGCGGGGGCGATGCGGCCAGGGGCTTCAGTGCTGCTAAGGCGGGCGGGGGCGACGCGGCCAGGGGCTCCAGTACCGTCCATCGACTCTTGTACGCCATCAGCAAGCGGAGCCGGAGAAGAGGCCAATAACACTCTGCGCCTGCGCGGAAGTGCGTGCGCCCGCCTGACGTCACTTAGAGGCTGAACCTTACGGTAGGCAGGCGCGGGCCGCAGGGTCCCTTTGACCAGATTCAGCTCATCTTTCACCGCCGTTCCTGTCCACAGAATCGGATCGCGTCGCGTGCCTCGTGAGCAGTTCCTTTGGAATGCAGGGGGAGTCTGCTGTTCACGAGGCGCGCGGCGCTGATAAGAAGGCTGGTTTTTATATGTATTCATTATGTACCCAGGTTTGTACGATGCAAGTTTTCCTGCTGTTGGTGAACAATTAAATCTCATCTTCGCATGCGCTGAAAAATAATACATTCTAGTAAAGCATGGCTATGTTTTTTTAATGCCCCATCTGAAATTATGGCCATGCAAAGTTGTCTTTTGATTAGACGTTGATATTTTTCTTCTTTTTGCGATTTAAAGTATTTACAGTTCTAAAATATGTACATCTTTCTTTTCGGCTCTTAAGGGTTTGTGAGATATCCAAATTTCACCTTTGTAATAACACCAGTTCCTGTGTTGGTATTCGGTCCAATGGGGTAACTCTTTACCCGAACATTCATACAATTATGTATGCAATACATCTGGAGTCTCCACCCCTTTCGTTAAAAGCTACTTATGTTCAAAGAAAATGATGCAGAGTTACCATTGTTGTTTTTGTAGCACACGTAAGGCAAATTTGCATTAGTAGCCTAAATAACGGCCTCCCGGGTGGCAGAACATCTAAGATTGGCATAACCTGTCTGGTCTTAACTCTGTTTAATTTGCATTATCAGAGGCAGGCAATTTCTATTGCCATTATAAATTACAATAACTTTTATTTAAGTATTAATTATTAAAAAAAATAAAAGCCATTATTTGTAATATTAATACATCTAAGTCATGTAAATACATAACATTTTGCATTACAAATGCTATAGGTGTCACGTTTGCGAAAGTTAAAACTATTGGCATTGTAAATGACAAAACTATTAATTTTGCTATTTTCAAAACCAACACATAAATAAAATATTTGTCATTTACAATACCAATAGCTCAAACTTTCCCAATGCGAGACCTATTGCATTGCAAATGCTTGTTTAATTTCGGTCTTTCTTTTCAATAGATAATCATTGTATCAGGTCATATCTTTTTCTACCTCTTCAAGTAGTTTAGTAGCTTCTTCTAATGCCTGACTGTTTTTAATCTTTGCTACTAATGTTTGTACCTCCTCAAGAAGTGTCTGGACTATTTCTTTTGCCGTCTAAATAATAAGTATCATTAGATCGCGGGAACATCTATTGGCTATAAGAGACCAACGCTCTAAGAATTTTCGAATTTGTACATAAAGACCAGGTATATTCTTAAAACTTGCTGGATCACACCTGCTTTCAGGTATTCAAGCATGAACTGGTCATGCAATTCTATTCTTTTTACTTTCTTTTTCAATGCTGTTAATTTATATATATCATCATTACCTGGCAAAGTGGTATTAGATGAAGTCCCATCCCTAGCTGATTCTCCAACGAGAGAGGCAAAATCTTCATTGTAAAACCAAAGGTTTGTAACTTATCCATAAATGTGTCAAACATAATGTTGTACTATTTAGACATAATTTTAGTACAAACAATTACATTTAGTGCAGGAAAAACAAAAACAACAAAACTCAATCCATATATAGACAATATAGTTATGGCTAACGTAATTCGTGTCTACACGCGTTTCGGCGGTACGCCATCCTCAGGTAGCTATGTTGGGCTAAAAAGAAAAACACGGATTTAAAGAATTCTGATCACTTAGTGAGGATCCTACTAATAGTGAGGGTCCTACTAAACATTAGCGCTATATTCTAAGTCAGAAACATGATTTAATAGAAGAAATTATTTAATTAAAATGTCACAGCAAAGAAAGATTCAACATGCTACTCTAGACTAATGGAAGTGAAAAAGGAAACGGTGCAATGAAAATGGAATAGAACTAATTGCCAGCTTATTAGAAGCCACCATAAGCTTGTGAAAAGATGGTAATAGGAAAAGCAGAACCACCATTTACCTAAAGATCCACGTGTGTATAGAATTGAATCTTGATTGTGTGATAAAGCTAACAATATCAACAATAATTCCCAGTCAAATACATATAGACTTTTTATTCTCTGAGATGAATATACCTTATCAGATGTAGTATATCATTTAATCAACAATACTGTCTTTATATGGATTTTAGCATAGGTCCACACTTTTTTACTCATTTCCTTAATGTTTATTCACATGCACTATTCATGTCTTCTACCACCTTGACATTGAAATAAACATCGTTAAGGGAAATTGGGGGATGATCAGGTACAGCAGTTGCTAGGCATTTAGTACTTTAATGATGCCTTTTTTGGTCTACTGCTCTGCGAGGCATGCTGCATTAGAATATAGACTGAAGCCCCGCCCACCCTCCTCCCTTATTTTTCATTGGCTTGTCAGTCTTTTGTAAACGCTGGATTCTGATTCGTTAATAGGCTTGTTAGTCCCTCCTTAGTACCCCCTTGTCTTCATTTGTAATCTCCCATTGTGGAAGCAGATTTTTAAAAACCCACTGGTGCAGGGTCACCCTTCGTCCACGGGTTCTAAACAAGTAAGGAGGAATCCACACTGGAGTGAAGTACCACCAAAGATCATTTATAAGCATTCATGAATGGGGCCTCTTCCGGTAAGCACCATAGAGATACTCAATGAGGAAGCACACCGATTGATGGTTACACTGGTTTTTATAGCAAAAGATCACAAACAAGTGACGCCCAGAGGTAAATAGGGCTTTGGGAATAACACACAAATGTGGTTATGGTAAGAATCGACAGCCTTGGTGCCTTGTGCAATCGTCCTATCCTAAGGCTGCACAACAAGATATGCTATCTGGGAAAACTTTACTTGAAACTTTACCATTGTCTGAAAAACCCCGAGCAGACGCCAGCTGTTCTTTTGCGCTGACTCCGCCTGTATACATAGCCTACAATAATACCCTAATCTAGATTCTTTACCAATGTTTACTTAGGTGTGGTGTCAAGGATAGAGCTGGGGCTGAAAGTAGGGCAGTGGTGAAAATGGATGAAGCGTAGCTCAGTCAAAAAATTAGAGAATCTGATTTTAAATTTCATCACCATGAGGAAACCCTTATTACATGTGTTGTTGCTCTGAAGGCTTTAATTACAGCCTCCGAGCCGCACGCTTTTTTTTTTTACATTGCACAGTACGCCACGCTGATAGTGGCTGCTGTGCCTTTGCTTTACTTGCTGAGCGTGGCGGCCATGCCTGTGCTTTACTTGCTGTGCCAAATGCGGCTGCATGTATTTTTTAATTATATATTTACCTTTTTTTTTTTATTTGCCCCATGCCGCACTTAAATGTCGGACGTACCCCTTTCCTTAGATGAGCTGTGTATAAAGAAAGGGGCGTGGCCGCAATTAAAGTGAAAGCGCTGTATGGCATGCTTTTACAAAAAAGCATTTGTCAGCTTGACAAACAATTTTTTTTTGTAAAAGCATGCCTTACCGTGCTTTCCCTTTAATAGCGGCCACTCCCCTTTCTTTAATCACAGCTCTTCTAAAGAAATGGATGCATCGGACAGTAAAGTTAAAGTGCTGCATGAGCGTTTTTACAAACTAGCATTTGTAATGCAATAGGTGTAGCATTAACAAACTCTAGCAAATGTGAGACCTTGTGCATTGCAAATGCTCGTTTCCCCTGGTCTTTGGGGCCCGGAAGGGACTGGCGAGAGCAGAAAGTAAACCTCAAAGAGCCAAGTTTACTTTCTCTCTTGATTCGACTCTAGGTACTTTACGCAGTACATCGGCAGCAAACGGGAGAGATTGCACTGCAAGGCTGGGACAAAGGAGGCAATGGGTGCATGACGTCACTTTCGCTACCCTGGTATTTGGGGTCCCCGCCCCACTAGGGAGTTCCCTCCTTCCTGGGAACAGAGATGCAGTTTATTTTGCTATTCATTGCATGGTTGTGTGTTAAGGACACGCAGGAAAACAGGGCATCTGGGTTTTTAGACAGCCCTGTGTGGTGGAAGCTGCGTTATGTAAACGGCCTTGCTTAAAGACTGCTCTTGCCCATCACGGCCTGACAGGCGCGGCCTTTTCTCACATGCAAGGATAATTCACTCTTCATACTCAATTGAACACGAGCAATTTTCGCTCCGGCTGGCAGTCGTGAGGCGCACTATTGTGGTTCTCTAATGTATTCTTTTGTACATATGGTAATACGTAGGGACGGCTGCTCTGCTCCTTTGACCCCTGCTTTCAGGTTTAAAATGACACTGCTAGTTTAGATTGTGTACGTAATAAGCGGATTTTTGGGGGCTTGTCAGTTTGTAAGGCCGTTTCTGCATCCTTCTTTCAGAACAATTTGTTCAACAGTTTGAGTTTTAAAACTTGAAAATATCTTTGCTTATAACGAGGGTCATGGGAGGTCACAAACTGTGTCTTTCCGTGCACTGCATGCCACGGATGTGAAATTGCTGCAGGGAAATAAGCACCAGGAAACTGAACGACTAGTGTACTTGTGTGTACAGTTCACAATGACGGAGTCCGTACTGCCGTGTTTCACCCGCCTTGATTTCTCCAGAGTCCAGGGTGGGCTAAAACAACCTGACTCTCCTTTTTACCAAAATTGCACATTTTTGCTAGATTCTTGGGGAGGGGTGGTAAGGCTCCTGCAAGGCTTACGACTGCAGGTATATGTTACGTAGCCATGCTGCGCTTCAGGAGCCCCGCCGCACCAACCATGTGGTCAAAATACTGGAGCACGAGAGGCATCAATGTTTGAGAGAATGTGTGCCTTGCTGGCTTTGCACCGTTCTAAGCATGAGCTATGTGTCTTCTAACAACCTGGGCGGGGAGTAGGGATTCTACGGGAAACTTGCAGCGGGGTCAAAGTGTGTGTTACGTTCTCAGACCTGGAAAAGATTTTGAGAAACTGTTGATGCTTTTGTAAGATCCCGTGAGTGATTTTGAGAACTTGCTATCGTCGCTACTAATGTTTTCAAAGCGCCTTGATTGGACTTTTTAAAACAAAATGTGTTGTTGTTACGCAGGGCTTTAAGAGTCGAAAAAAATGTGGGGTCTCTCAAAGGAGCGTGGCCAATGTAATTAAGGGCGTGGCTTAAACGCACGTAAAAAATCTGTGCGTAGCATAGTGTGCTGCCCGAATTGTATTTTGCTGTTTGTCATTGCATCCGCATATGATACAAGTAACATCATACCTCCAACAAGTCAATTAGCTTTGTCAATGGTTGTTAGTTGCATAAGATAATAAGCAGCAGCTATGGCTTGTATGTAATATTGAAAAAGCTTCACTTAAAGCTCTGGTGACACCACAACAATGTCACTGCTCCTAAGTTTCAAAAAGGGAAAGGAAATCCAGAGAGAAAATGACTCTTTAAAGGATTTCCCTTCCCCTACAAGGCTCACCTGGCATGACGTCATGCTGTAACTGATCTACTAGTGAGAAGTGAGCAGCGCACATGGATGTGCCTCTGTCCTGTCACTGCAGTCTGGAAACAAACGGACCGAGCCCGATCGAGACCCGCTTCGAGACCTCCTCACAAACAAAAAAAAACTGCCGGTGCTCAGCTCCGGTGAGACCCGGCCCACTTAAATCCCTGCTGTTACAAATGTGAAAGCCATTTTCCCCAGTGGCCACGTTAATGGCATGGCGATAGAAAGAGGGGGGGGGGTGTGCTGAAACGTCTGGGCACTGGCAATTGACTGTGTTCCTCCATGTTAGGCTCGCGTGTTTTTGATGCAAGTTGTTTTTGAAATACGTAATTTCACTAATCAGTTTTGTATTAGTCGCGCGCTCGTTTTTTCTGAAAAGTTTAGTTGCACCGGTGGCAAACTGTATTTAGAGGCCCGAAGCGGTGTACGGTTTCTGGCTGAGCTCACTCCTAAAGCACGCTAACATGCGGAAAACCGCAGAAGCAGGGGCGGGCTGGACACACGGGATGTTGGTGTCGTGTGTCTCCAAGTAGGTGGGAACGCTTGTGCTCTGGCTTGGAGACTTCATGTTAAATTACAGTCGAGCCGACAGCAGCCTGGCAATTACACTTTGAATGAAGGGACAAAATATACTACTTGAACGTAATTGCACATTTCTTGCACCCATACAAAGGTTCACAAATTAAACTGAAAATGCCCGCTCATCTGTGTTAAATCCTTTGGAGGCAAGCATAGTTGCTTCCATTGCTGAGATATATTTTTCCTCCTTTCCAGATGTGTAGAAGCTTACTGTGGAGCTTTGGAGGGGTGGGGGGTGGAATCCGGGACTTTGGCCAGATGTGTGATAGGAACTCAACTGTCAGTGCGATTTCAGGTTGGCCCTTCAGGCATATTAAATATGATCCCTCTCAGTTTCCATAAGGATGTACTCCAGTGTGCTTCAGACGGTGCAGAATGTTTTTCGGTATTTTTGTTTGGATCGGTTTTCTGGGGTCGTTTGCCAAGGTTAAAAACACAGCGGAAAAGTTCCACCATTTTTTATATCGATTTGGGAGCAGTTACTAGTATTAAGCATTGGATGCAAAATATGAAAGTAGGATAATATATATGCCTGGAATTTGAGTAGGTAGTTTCTTGTAAAGAGAGATTGAGGTGTGTAAGGAAAGTCTAGGGGTGTAAACGAGCCATTTAGGTGCTTGAAATTACGGACGTCGTTGCAGCGAAACATCATGCCAGTGTTTGGTGGTAGTGAGGCAAAATGTAGTGGTAGATAGAGAACGGAAAAAACAGTTCAATAATGGCGAATGCTGGCAGGTAGATGGTTAGATTTGAACTCTGACCATAATGCAATCATTTCTTCTGATATGTGTACCAGTTCAGAGTGTATAGAAGATTGGCCTACTAATGTTAGTAATGTTATACCCAAAAATGGGTTGTGCTGTGTGATGTCACCTAATCCTATTTGATAGTGCGGCCCAGCTGGCACTTCATGCAGTGTTCGATCACCCTCTTCTAGCACAGATGTAGCATTATTGAGATTGCCTTTATACTGGGAGCAGTACTTCTTGTTCTTCTACTCAGCATATGGTTACCTGTAGTTATGTTGCTGTGACTTTCCTGTCCTTGTTGATCTTGCTCCATTGTTGAACATTATTTACTTCGTTGGGGCTCGATTTAGTTATTAGAAAAACAAAATGCTTCTCTTCTGGAAACCATCCTTTTTTTTTTATTCATGCCATAACCGATCTACTCCGTTACCATAGTTGGTAAAACATTAACTGCTCTCAAATGTGCTAATTTTTTGAGGAGACCACAGACCTGCATTACTCGTTGGCCTGCCCTACTCTCATGCCTTTATTACCAGTCATTCCCATGTCTGCAATGCCTGGGATTGGAATGTGCACCTATTGATCTGTACCGAGGTGCATGTGCAAGCATGCAGGCTTCACCTCTGCTTGGGGGAGAGGGTACTGCCTATCCATTCGTACCTCTTCACTTGAGTAGGGGGCGTTTTTTGGTCCTGCACTGTTGGTTGATTTTGTGTTAGCCGTGAGCCAGTAGGGGGGGTACTTGTGCAGACAGCTACAAGTTTGCCTCCTGCTGTATTGAACAATATGGAAACTGGGAGTAGGGTATTGTTGAATATTGACCGACTCAGGTAAACTGTACCCTCAAGCAAAAGTGATTTGAAGAGTCAGAAGCACTTTGAATTGTAAGTGGTTGTAGCAAATGGGTTCCGCCTAGTTAGCATTCTGGGTTTTTTGCTTTTGCAATACCCAGTTTTGGACTACTGTGAGTGAGTCCTCAATTAAACTCACTGTAAACACTGTTATCATGGATTGAGATTGCTTACCGCTAGTATCAGCCTTGTAAGGTAAGGTCCACTGATGAGAGGATCTGGGCTGGTTGCACAGGAACACATGAAAATGCTTATTTGTGAGCTGAGCTTAAGACTAGTTCGGCCGTTTGTCGCCACATAGCTAGCCTTTCGCTGAAGGGACTGTTCAGGGATTGGTGCTGCCCTGGTATAGGACTTATAATGTGAGTGGGCATTCATAGTGTACGTCTGCAGTGATTACTGAAAATACTGTGTGCTTCACTGATACATTATTGGTGAAATCTGGCCAAAGTACAATTTCACCCTCATAAAGCCAGGAGAAACAGGTGAGGTATCAAATTTAGGACAAAAATGTAACCCAAGGGCAGGTCTAGTGTCAGTTTTGTGATATCTGCACTCCTTCTGGCACTTGATTTTTCATAATTCTCAGATTCCGCTTCGAATTAAAAACTATCCGGTTCCTCTACTGGGCAAGATAATTACTCTGCTGTCCTATAGGAGAGTCAAAGGTGTCCCCATGCAATAGGGCCATTTGCCAGTGCTTTGACCTATTCCTGGGAAAGGAAGGGGAGGGAATGAAATCTGCATGAGATAATTACCTTTTACTCTGCACTTGGTCTGAAAAAAGGAGTACAGCCTGACCTATGGAAACAGTCACAGGGTCTTCCACTTGAAGTTGTGAAGGGAAGCCTTCAGGCAGCTGTGGCATTTGAAGGCAGGCCTGAGACACTCCGAAAAGGTCTTTCAGTAGACCAATTCAAGCCTGTGTTGGAATGTCCCAGAATGCTGTGCAGGAGTGCTGGGACTGCAGTGGATTTTGGAAGAAGTGCCTACCTTCTAGAACTTTTACATTTCAAATTAATGCACCCCGCAAAAGTTAGACTGCTGAGAACTATCTGCACCGGGGAGCGACGACACCAAAGGAATACCCAGCTGAAAGGATAAGCCAACTGACTCCACTGTCAGGATGGACTTAAGGACTTTTGAACTCCAGCTGTCCCCAAAGGATAAGGGATTCTTCCAGGGTCAGTGGTGAAGGTCCCCTTATAATTTTGGAGTATCAGGAGAGGGAGGAAACAGGAAGGCTTCCTCTGGGTCTTCTGTGGACTGGTTCTGCAGACGGGTGTTCTCCAAAAGAAGAGTGCCACTGACTCAACTGCTGACACAAAGGTGCTCTACAAGATGACAAAAGCGTTGGAGCCTGGCTAGTGTCAGAGAAGGCACCCTGCTAGCAGACTGAGGAGGGGCTGCTGAGGAAGCCCTTGGGTGTTAAGGCATGTATCAACATCCCAGAAAGAGGACCGGTCCTGCACCAAGAGCTAAAGCGCAGGAGGGTAGGTTCTGAACTCTCCCTCAATCAATCAGTCGGGTGTTTGTAAAGCGCAACTACTCACCCAAAAGGATCTCAAGGTTCTTGAGGGGGGGGGGGGGGGGGGGGGAGGAATGCAGCTCCAGGATGTTACGGTGCTTTGGCGAAAAGCCAGGTCTTGAGCCCCCACAGGAACTTGGCGAGTGAAGGTGTCTGTCAGAGATGGAGAGGGAAGGTGTTCCATGCCCTGGCCGCGAGGAAGGAGAAGGAGCGTCCTCCTGTTCTGATCTTCTTGATGCGGGGACCTGTCGCAAGGGAGAGCTGGACTGAGAGGAGGGATGTTTGGGGTGCGTGGAACGAGACCGTGGTTCATGCAGGTGGGTCCGGTGTTGTGGAGGGCTTTGTGGGTGAGGCGTTTGAAGGTGATACTCTTCTCGACAGAAAGCCAGTGCAGTGTCCGTAGGTGTTGTCTGATGTGGCAGTGGCGCAGTAAGTTGAAGACCAGTCTGGCGGCAGCGTTCTGGACGATGTTCTTGAGTTTGCTGGTGAGGTTCTTGTTGGTCTCGGCATAGAGTGCGTTGCCACAGTCCAGTCTGCTGTTGATAAAGACGTGGGTGACGGTTTTTCGGTGTTCAAGGGGAATCCAGTTGAAGTTCTTTTGGAGGAGGCGGAAGGGTGGTAGCAGAAAGAGGTGACTGCATTGATCTGGCAGTCCATTTTGAGTTCAGAGTGCAGTACGATTATGGTTGTGTATGGTCTGGGGGACCACTAGGTGTCGTTCCAGGCATCGGGGTGTGGGCCGATGAGGAGTACTTCGGTTTTGTCTGTGTTGAGTAGTATGCAGCTGTTCTCCATCCACCTGGCAACTGCTTTCATTCCTTCTTGAAAGTTGTGGTTGGGTTCGTTTGATAGGGAGAGGATGAGTTTTGTGTCGTCTGCATACGATACAATGTTGAGTCCGTGTGATCTGGCAATGGGTGCGAGCAGGGCCATGTAGATGTTGAGTTTATTTGGGCAGTTAAAGCCAGCTTCACCAACAAAAGTCTAACTTCGAGTTCAGGCGTCTAATAGACTGACACCGAAATTGTGTAAGTCAGCCCAACTGGGCCAGGAAAATTGACCATAGAATTTCAGTCCCCTGGCAGGACTCTGTGGGAAACAAAGCCTATAGCACTACACTGCATTCCTTGAAAATACCCCCCCGGGTACAAAGAATCAGCGAGATGGACTGAAGCTGTGAGGGGCTGTGCAAGGGTCCCCATCCCCAGATATTTGCTCTTCCCCAGGGGCAGATGCAAGCAAAATGTACCGAGGACTCCTCATCTTCCCCCTTCCCCACCGAACAGAGACTCCTCATCTTCCCCCTTCCCCACCAAACAGAAGAAAAATGGAGCACTGTCACCCTTCTGCAGCATTTTGCTTCCCGGCAGGCCACCTGCTTTCAGCAATACGGTGTACCTTCACCTCAGCTCAGTTTGTAAGGTGAGCGGGGAGCAAACCTACAAGACCGCCCTCCTGCACAGATACCGGCCGGAGGATCTCAATGCTATCTTCTGTGCTGGCGCAGAGCAGTGTCCGCTGGGCAGGGAGTCAGGCTTGGGCTTTTTTTACGGTCACTGCCTCCCAGGGTCTGGGTGTTCTGAGGAATGGGTGCACCTGGGTATCCCTTAAAAAAAAAACCTGAGCAATGAAGACGTGGCGTGAAGCCACAATTTGAAAGAGCGGGAACAGTAGGATGGCCACGGGGGCAGTGGATCGCTTCATAATGCCCCATGGCCTAATCAGCTAGGGAAGGAGCCCTCTATAAACCCCGTAAAGGGTAGAACATTTAGCATAATGATTTCTGAGGTGTCACAGAAAGGGCAGTGACACCACCAACTTATCACCAAATCTTTTGGTGGCTGCCAGATGTGCAGCAGTGTCTAGAATTGTTCCGACAAATTTTTAATGGATTTTCCATAAATCTTCCAGGGGTTATATGAAGACCCTCCAAGAAGTTTGCTCCTGTTTCAAGCACGCATGATCCTTGGGCTTTTGCTCAGTTACTGTGGAGTGCAGAGACCATTTTTTATTGGTCCTAAGGCTGCTTTTACAACATGTGAAAAGTAGAAGAAAGACTCATGTACTCATTAAATTGAATTGGTAATACTTTATTGATAATAAAATGAACAATGAAATGGTGTGATTCAATCGAGGTCAAGAGCAGCCTTTATTGAGCAGCACAAAGTTAACAGCCATCAGTACATGTTTGATGAAGGTCGTTGAAATGTTTTATTGACGTTCACAATGTTGACAGTGAGTCTGTGACAGGCCTTTATGAATTTCATAATACGATGGTACCATCTACAGTGATTTTAATAGCTTTGCAGTCATTTTGAATGACAGATTTCTGCTTTTATTAATGATTTGACACCTACAAAGCCAGTAGGCCTACGGCTAGCTATCTACAGCCTATTATATTGTGTCTGGAGTAGGTGCAGGGTATTATCGTTTTAGGGTTCAGAGCTCCCTAGTAGTGTGAATGAGTAGGATGGTGTCACCATTGGTATTACCATGTACCTGCTTGAAAATATTTATAAATTAATGCATAGTATTGAGTAGTGCGTATGTAATAAAATGCTTCTTCTTTTTATAAGTTAAAGCAGTCACTGGGCCAGATTTCTTTAATGTTTTTTTATTTTTCTTAATTTGCTTTGAAAAACATCTTTGGGCAGGGGTTTCGATGTTGGTTGCATGCTTGCAGACTGGGTACTGGCCCACACCACCTCCCCTGAGTAGGCTTTGAGCTGCTCTACTTCACTACCGTGAGAGTCGAGTGCTAGTGTGGAATTTCTTGGTTCTCAGAAGATGGAAGGTTGCGCGACAACTCCTTTTCTTACTCTGGTAATTTAAAAGGGATCCCTACACAATATTGCGTAGTTTATACTTTTGACACAGACCAGTGTTTTCATTGCATCTTTAAGAAAACCTAATTGCTCTCACATCTTTACTTTGTGATCCAGAAAGCAGTTAATCTAACGTGTATCCTGACAGCAAAGAAAAACAAGGGAGTGTGCAAGCGTGGGGTATTGTCTTTATTATAAGCAAAAGTGTCCAAACATTTACTATTTAAAGTAATAAGTCCGCAATTAAAACAGTGTCAAAAAAGCAAATGCTTCTGGGAACACACGGTTCTCAATTTCAAACTGCTAGCCATGTTGCATATTTAGACTAACAAAAGGAATGTTTTGTCCCATCACCAAAACCTAATGGGCATGATCATGGGACCATATAACCATCCATGAAATGCCACGTCCTTGAGGGACACCCCACCTGAGCGACGGAAAACCGTGAAAAAGGCATTAAAGTCAATGGCTGAAGGAGGCTGATCCAGAGCCTACTTCTCTGTAATTCTTACTGTACTTTACATAAGATATGATAACATCTCTGCTAAAGCTGCGTACAGCCACCCTAAAAATACCGTCTGCAATTGAAAGAATGGGCTAGATGTGGTTAAATGAACTTTTTTGCATGATAAAACTGAAGAACATTTTGCCAACTCCACAAGCTCTGCCGATTGAGTCTGTTCAACATATGGCATGCAAGTTGTGGTGTATGCAAAAGAAACAATTGATGGACGGAATTCTGGACAATGCAAACATTCACCCCCAGTCACAAGGATATGCGTTTAACCACTTGCACGCTAGCGGTTTTCCCGCTGTGCGCTGGAATTTCAAAATCAACATGTTGAGTGACGAGTTCACCTTGTCATCCGCACAGGGTAGGTAATGCTGATGACGAGCTGAGCTCGTCATCAGCATGGAAGGGGTTAATCCATCATTCTTTTGCTCACCACACCATCCCAGATTCAACGCAGCAATATACACATCAGTCTTGACCCTGCTCCTTATGGGAACAGTCCAACCCTAACTCCCAAGCCAGGTACTCCCTGGACCGAAAACAAGCATCCTGGTATGCCCAGAAGTGGGTCCCTTCCTCACTTTGCCACTGAAGGCAGTTCGGTCTGGACTGTTCCAATGAGGCACAGGATCAAGACTGATTTGCATATAGCTGTGTCTGAACTGGGGTGGTAAATTGAGCTAAAGAATGACGATGAATTCAACCTAGATCTGTGACCGGGGGTGAGTGCCTGAAAAGTGTAAGCGCTCTGTCCATCTTCTTCTTGTGTTTGCTTTGTTCGCCCTAAGTTAGCAGGGTATGCCCAGACGTGGCTCACTTTGCCACTGGATTTAAGCTAGCCTGGCTGATGAGGGCTGTTCGCCTGAGACTGGTCCCAGGATGCTTGTTTCCAGTCCAGGGAAGACATGGCTTGGCAGTTCGAGCTGGACTGTACCCATGAGGCACAGGAAAAGTTTCAGCACTCCGTCAATCATTTCCTTGTGTTTGCAAGTTGTGGTGACATCTGTATTTGCACCAAAGTCTCAAATCAACAATCTCTCCCCCGCCTAGCAAATGCAAAGTTTCAACCTGCAGAACAGGCTTTGAGATTAGCTTCTTTGAGCCCCATTGGATTTGGGCCTCAATTGAGTGTGCTTCAACTATGGCAAAATGTCAAACCCTTGAGACCGAAAACTGTTTTCTGTGTATATTTATTTGGACACTTCTCGCCCCACAATGACTGATGTTTGGACTTTGGTGGGTGGGTGTGGGCCGGGGTTCCATTTTGGGTTCAGGTCATGACAAATTTGCTACTAGCCAGGGACTGTTAATGTGTTCCATTTGCATACATTGGCTATCTTGAACATCTGACATGGACCCACCTCTCGGATCTGCTTTGGGCATGCTTGCTTTAGCTGGCGCTTGTTAAATACATCAGATTTCTTACTCTTGAGATCTTTACCTGCAGTAAGTACTTGTCTACTCATCAGCCATTGCACGTGTAGTCGTGAAGGTGTTGAAGTAGAGATGTCTTCACTGCGCTGTCTTGGCACATGCTGCCGCCGATCAGTGGTTACTAGTCTCGCCCCCCAAAGAGCTCTGTGTGCATCTTATGTACCTCAAACGCCCAGGGTGGCGTAACGCACAGGTGTGGCTCGGTTGTACTTTCAAGTTAATGAAACAGCTTGTAAACCCCCCACCCAAAACAAACAAAAAACTGTAGTATACATCACACAACAGTCAATTCATTGCAAGGCTTTAGCCAACAAGGATCATAGGGCAGCATCTCTCGGCGACAGCAGGTTTGGTTTATTTTCTTTTCACTGTATTTGCAAAGGCAATCCATTATTCCAAATTAAACATGACAGATTTGCAGGAACGTACATTAGCAAAGCAGGACCCGTTGAAATAACTGCGAACGCTGCCAAATTAAATAGTGATCCGTCCGTGAAGAAAGAGGTGAATGACGTGAACAATAGAAGAAACCCAAAATAAAGAGCGGGCGTGGAGAAAAAAGTGGGTAAAACCAGCATTGGCAAAGCCCTTACTACAATAAAAATATTTTTTCGAGCTTAAGTGGCAGCCAAAAACCGGTATTACATGAACAGCAGGATTGCAAGCTTTGCACGCTCGCAGGATGGATAACATATGGACAACGCTTTTGCAACACACTGCTTGGGCAGGCAGCTGTAGAGCAAGCTTCCCTCACCAGGGTTGGATTGGGATTAAAAATCGGCCCAGCGAGAGCAAGGGAGTGACCCTTCTGCCGTTGATGAAAGGGAGGTAATGGACGCCCATCTACCTCCAGGAAGGCCACTCAGGCACCCACTGGGCCGCTGGCGGCATCGAACAACTCAGAAACCCCCAAATCATCCCCCAGGCTGCTCAAAAAATGCAGCCCACAGCTGGAGCTCGGACACAGGCCCCACGGGCATTGCCCGAGTGTCCACATTACCAATCCAACACTGTCCCTCACACATGCAAGTACACCTCTGCCTGGGCATCCGTAGCAGTAGCTTCCCTCACACAAGTAGATTATGGGGAGCCACAGTAAGAGCATCAGCAATCCAAGCCCCCTCTTGCACACAGAATTGGTAGAATACCCGCAGCTTCAAGCTTTCCCTCAGAGTGCAGCATATATATGTATGTGTGTATATTTGTATGTGTATATGTATGCGAGTGTATGTGTATATGTATGCGTATGTATATGTATGCGTGTGTATGTGTATATGTATGCGTATGTATATGTATGCGTGAGTATGTATGTGTATATGTATGCCTGTGCATGTGTGTGAGTATGTATGTGTATGCCTGTGCATGTGTGTATATGTATGCGTATATGTATGCGTGTGTGTATATGTATGAGTGTATGTGTATATATATATACACACACACACACACACACACACACACACACACACACACACACACACACACACACACACACACACACACACACACACACACACACACACACACACACACACACACACACACACACACACACACACACACACACACACACACACACACACACACACACACACCCACCCTCACCCCCTCACTCCCTCCCTCCCTCACTCCCTCTTCTCTCTCACTTGACACACAGCCAGCTGCAGTACAAATGTCACTCATATATATACACCCAACAAGGTCTGTATGGGCAGCAGCAATGTAAATCCGTCTCGAGGCACATAACCGATGCAGCACACACAGCACCGCACGGATTGAAGAGTGTCAGATGAATGTCAGCCATATCTTGGGATGCACCTGTGTGCTTCTGGTACACGGCTGTTATCTTTTTTTATATGTTGTAGTTGCTCCCCTGCTGTGCCTTTTTCTGTAATTTGGTGCGTCTTTAGGGATGACCTCCCATAGGTGGAATCCTAATTGTACAGTAGTTTGGTTGACAAGACAACCCAGCATGTGCTACCGAAGATGACTGCAGGATGTTGGGTGTTAAGAGGGAGGCGCTCAAAGTGTAACGTGTCCAAGGTTGAAGGGCAGTGAATGTGTGTGTTTGAGTCAGTATCCGGGGTCTGGATTGGCACGACCAGGTAAAGGTGATGGTTGCAGAAGATGCTGTATTTCAGGACGGCGTGGGTTGAGGGACTCCTTGAGGTAACGAGAGGTTCTTGTAAACCTCGGCAAAGTGGAGAATTGTAGGCGGGAGTTGGATGTAATCAGCGGGATAGAACAGGGATTTCAAACGCCACGTGATGCTCTACAGTGGGAGAGTACTTGGCAGGTGCTTTTAGTTTTATTTTCAGTGGCAGGTGTCTTGGAACTAGATTCCTTTCTGGTGATTGCACTTAGACTCCAGGTGCAAAATAGAGTGGAAACGGGCACATTGAATGGTCCTTAATAAGCGCCACGAACGTAGTGCAGTTTTCAGCAATGCCAAGAACACTGTTATTATAGCATAAAAACCTCTTTTAAAAAAAAAAAAAAATCTTTAAAAAACTGTTTCCTAGTTATTTGAAGGTGGTGTCCTAAATTATTCGTTTCGAGGGTTAGTTGCAATGTGCATATGGTTTTGCTTATTATTTATAATGGTCCTGGATAAAATAACTTCTATGTCGTCTACTGGGCATCAGAATTTTACACCTTTTCCTGGCCTGTTGAGTCAGCACTCCACTACCCAATAGTTGCCATGAAATACACAGCACAGTAGCCTCCCAGTCCATTCACATTTCAACATGGATCATAATGGCCACGCTCCCATCGTGGAGAAGTTCAATGATGGAGACTGATCAGCTTGCAGATAGTTTCATGGTAGAGCTCCATTGTTCACTGTTTTTTGGGCGGACTCAAGAGTTAACATTCCCAGCCACCCTAACTTTCTGTCTGTGCCAGCCACTTCACTTCAGTCATCTGAAGCCAACCCCAAAGTTCAAGAATATGTATCCACGTACCATGCTCACTCAGATATGCAGTGAGAAATAATATCACGTGTAAATGTGTACCCTAAAACTAAAGCTTACAAAACGCTCTGACCAAGTAAGGCAATCATTTGGCCCTACATTTGCTGCATCACCTGCACGCCGAAACTATCAAAAGACCAAAGAAGAGACTTTGATGGGAAAGTAAATTGTGATGCCCTTGGGACTCAGCAGTTTGACTGCCCTAGCTGCTATAGTGCTTTTTAAATCGATTTTCGTTTTTATTACCAATGCCAACAGCAGACCTGTTGCTGCTGGATCCTTGCATGTTAGTGATGTAGACATCTCACCTTTATCTGTGTTTGAACAGAGCTCGCTATCTTGGCATTTGATCAAGGAAGGGCATTTTACTGGAAGTGATGGTACTTCTCATTGATTGAATTTCATTGTAGTCAAATGCAATCCTTTGTGGAGCATATGCAATGAACCTGGACATCAGGTCATGGGTAAATTGCCGAATGCGATCGCTATCTCCGCAGCCAAGCACGGTCCCCTGCCTATACCCAAGGGGTACAGTTATTACTCTAATAGGGTCGGAACTTCCATGTCCTTTTTGTGAGGAATTTCTCATAAGTGTTTCTTTCTTTTTGCTGAGCGTGTGAGGTTTCACAGTGGACATTCTATCCTTAAACACCCATGAATAATGGTTCGGATTGTATCTTTTTCAACAATGCTGACATCCCACTATTCTAAAAATCAATAGGAACTTCTGCATTGGCATTTATTGCATTATCTGATATCTGCATTCAATGTCGCATAACCAACCTAAGTTCATTCCCGTGCCGGCTTCTTTCACATTTCTCTCTCGTCTGCTCTATCCCTGCTTTAACATCACGTATAATGCTGCCTCCTGCATCTGTCCTAACAATCAGCCCAATATTCGAGAGACCCACCACAAGCAACCTCTTCCTGTATGAACACACCACTAGGACTTCTACTGGACTCGAGATTTGCTGTTATGAACGGATCAACCCTACATATTTGCTCCCTCAACCCCTAAACACAGACTTGCCAAAACATATGCACACAACTAAACACGCACAAACCTAAACCCAGTCACACACATCACTCACACAACTGATCTAACACTGCCTTCACACAGGAAATGAATACCACTAACCACCACCAATCTCCAATTGTGTTTTATCTAGAGCTGTGTGGCAATACACAAACATCTCCCAGCGCAGTATGAATCCATGGGCTTACTGCAGTGGCAAAAGTAGCTGAACTGAATGGATTTTTTCTGCCAGAGGGGGCTTGTTCTTTTTGCTAGAGTCTTGCTTCTAACCGGGTTCCAGGTTTTATATTGTTGCTGCCAGTGAGGAAGGGAACCTGTGCAAGCATTGGTTGATCCTGTACTAAACATCGCTTCATTAAACATGATGCTATTTTGGTAGCATCCATAAAGCAGTTTGCATAATAACAGTCTGTGTTAGTCTTTGCTATTACGCATTGATTTCTGTGAATTTGTAATTTTCACCCATAATTTTGTATGGAAAACTAATCTCTGTATTGGTTATTGCTAAACCAATAAAGTGGCCAGTTAATCATAGTCTAATGTTGTTGAAATAGCTATTCCATTCGAAATCGCAAATGAATCAAATTACCACATATCAGAGGGAGACTATGAGCGAATGTGATTTCTTTGTTGGATATGTACAATGCAGAACTTTACATAGTTGCAATACATTAATGAAAACAAGTCTGGTTTAGCTAACTAAGCACTGTGAATTTTCAGTTGCAGGCACTTTACTCTGTAGATGAAATGGAGCCCAAGGGAGCGTTACTGCAGTAGGATTTGATAGATCTTGAACGAGAAATCTATAGTTGTTACATGTCCAGGAAGATTAGTAATAGCAGATGATGGTAGGAGAGTCACTGTTCCTACCTTTTCAGACACGGAGGACAACTGACAGGTGAGATCTTTCATGTTGTGTAGCTGACACTTGACAGTGTGTTTGCTTTATAAGGGATTTTGGATTGTAAATGATACAGTCTGACTTATTATTGCAAACTTTGAATGGAAACCCATGTAAGGAGACAAATTGTGCTGATGCTTGAAGTTGGATACTTGTAGTTCGGCTTGGTGCAAATATAGAATTGAATTGGGCTACATTGGTAATTAAAGGTGGTGGTAGATAAAGAGTAATTACTTTACCTTGGCCCGCGAGCACATTTGTTGACTTCACTTGCAGATAGGAGCCTAGGCCAGTTTGGTTCAATGCCATATAAGTAGTTACCGGATTGAGGACTTGACCCACCCCTTAAAGCATAGGTGGGTATACGCCAATTCATCTAGCTTTGGGTGTACTACCTACGATTTTAATGCTGGATGTCTGTCATCTTAAGGAATTTAGTTCTTCTGAGCAAGATGCTTTTTATGGCCCCTGTATAGCTTAAATTTTAATATTAACCATTTCCTGCTAATTCAAGCCTGCGTGATGCCAAACCATACTAAATTGTATGTTAAACTTTAACAGGGCTACAAAAACAATTGCAGTGTGTCATGCCCGAGATACTGGGTAGAGAGACGGATTCAGAGGTAGGTAGAGAGGAAGAGAGGCTGAATAGACAATGGTCAAATCGAAAGTTAATTTCTGTGGGGGCATTTTCCCACTTTGCCCGTGCCTTAATCTCTGCTTGCTGTGGTATTCTGCTACTCCTAGTAATTGTGATCTTTTGGTGGACCTATATTCAGCATCTTTTTAATATCTGCTACATATTAAGAAAATAAAATTGGTCGGCCTTTTACTCAACTGTAGTAGCTTGATATGTTAAGCAATTCCAGCAGGCAGCCCTGTGTTGTGTGAAAGGGCAGTGTGCCCAGCTTACCATAATTTAAGAAGACACTCGGCGTTGTATGCTGTGCTTTTGTTCTGGAGCCTATCCCTGGAGCCACACTCTGCATGCGACTTTGATGGTTTCATGATTTTTTCCATTCTCTAAAGCCGCCTGCCAAACCTGGGGGTTCCAGATGTGAAGGGAATAGTCTGCACCAAGCCTTGCGTGAAAAGTCCACATCTGTTGTACTTTATCAGGAGTCTTTTGGCAATGTGTGTGAAACCGTGCAAACTTTGTGATCCTAAAAGGCGGTTTTCACATCCCGCCTTTCTTTTATGAGCTGGTTGTCCGCTTCGAAATTCTCTTCTGTGTAGACCACAGAGGGAATGGCAAGAACCAAGTTAAGGTAAGTGAGTACTTCATTTTCTTATCCCAAAAGCGCTTGTACTGCAAAACAGGGCTGGGAAGGCCAGTGAATCTGTGTATTGCCCGTTCTTGTGGTTTGTACCTAACCTGTGTGGTGTGTCCATGAAATACTAGCCCACATGTGCACAGCTGTCAGACCAGCTCCTTGGATCCCTTGTGATCCCAGCTCAGCAAAGGGGAACATATCCGATTTGCTGGCTGCATAAATGCTGCTAGCTGACAGTGATTCGAGACATTTGCTCTGACCTCTTAAATTTTATTTGCTAAATGAGAGA